>NC_091150.1:58213411-58343411 GCF_040958095.1 Procambarus clarkii | reverse complement strand
GGGCCCCATGTCAACCACCGGACATTGCACCTGCAGGGAACCCCCATGCCGGGCACCCTTCTTCAGCACCAGCATGAGGCCACGTCAGTAACCACCATCGACGTAGAGCACGAAGCACCTGGAACCACCACATCATCGCCCGAAGACCCACCAGCATCGAAATCCACCACATCATCCCAGGCAGTAGAAGAACACCGGGAACGCTTGGGCTCCGGCCGCACATCCTCAGAGCCGGAGGTGGACCCAGAACCACGGGCTTCACAAGCCGTGTGAACCGATGCTCGTCGCAGTACGGCAGCAGCCTCAACCACAGGGAAAATTGGGCCACACACATCAGGATGCTCCACAGCCCCCCCAGCACCCAGCACAGCCGTGACACTTGGCGAGGGCACAGGGCCAGTCGCAGCAGCAGTAGACGAGGAAGATGAAGACGTCGACGACTCGCAGAGACCATCCGGAAGACCCATGGGAGCAGCAGGGACAGTGAAAGGAGCAGGAAGATCAGCCGACGGCACTGTAACACCCGGAGGAGGGGCCGCATCATCCAGAGGACCACCGGGAGATGCAGGGGGAGCCACATCAACCAACGGGACGTCCACATCCTCACCCACGAAATCCACCCCAACAGGGAGCAGCGGGAAATCCTCCTCCCGGAACAAGTTCACAGGAGTGACTGCAGCCCCAGAGCCCCCGGCAGCCTGATGCCCCAACAGGCCACACTGAAAACAAGTACAGGGTTGCCGGGCATAGTATACCCAGACGCAGCACCCCAGAAGCCGGACTGAAGAAGGAATGTCTGAATTCAGGCGCATCCCTAGGGTATGAATGTTCGTACGCATATCCTTATACCTCCCCGAGGACAGCGTGTTCACTCGCACACTGACGACAGCACCAAACCGCTGGAAGTAACACCGGAGTAGGTCCTCGGGAAACTCCAAGGGCGCCCCATGCACACTCACATATGTCTGGGCACCACTACGGTCCGTAATGGGCGGACCATTCATTCGGACCAAGCGTGCTCACAGAGCCGGCACCATCCGGCAGCGACAAGGAACGCCCCTCGTAACGATGGAGGAACTCACGGTACACTTCCTCCCCCACTAATTTGACAGTAACCCAGTGAGCAGTTACCAGCTCAACACCGTAGACGTCATCCACCTGGACACGGAGCATGTCACACATGACAAGCTCGACTGCAGGGTAACCAGCACTGCCTGTAAACTCCAGGTCCATGGAGTTCACTCTCACAACAGGGGAAAGAAGGCCTCTCATCGCAAGCGTGCCACGTCAACACCAGCCAAGCGGTAACTACAGGGTGGGCGGGGACGCCCACACCCACAGCCGATCGGCAAACAACCTGGGGGGGGGGGATGAGCATCTTCCGGTGAAGTCAGACAGTGGTGTAGGATTGCCGGGAAGGTGGCAGTGTTTGCATTAACGTAAACGTCAGTTATCAAGTATCTGTCAGTAGGACAAGTAATTAAATGCTCAGTTAAATATGGGTAATTAACTCCATCCAGTGTTGGATTGGCTCACAAGAGGGTAACAGTAATTGTGTTGGTGAAGTACGTCCAGTATTGATTATCCATCAGTGGGACAAATAATAAATTATGCCAGTTAATTCGAGTAATTACCAACTGACTTTCATTTGATTGACTCTCAGGAGGGTAAAGTCATAGATAGTAACGTAGACGTCGTGATTAGTTATCGGTCCGTGGGACAGTTCATTAATCAGTTGAATTAATTGGGGTAATTAGCACCCCAGAGGGAATTCTCATTGTTTTGATGTGGGAACTGTTAGGCCAGTGTTGATTGCAACGTATATGTATTGAATTAATTATTGATCTATGGGGTAGTAATTAATTGCTCGGTGTAATTAAGGGTAATTACTGTCCTCAAAGCATATTGACATAGATTTATGGTGTGAGCTATAGAGTGGGTGTTAGCAAGCGATAACGTTCTGGGATTAATTAGCTGTCCGATTTGCAGTAATTCGGGTAATTACTCACTCAATGCCTGATGGGTCAAGTGTCTTTGTAATTATGAGTTAACAAGTGATCGTGAAGAGTTTGTTGTCTGAGAGAGACAAGATTGTGATTAATGTAGAGCAAGTGTTGCCGATTGCTGTTGACAGTCAATTAACGTAATTGTCCTTGTGTTCATTTTTTTTTATTTATATTTTTACATGCAAGCATGCGATTTAAATTATAATAAAACATAAAATTAGAAACATAACAGAACAAAACAAGAAACCACCGGCCAGAAGGACCGACAGAACAACAATTACCAAAACTGTAAAGGGTACAGGAAATGCAGGATAAAAACACAAAAGGTTACAAAATAGAGAACCAGAAAACAATCACAAACAATCATGCAATGCAAGCAAAACAAGAACATAGCAACAAGTTAAAACATTTTAGCAGTATGAAACAAAACAGAAGCGCCGGCCTGAAGGACCGACAACAAAGCACAACAGTATGAACAAAATGAAATATAATAAAAAATACAATAAGATAGCACACCACACAACCAGCTAATAACAAACAAAAAATAAAAATAAAAACAAAACATAAAAATAAAAAAATAAAATAAACACAACACATAGCATAAAATAAAACACATAGGGCACGGTAACAACACAAAATAAATACATGAAGACTAACACACACACCAAGCCACCCGCCTCGCCACAAACAAAGGGAGAGTCACGGGCACAAACTACCAGAAGGCAAACAAACAGCCAGAAGGGCACACAGCACAAAATTAAGCACAAAAGTAGAAACTCATCAGACATACTTGCCCGGAAACACGTCCCGAGGGAATTGTACATGGAACGCCTCCCATCGTAACCACTGCCAAGGGCCCTGACCATCCACCGGGGACGCCATATCATCCGGGACATTGGCAACAAACACCCGCAAACAGGGCACCCAAATTGTATCACTCCTGATCCGAGTGACCGGCACACGCTCCCACACCAATGGAACTGCCCCACCCTGAAAATCCAGCGCCTTCTCACAGATCGGTAACACAGCAATCCGCGACCAGTGACCCAACGGCATCACAGACTCTGGTAACACATTCCCCAAGTACCCAACGGACGTCCTCAGAGGAGGGAGCCGGACAGAAGGCACCACCACAGGGGCACCAGCGTCCACGGGCACACCACCGGACGACTGCCGGGAAACCGAACTGCACACATCCTTCCGCAAGGTCACTACCAGGCCACACCCAACTCCATCATCCCCACCATCCCTGGCAGCGGAGGCCACCACTCCCCACCGCGGAGAGGCCCCCGGTGGAGATGAAACATCAGGCACACCCGAGACACGGACACCAACGTCAGCAGGCACATGGACTTTCGCCACCACTAACTGCGGAGCCAGCGACGCATCCGGAACCACTCCATCTACACCCGAAGACCCACAGTCACTAAATTCCCCAACATCAGCCCAGGCAGACGACGAACGCCGGGAACGTTTGGGCACCGGCCTGAGATCGTCAGAGCCGGAAGCCGACTCAGAAACACGTGCCCCACAAGCCGGACGAATTGACGCCCGCCGCAGAACAGCAGCAGCCTCGACCACAGGGGGAACCGGACCACACACATCAGGGGCCCCCACAGCCACCCCCAGCACCCAACACATCCGGGACCCGAGGCGAGGATGCAGAGCCAGGCGCAGCAGCTGAAGTCAGGTGTGCAGACGGCGATGCCTCACAGGGAGCATCAGGAAGGCCCACGGGAGCAGCAGTGACAGGAGCAGGAGTAGCATCCGACGGCACCGCAACATCCGGAGGAGGGTCGGTGACAACCGGGGGAACGTCGGGTGACGCAGGGGGAGCCTCAGCAACGAACGGGACGTCCACCTCCTCACCCCCGGAGTTCTCGTCCAGAGGGAGCGGCGGGAAATCCTCTTCCCGGAACAAGTTGACTTGAGCAACTGGAGCCGCATCGCACCCGGCAGCCTGATGCCCCAACAGGCCACACCGGAAACAGGTACGAGGCTGCCGGGCATAGTATACCCAGACGTAGTACCCCAGAAGCCGGACCGAAGATGGAATATCCGACCGCAGGCGTATCCCGAAGGTGCGAACGTTCGTCCGCCTACCTGCATACCTCCCAGTGGAGAGCGTGTTGACCCGCACACTGACGACCGCACCAAACCGCTGAAAGTAACGCCGAAGAACGTCCTAGGGAAACTCCAGGGGCGCCCCATGCACTACGGTCCGAGATGGATACAGAGCCGGCACCACCCGGCAGCGGCAACGAACGACCCTCGTAACGACGGAGGAAATCACGGTACTCCTCCTCCGTCACGAACTTGATGACAACCCGGTGGGCAGTTACAAGCTCAATACCGTAAATGGCCATCACAGGGATACGGAGCATGTCGCACATTCAAGATCCTCAAGGGAATCGACAGGGTTGATAAAGACAGGCTGTTTAACACAAGGGGCACATGCACTAGGGGACAGGTGGAAACTGAGTGCCCAAATGAGCCACAGAGATATTAGAAAGAACTTTTTTAGTGTCAGAGTGGTTGACAAATGGAATGCATTAGGAAGTGATGTAGTGGAGGCAGACTCCATACACAGTTTCAAGTGATAGAGCCCAATAGGCTCAGGAACCTGTACACCTGTTCATTGACAGTTGAGAGGCGGGACCAAAGAGCCAGAGCTCAACCCCGCAAGCACAACTAGGTGAGTACAACTAGGTGAGTACATGACCATTTCTATAGCCGCATATCCAGCACGACCAGTGAACTCCAGGCCCACGGAATTCACGCGCTTAACAGGAGGAAGGGGACCACCCATGGCAATCTCGCCACGTCAACACGCAGCCAGCAACACCAGCAGGGGGGGAGGGGGCAGCGACGCCCACACCCCCTGGTGACGAAAACAGCAAACACCCCAAACTACCAGAGGCCAGACGACACGTCTGTACCCCACGGCAGCTCCAGGTCATTCCTCCTTGTGTTCATTAGTGTAATTATCTTGTCATTGTTTGAAATCGTCCAGGAGACGAAGTGTTAATTTAAGAATTTGATAAGGGGTTCCTAGGGTTGCCAGTAACTCACCTAGTCGTTGAGATTTCATTGCAGTGGGGCTGCAGGGGGTTGTTGTAATTAGTGACTATTGATTTACCTCACAGAGGGCTGCGAGTAATTTCCTTGTGACTTGCATTTGTTGAGTCCTCTATGAACACTCCGTATTGTTCAGTGTAGTTAATGTATTCAGCCCGAAGTGACCACAGGTAAGATCATGTGGTTACACTTGAGAGTGGCACTCGACAGGAGTCTGTGCTACACTAGCCTGTTGAATAGCTGTCTTTAATGTGTCACAGTAAGGACTTATTGTTACGTTATTGTTATCATTATTGTTGTGATAGTAATAGTGCTTGTCAATCCATGGGGTATCGACAAGCGCCTTAAAACCAGCTGCTCCGGGTAGATGGGACTCGATAGCCTGGGAAGGCAGCCCATCTAGGGGAAGGAAAACCCTGATTTTAAACCTCCGCTGCCTTGCAGCCATACCCCTTTTTTGGGAAAGGCTTCAGGAGTCAACCTCGAGGAAAAATCCGGAGTTGTAGCCCCTAAGGCAGTTCGTTGTTCATGTCGACCTCGTTCTGGCAGCTCCTGCGACGCTGCTGGAACCATGTGTATTGGCATTTGCCTTTCTATTGGATAATTTCAGCAACGTGGAGAGGGGGGACCTGCTGCATGGGTAATGTTACCTATCGTTCGTTACGGCTCGTGACCCTACAGCAGCCAAGCTTTAATTACGTCTAGGGATACCACTGCTGCTCTCTAAAGCGCGTCACCAGTATAACCCCTTGATAAGTAATGAGCACATAAATAAAACTCTTCCTTTAGGACTGAAGAATAGATACAAAATATTATATAGATATATATTCAAGACAGTATAATATAAAAACACAGATGGTTAAGTTAACTTATACAACAAATGAAAGTATTGTCATTTCACGTAATATATAATAGTAAATATGGCACAACAAGAAATAACAGACTTATCTCCCACATGTTACTCCTCCTGGTTCCCCGAAGCTACTGAACTCTCGCTCTGGCGCTACCCACATTCTCACCTCCCGTCTGCCTCATCCCAGGATGAGGGATGGAAACTAAGGACTTTTTAATATTTAAAACTAATTGAACAACCACTTGTTCTCAAAACACACAAGAATGCAATTTACAGATAATAGTTACTTACAAAATATATAAGTATAGTGCCACCTGTTTAATTACAGTATATAAACAATTACCTAACTAAATAAAAGTGACATCTGGAACTCTCAACTGAACAGGTCCAGCTTTCCCGTATCAATCAGGTAATAGACGTGTGCAAAGGCAACCGCGCTCCTGTCCACTGACGCTGCCACACCACACGATAATTTACTAAAACACAATGTGTGTACATATACAGGCAATGATAAAATAAAACAAGTTATTTTAAATTTATATGTATTCTGCTAGGAGTACGTAACAGGTAACAGCTTCTCCTCCATATCTACCTACCCAGGGTTTGCACCCTGGAGGATTGACAACCAGGGCGCAACTCCATAGTCTCCCGAGACTGAAGGATGACTACTACTAATAGTGCTTGTTGAATAAATTGTTCTGTTATTGAAAGCTGTCTATATATTTCACCCTACATTATTACTGATTACCACACGTTCTGCCATGTTACCTGTGATTTTTTATAATTGATGGCAACATTTTGAGTAGCAACATTTGCAAATTTGCCGATGATACGAAAATCGGCAAGGAAATTAATTCGGAGGAGGACTCACTATTACTTCAAGTTGATCTAGATAGGGTTTTGAAATAGTCGAAGGATTGGCAGATGCAGTTTAATGCTGATAAATGTAAAGTTCTGAGGTTAGGTAATGATGATAGGGTTACAAGATACGAGCTAGATGGTGTTGAGATTGCGAAGTCGAATTGCGAAAGGGATCTGGGAGTTATGATTAGTAAGAATTTAAAACAAAAGGATCAATGCATAAATGTTCGTAATAAGGCAAATCGGACACTTGGATTTATTAATCGCAGCGTTAGTAACAAGACACTTGGTGTGGTTCTCAAGCTATATCTTGCTCTAGTTAGGCCCCATTTAGATTATGCAGTTCAGTTTTGGTCGCCATATTATAGAATGGATATAAATTCACTTGAACGCGTCCAGCGTAGGATGACTAAGTTAATTCCCCAAATTAGAAATCTTTCATATGAAGAAAGATTAACAAAGCTTAAGTTGCATTCACTGGAAAGGCGAAGAGTTAGGGGTGACATGATAGAGGTTTACAAGTGGGTGAATGGACATAACAAAGGGGATATTAATAGGGTATTAAAAGTATCAACACAAGACAGAACACGAAACAATGGGTATAAATTGGATAAGTTTAGATTTAGGAAAGACTTGGGTAAATACTGGTTCAGTAACAGGGTTGTTGATTTGTGGAACCAATTACCGCGTAACATTGTGGAGGTGGGGTCCCTCGATTGTTTCAAGCATGGGTTGGACATGTATATGAGTGGGATGGGTGGTTATAAATAGGAGCTGCCTCGTATGGGCCAACAGGCCTTCTGCAGTTGCCTTTGTTCTTATGTTCTTATGTTCATTCTTTAAGCACCCTGGCAAACACTTCATCCGGCCCTGGGGATTTGTTTGGTTTTAGTTTTACTAATTGTTTAATTACATCCTCCCTGGTAACTGCTAAACTAGTCAACCTGTCCTCATCCCCACCCACATAGACTTGTTCGGCTGAAGCACATTGTTAAGTTCTTCTTTAGTATATACAGATATAAAATATTTGTTAAAATACTACTCATCTCCTTGTCATTATCCGGTATTTGACCTGTCTCAGTTTTTAATGGACCTATCCTTTCCCCTAGTCTTAGTTCGATATAACTGAAAAAACCCTTTAGGATTTGACTTTGCTTGGCCTGCTATGCGAACTTCATAGTTTCGTTTTGCTTTCCTAATCTCTTTTTTAACATTTCTAACCAGTTGTATGAATTCCTGTTCTAAACTGGCTTCCCCATTCTTAATCCTTTTGTACCACGCTCTCTTTTTACCTATAAGGTTCTTCAAATTCTTTGTTATCCACTTTGGGTCATTAGTATTCGATCTATTCAATTTATATGGTATACTACGTTCCTGTGCTTTGTTTAGAATATTCTTAAATAAGTTATATATTAAATCCACATCGAAATCCCCTTTTACGTCACCTGTCGCTGGGTTCATGTCTCGCTCCAAGACCGTCCCACACCCCATACCCAAGACTTTCCAATCTATTTGACCCAAAAAATTTCTTAGGCTATTAAAATCAGCTTTTCGAAAATCTGGCACTTTAACAGAATTTTCTCCTACAGGTCTATTCCATTCTATGCTAAATCTGATTTCTTTGTGATCACTGTTCCCTAGCTCACTCCCTATTTCGATGTCATTAATTTGTGTTTAATTAATTTAATTAATTGTTTAATTAATTTAATTAACTTTTTAATTAAAAAGACAGAACACGAAACAATGGGTATAAATTGGATAAATTTAGATTTAGGAAAGACTTGGGAAAATACTGGTTCGGTAACAGGGTTGTTGATTTGTGGAACCAATTACCGCGTAACGTGGTGGAGGTGGGGTCCCTCGATTGTTTCAAGCGTGGGTTGGACATGTATTTGAGTGGGATTGGGTGGTTATAGATAGGAGCTGCCTCGTATGGGCCAATAGGCCTTCTGCAGTTGTCTCTGTTCTTATGTTCTTATAATAATCAGATATCATATTTCTCAGGGAACAGTCTCGATGGATACTTCCGCTTATAAGCCTCCCATATCAAATACTCCTGTTCGGTAGGGGAAACCAAATTTAGACAGAATGGAAGCAAAGCATCTATGGGATGAAATATCTAGAGCATCTAGATCTAACAGTATTTATGTCATGGGTGACTTTAATTTTATTGGAATAAACTGGTTGAAGAAAACAGGGAATAGTAAAGCAGAAGATTTTCTAGAATTAATTGACGATTGCTTTCTTACGCAACACATTAAGGAACCAACACGGGAAAATAATATTTTAGATTTAGTGTTAACTAACAGGGAAACACAAATTAATGACATTGAAATAGGGAGTGAGCTAGGGAACAGTGATCACAAAGAAATCAGATTTAGCATAGAATGGAATAGACCTGTAGGAGAAAATTCTGTTAAAGTGCCAGATTTTCGAAAAGCTGATTTTAATAGCCTTAAAAATGTTTTGGGTCAAATTGATTGGAAAGCCTTGGGTATGGGGTGTGGGCCGGTCTTGGAGCGAGACATGAACCCAGCGATACGTGACTTAAATGGGGATTTCGATGTGGATTCAATATATAACTTATTTAAGAATATTCTAAACAAAGCACAGGAACGTAGTATACCATACAAATTGAATAGATCGAATACTAATGACCCAAAGTGGATAACAAAGAATTTGAAGAACCTTATAGGTAAAAAGAGAGCTTGGTACAAAAGGATTAAATATGGGGAGATCACTTTAGAACAGGAATTCGTACAACTGGTTAGAAATGTTAAAAAAGAGATAAGGAAAGCAAAAAGAAACTATGAAGTTCGCATAGCAGGGCAAGCAAAGACAAATCCTAAAGGTTTTTTTCAGTTATATCGTACTAAGACTAGGGAAAGGATAGGTCCATTAAAAACTGAGAGAGGTCAAATAACAGATAGTGATGAAGAGATGAGTAGTATTTTTAATAAATATTTTGTATCTGTATTTACTAAAGAGGAACTTAACAATATGCCTTCAGCCGAACAAGTCTTTGTGGGTGGGGACGAGGACAGGTTGACGAGTTTAGCAGTTACCAGGGAGGATGTTCTTAAACAAATAGTAAAACTCAAACCAAACAAATCCCCAGGGCCGGATGAAGTGTTTGCCAGGGTGCTTAAAGAATGCAAAGAGGAGCTTTGTGACCCGCTGTCAACCTTATTTAATAAATCAATAGTCAGGCAGAGTGCCAGAGTTTTGGAAAGTTGCTAATGTGATACCAGTTTTTAAGAAAGGAGATAGATCACTTGCGTCTAACTATCGACCAATTAGCCTAACATCTATTTTGGGAAAGTTACTCGAATCTATAATAGCAAATAAAATTTGTCTTCTTCTTGAAAAACATAAATTAATAATTGAGTCGCAACATGGTTTTATAAATGGCCGTTCATGTTTAACAAATTTGTTATCTTTTTATTCTAGCATAGTTGAGGCAGTTGATAGTGGTAAGGATTGTGATGTTGCGTACCTTGACTTTAGCAAAGCTTTTGATACAGTGCCACATGAAAGACTGATTAAAAAGATAGAGTCTCATGGTATTGGGGGTGCTATATTAAGCTGGATTAGGGCATGGCTATACCAAAGGAAACAAAGAGTTAGTATAAATGGAATCAAGTCAGAGTGGGAAAATGTTGTAAGTGGAGTGCCTCAAGGCTCTGTCCTGGGACCTTTGTTGTTAATAATATATATAAATGATTTAGATTCAGGTTTGAGTAGCAACATTTGCAAATTTGCCGATGATACGAAAATCGGTAAGGAAATTAATTCGGAGGAGGACTCACTATCACTTCAAGTTGATCTAGATAGGGTTTTGAAATGGTCAAAGGATTGGTAGATGCAGTTTAATGCTGATAAATGAAAAAGTTCTGAGGTAAGGTAATGATGATAGAGTTACAAGATACGAGCTAGATGGTGTTGAGATTGCGAAGTCGGATTGCGAAAGGGATCTGGGAGTTATGATTAGTAAGAATTTAAAACAAAAGGATCAATGCATAAATGTTCGTAATAAGGCAAATCGGACACTTGGATTTATTAATCGAAGCGTTAGTAACAAGACACCTGGTGTGGTTCTCAAGCTATATCTTGCTCTAGTTAGGCCCCATTTAGATTATGCAGTTCAGTTTTGGTCGCCATATTATAGAATGGATATAAATTCACTTGAACGTGTCCAACGTAGGATGACTAAGTTAATTCCCCAAATTAGAAATCTTTCATATGAAGAAAGATTAACAAAGCTTAAGTTGCATTCACTGGAAAGGCGAAGAGTTAGGGGTGACATGATAGAGGTTTACAAGTGGGTGAATGGACATAACAAAGGGGATATTAATAGGGTATTAAAAATATCAACACAAGACAGAACACGAAACAATGGGTATAAATTGGATAAGTTTAGATTTAGGAAAGACTTGGGTAAATACTGGTTCAGTAACAGGGTTGTTGATTTGTGGAACCAATTACTGCGTAACGTGCTGGAGGTGGGGTCCCTCGATTGTTTCAAGCGCGGGTTGGACATGTATATGAGTGGGATTGGGTGGTTATAAATAGGAGCTGCCTCGTATGGGCCAATAGGCCTTCTGCAGTTGCCTTTGTTCTTATGTTCTTAAACGCCCCAACGACGCCGCGGGTACAGCATATATTGAGGGACCACCGAATTTGGCAGAAGTGAACGCCCCCAACCAGAGGACACCGAAGACGAAGAACGAAGCAGGAACACCTTCGCCGTGGAAGCAGGAGATACTGAAACAGCGGGCGGAGGCTGCCGAGGTGGCAACACCCCCCTCCAACAAAGCAGGAGACATAGAAGAAACGGCCGTAGACTCGAGAGGCAGCAAAACCTCCGTCGACGAAATATGGGACGGGGGAGGGGGCACGGAACCCTCAGAGCGAGCAGCTTTCTTCAGTACCACCACCAGGTCGCCATGCTCACCCACAACCTCGCAAGGGGGAACCACCCCCCCCCCCACGATGAACCGGAACCATCCGACGTGGGCGACACACTCGAAGCAAGAGTCACAGGCCCCACACCTGCCCCCCACCCCTACAACAGGAGCCACACCAGGGCCCACACCATCCACCGGAACCACACCAGCACCAGATGCACCACTCTCGCACTCTACAGACGAGTAGCTCGTAGAAGAGTCATCAACACACACCGCATCCTCACATTCCTCAGCCCACGTACGAGGAGGCGAAGCACCCATATCCGTACGTGAACGATTGGGAACGGGCCGTTGGTCATCGGAGCTGTCACCCCCCTGCAGGAGGCACCCGAGAAGAGCCAGCGGCAGGCTGCCCCACAACCGGGGGAGCACGACCCTGCTGAATTTCAGACTCAACGACATGGGGGACGAGACCGCCACCCACCGAAGAGACAGGAGAAAGAACAGGTGTGGCCGGTGGAGGAGGGAGCATCACAGGTGAGGGAATCTGTAGGGACGTCGTAAGCGACAGAGGAGCAGAGGCTGGAACAGATGCAGAAGCCGTCGGAAGCGAAGAGACAGAATGTAGGGGCAGAGCTGCACACACCACCACTTCGGCGTGAGCACCATCCACACACGCCGGTCCAGCAGCCGAGAAATTCAGAACCACCACCGAGTCAGCAGGTGGCAAGGGAAACTCCCCACTCACTCCATCACGAGGCAACAGGTCCTGTGCCACCAATGGGGCAAAGTCCTCTTCTCGGAACAGATTAACAGATGCAGCCGCGACTCCAGTGCAAGTGGCTGCCAAGTGGCCCTCAAGGCCACAACGAAAACAGGAGTGTGGCTGCCCTGCATAGAACACCCGCAGAGTGCACCCCATCAAGGTAACTGTGGAAGGAGCCGGGGACTTGAGTCTCAAGGCAAGAGTCCGAGAACCACAAGAGACCCCATGCCACCTGCCGGAAGAAACGGAGTTCATTCGGAGGGGAAACCACCATTCTAAACTGACAAAAATACCTCCGAAGCAGGGCCTCGGAGAATTCAAAAGGCACAAAATGCAGCGCCACGTAAGTTACAGCACAACAGCGGTCTGAAATAGTGACTGTACCACCGTCCCCAGGGAGCGTCAATGTCCGCCCGTCATAGCTTGCCACGAAATCCTGATAAACTGCTGCAGAGCGAAATTTCATGAGTGCCCGGTTGGTCGTTAACGTCTGGAGACCGTACACGTCGGCCACACGAACTCGCAGCATATTCAGCAACACAATCTCAAGTGCAGGGTATGACGCTCGGCCAGAAAATTCGAGCCCAATCGTTTCAGTCCAGCGAACAGGGGACAAGGGGGTCCCCATGTTGCCGACACACCAAACAATGCCCTTCTTCACACAGCCAGCATCATGCAACGACTGACTGCAACAGCTGGAGAGGTCAGGTGAAACGACCTCACGCCATGGTAGCCAGGGCGCAACTCTACTACAAATTCAAGTAATCGCCAACAGAACCTAAACACCTAACCAAATGTAACCTACGCCTAACTATACATTGAATTTTTATATATAATAATATACATAAAATCATCAACTTAATATGCATTCATCAATTTTACCATACTGAATATTGAACATTGGTTTGAGCTCATATATATAAATTAATATTATTATACATAAAAATTCTATTTATTGTTAGTCATAGATTAGGTTAGTTTAGCTGTTTAGGGTCTGTTGGCGGTTATTTGTATTTTAAGTACGTGAGTGAAGCATTTATAGAATTGTGGTTCAAACAGAAGACATGAGCAAAGCAAATTAAAAATACAACAACCCGTCCTCGACTTAAGTCCATTACATCCAGCGGTCAACCCCACAGACGCATTCATAAATTTTTACATGCTGTTCATTCAAAACGGGAATTTTCTCAAATATAAATTAATATTATAAGATATTAGCATATTGTGCATATATAGGCATAGGTTAGGTTAGGTGTTTAGGTTCTGTTGGCGATTATTTGTATTTGTAGTACGTGAGTGAAGCCTTTACAGTGTTGTGGTTCAACAACACGTCCTCGACTCAAGTCCATTACATTCAGCGGTCGACCCCACAGACGCATTCATAAATTTTAACATGCTGTTCATTCAAAACGGAAATTTTCGCAAGTATAAATTAATATTATAATATATTAGCATATTGTGCATATATAGGTATAGGATAGGTTAGGTTAGGTGTTTAGGTTCTGTTGGCGATTATTTGTATTTGTATGCTGACCAGACCACACACTAGAAGTTGAAGGGACGACGACGTTTTCGGTCCGTCCTGGACCATTCTCAAGTCAATTGTCACAATCGACTTGAGAATGGTCCAGGACGGACCGAAAACGTCGTCGTCCCTTCAACTTCTAGTGTGTGGTCTGGTCAACATACTTCAGCCACGTTATTGTGACTCATCGCCTGCCTTTGTATTTGTAGTACGTGGGTGAAGCATTTATAGCGTTGTGATTCGAACACAATTCGTCAGTGAAGCACTTGTTCCGGATATGTTCGAACGTCAGCAGTTGTGAGTCGTGTGTAAGCTGCTTTTCATTCATAAACAGGGGGTATGGTGGGTGGATGGAATCACTTTTGGATCTTTGTTTGGAGGCAACCCGTCCTCGACTCAAGTCCATTACATTCAGCGGTCAACCCCACAGACGCATTCATAAATTTTAACATGCTGTTCATTCAAAACGGGAATTTTCTCAAGTATAAATTAATATTATAATATATTGACATATTGTGTATAAATAGGCATAGGTTAGGTTAGGTGTTTAGGTTCTGTTGGTGATTATTTGTATTTGTAGTACGTGGGTGAAGCATTTACAGCGTTGTGGTTCGAACAAAATTCGTCAGTGAAGCTCTTGTTCCGGATATGTTCGAACGTCAGCAGTTGTGAGTCGTGTGTTAACCGCTTTTCATTCATAAACAGGGGGTTTGGCGGGTGCATGGAATCACTTTTGGATCTTTGTTTGGAGGACGGGCTGGGTTCAAACAAAATTCGTCAATGAAGCACTTGTTCTGGAAGGGTTCGGACGTCATCCATTGTGAGTCTTGTGTAAACCGCTTTTCATTCATAAACAAGGGGTTTGGAGGCTGGATTAATGAGCTTGGATATTCACATGTGAGGATGGGCTGCGTCCTGTGTTGGAATCGGCACTGAGATTTTTCCGTTGTGAATGGAGTATGATAATGACTGCGCTTCAGTAAAGCAAAATGTCTAAACTGAACATTAGCTAATAACACGATTGCATAAATGTATGGATGTGGAGGAGTAGGGTGGAGGAAGGACTCAAAACCATGAAAATTAAAGGTTAATTTTCATGGTTGGTTATGTTTTGGGCATTTTAATAATGCAATAATTTTCAATACTATTGATGTAGGATATAATAGTGCTAGTTATAATGATACAATATATATAACGGCGAAAAATATAATAAAAAAAATATAACTGTGCAATATATAATAAAACAAAATATAATGGTGTACAGTGTAAGGTGTGCAAGGTACACTCATGAAATATAACTACAATTGTACCCAATGACAGGGTGAGTGTGGGATTGCTTCACTTGGGGCGAGGAAGACCTGTTGCTAGATGTTGCCAAGTGGGAAGTGTGTGATTATTAACACAAACATACACAAGCCGTCTAATGAATTGAGCTACTTGCTATATGTGGGTTAAAACTTGCTATACACTGGTTTAAACTACGTATATATATTACTCATACTACCCGTATAATGACGTCAAGCTCCATTAAGAGTAACCTTGCTCGTGTTGTGTTTACAGTTAAGGGAATGAGAACCACCAGAGCAGCTCCATAAGCATGATGTGTAGTACATGTAGCTACATCTTATGCAACATACATCCCTTGTCTTTATTTTGTAAAAAGGGATATGTGCAATGCAATATTTAGTGTGTGCGTGTAGATTCGTGCGTGCGAGTCGGTCAGGTGAAGTCACAGTGAGAGGTTGTGTTAACCGGAGCTCCTGAGTGTTGTTATATTATCATAGCAATATGGAAGTTGTAGTGAAGGACCTGGTGACTCTAGTGGGAGCCCTGAGGACAGAGTTGGACTCTCTGCGGGAGGAGGTGCGTCAGCTTAAAAAACAACGAGAAGTAACGAAGGAGGAGACCAGCAGTAAAGGGACCTCGTCTTGGAGAGTTGCGAAAGACAGGGGCCTTAAGAAGACTTTGATAAAGCCGCCTTCAAACGCCATAGCAACTTCAAATTCATTTGACGTTTTGGAGGACGAGTGCTGTGGAGAGACTGTGGATCGCGCAAAAGGGAAAGCAACGAAGAGAAAGGAAGCGCAGGCCCCTCAGAAAGTAAAGGAAGTACCTAAGCAAACATTAGTTGTGGGAGATTCCCAGATAAGGTATTTGGATAGAACGTTTTGTGCTAGAGATAGGGGGAACAGGTTAAGGGTTTGCTATCCCGGAGCTGGCATTGGTGATATTATAAACAACATGAATGATATTATGGCTGGTAATGGGAACAATCCCATTATTTGCATTAGCGTGGGAGGAAATGATGTTGGTCGAGTCAGGAGTGAGGAACTGATTCAGAGGTATAAAACAGCCATAGAGTTAGTTAGGAGCAAGGGAGGAATCCCGATCATATGTGGCATTCTTCCAAGAAAGGGAGTGGGAAATGAATGGATATCGAGGGCACTTGGTGTCAATTGCCGGCTGGAAAGATATTGCAAATCAAATGCAATATCTTTCATAGACAACTGGGAACACTTCTATGGAAGAAATGAAATGTATGCTCGTGATGGGGTGCATCTATCGAGAGCTGGGGTTGTTGCTGTTGCGAACTCGCTAGAAGAAGTGGTTAGAGGTGTTTGTTTGGGTTTAAACTGTTAGTAGATAGAGGTATGGGAATTGATTTGGAGGAAGGAGGTAATAAAAGTATGTGTTTGTGGGAGAAAGGAATTGGCAAAACGATCAGGGAAAGAGAAGGTCCGCAAAATAACAATTCACTTAGGGTATATTACACTAACAGTAGAAGTCTAAGAAATAAAATTAACGAATTAAATGCTCTTGTCTGCACAGAAAAAATAGATATTATTGCACTTACCGAAACGTGGATGAATGTAGAAAATAGAGAACTATTAGCTGAATATCAAATATATGGATTTAAACTATTTCACACAGATAGATATATTAGACGAGGAGGTGGAGTAGCCATATATGTTAGGGACAATTTGAAATGTAGTCTCAAAGAGGGAATCAAAACAGAGCCACACACAGAAACTATTTGGATTGAATTAAACGAAAAAGCTAATAATATTATAATAGGAGTAATATATAGGCCACCAAATTTAGACAGAATGGAAGTAAAGCATCTATGGGATGAAATATCTAGAGCATCTAGATCTAACAGTATTTATGTCATGGGTGACTTTAATTTTAGCAGAATAAACTGGTTGAACAAAACAGGGAATAGTGAAGCAGAAGATTTTCTAGAATTAATTGACGATTGCTTTCTTACGCAACACATTAAGGAACCAACACGGGAAAATAATATTTTAGATTTAGTGTTAACTAACAGGGAAACGCAAATTAATGACATCGAAATAGGGAGTGAGCTAGGGAGCAGTGATCACAAAGAAATCAGATTTAGCATAGAATGGAATAGACCAGTAGGAGAAAATTCTGTTAAAGTGCCAGATTTTCGAAAAGCTGATTTTAATAGCCTAAGAAATTTTTTGGGTCAAATTGATTGGAAAGGCTTGGGTATGGGGTGTGGGCCGGTCTTGGAGCGAGACATGAACCCAGCGATAGGTGACTTAAATGGGGATTTCAATGTGGATTCAATATATAACTTATTTAAGAATATTCTAAACAAAGCACAGGAACGTAGTATACCATACAAATTGAATAGATCGTATACTAATGACCCAAAGTGGATAACAAAGAATTTGAAGAACCTTATAGGTAAAAAGAGAGCTTGGTACAAAAGGATTAAAAATGGGGAGGTCACTTTAGAACAGGAATTCGTACAACTGGTTAGAAATGTTAAAAAAGAGATAAGGAAAGCAAAAAGAAACTATGAAGTTCGCATAGCAGGGCAAGCAAAGACAAATCCTAAAGGGTTTTTTCAGTTATATCGTACTAAGACTAGGGAAAGGATAGGTCCATTAAAAACTGAGACAGGTCAAATAACAGATAGTGATGAAGAGATGAGTAGTATTTTTAATAAATATTTTGTATCTGTATTTACTAAAGAGGAACTTAACAATATGCCTTCAGCCGAACAAGTCTATGTGGGTGGGGACGAGGACAGGTTGACGAGTTTAGCAGTTACCAGGGAGGATGTTCTTAAACAAATAGTAAAACTCAAACCAAACAAATCCCCAGGGCCGGATGAAGTGTTTGCTAGGGTGCTTAAAGAATGCAAAGAGGAGCTTTGTGACCCACTGTCAACCATATTTAATAAATCAATAGAGTCAGGCAGAGTGCCAGAGTTTTGGAAAGTTGCTAATGTGATACCAGTTTTTAAGAAAGGAGATAGATCACTTGCGTCTAACTATCGACCAATTAGCCTAACGTCTATTGTGGGAAAGTTACTCGAATCTATAATAGCAAATAAAATTCGTCTTCATCTTGAAAAACATAAATTAATAATTGAGTCGCAACATGGTTTTATAAATGGCCGTTCATGTTTAACAAATTTGTTATCTTTTTATTCTAGCATTGTTGAGGCAGTTGATAGTGGTAAGGATTGCGATGTTGTATACCTTGACTTTAGCAAAGCTTTTGATACAGTGCCACATGAAAGACTGATTAAAAAAATAGAGTCTCATGGTATTGGGGGTGCTATATTAAGCTGGATTAGGGCATGGCTATACCAAAGGAAACAGAGAGTTAGTATAAATGGAATCAAGTCAGAGTGGGAAAATGTTGTAAGTGGAGTGCCTCAAGGCTCTGTCCTGGGACCTCTGTTGTTTATAATATATATAAATGATTTAGATTCAGGTTTGAGTAGCAACATTTGCAAATTTGCCGATGATACGAAAATCGGTAGGGAAATTAATTCGGAGGAGGACTCACTATCACTTCAAGTTGATCTAGATAGGGTTTTGAAATGGTCAAAGGATTGGCAGATGCAGTTTAATGCTGATAAATGTAAAGTTCTGAGGTTAGGTAATGATGATAGAGTTACAAGATACGAGCTAGATGGTGTTGTGATTGCGAAGTCGGATTGCGAAAGGGATCGGGGAGTTATGATTAGTAAGAATTTAAAACAAAAGGATCAATGCATAAATGTTCGTAATAAGGCAAATCGGACACTTGGATTTATTAATCGCAGCGTTAGTAACAAGACACCTGGTGTGGTTCTCAAGCTATATCTTGCTCTAGTTAGGCCCCATTTAGATTATGCAGTTCAGTTTTGGTCGCCATATTATAGAATGGATATAAATTCACTTGAACGTGTCCAGCGTAGGATGACTAAGTTAATTCCCCAAATTAGAAATCTTTCATATGAAGAAAGATTAACAAAGCTTAAGTTGCATTCACTGGAAAGGCGAAGAGTTAGGGGTGACATGATAGAGGTTTACAAGTGGATGAATGGACATAACCGGGGGGATATTAATAGGGTATTAAAAGTATCAACACAGGACAGAACACGAAACAATGGATATAAATTGGATAAGTTTAGATTTAGGAAAGACTTGGGTAAATACTGGTTCAGTAACAGGGTTGTTGATTTGTGGAACCAATTGCCGCGTAACATTGTGGAGGTGGGGTCCCTCGATTGTTTCAAGCACGGGTTGGACAAGTATATGAGTGGGATTGGGTGGTTATAGAATAGGAGCTGCCTCGTATGGGCCAATAGGCCTTCTGCAGTTACCTTTGTTCTTATGTTCTTATGTTAGATGAAGACATGTGCTTGCATGTTTTGAAGTAGAGTCATGTGTAGAAGCAAAATTTGGTATACATATAGATCTTGGTATAGATTTATGTTAGGTCCTCAGCTCAAGTTCGTTAAAGCAGCAGCCATTCCAGAAGACACATTCATCAAGTTTACATATTGTGCATTAAAAATAAGTTTGTTCTCATATATAATTTAATTTTGTTATATATTAAAGTTCTATGAACTGATTTTAATAGCCTAAGAAATTTTTTGGGTCAAATAGATTGGAAACTCTTGGGTATGTGGTGTGGGCCGGTCTTAGAGCGAGACATGAACCCAGCGATAGGTGACGTAAAAGGGGATTTCGATGTGGATTTAATATATAACTTATTTAAGAGTATTCTAAACTAAGCACAGGAACGTAGTATACCATACAAATTGAATAGGTCCAATACTAATGACCCAAAGTGGATAACAAATAATTTAAAGAACCTTATAGGTAAAAAGAGAGCTTGGTACAAAAGGATTAAGAATGGGGAAGTCAGGTTAGAACAGGAATTCATACAACTGGTTAGAAATGTTAAAAAAGAGATTAGGAAAGCAAAAAGAAACTACGAAGTTCGCATAGCAGAGCAAGCAAAGTCAAATCCTAAAGGGTTTTTTCAGTTATATCGAACTAAGACTAGGGAAAGGATAGGTCCATTAAAATCTGAGACAGGTCAAATAATGGATAATGACAAGGAGATGAGTAGTATTTTTAACAAATATTTTATATCTGTATTTACTAAAGAAGAACTTAACAATATGCCTTTAGCCGAACAAGTCTATGTGGGTGGGGATGAGGACAGGTTGACTAGTTTAGCAGTTACCAGGGAGGATGTAATTAAACAATTAGAAAAACTAAAACCAAACAAATCCCCAGGGCCGGATGAAGTGTTTGCCAGGGTGCTTAAAGAATGCAAAGAGGAGCTTTCCGAGCCACTGTCTACCATATTTAATAAATCAATAGAGTCAGGCAGAGTGCCAGAGTCATGGAAGGTAGCTAATCTGGTGCCAATTTTTAAGAAAGGAGATAGACCACTTGCGTCAAACTATCGGCCAATTAGCCTAACGTCTATTGTGGGAAAGTTACTTGAATCAATAATTGCAAATACAATTCGTCTCCATCTTGAAAAACATAAATTAATAAATGAGTCGCAACATGGTTTTACAAATGGCCGTTCATGTTTAACAAATTTGCTAACTTTTTATTCCAGCATAGTTGAGGCAGTTGATAGTGGTAAGGATTGTGATGTTGTGTACCTTGACTTTAGCAAAGCTTTTGATACAGTGCCACATGAAAGACTAATTAAAAAAATAGAAGCTCATGGTATTGGGGGTGCTATATTAACTTGGATTAGGGCATGGCTATTCCAAAGGAAACAGAGTTAGCATAAATGGGGTTAAGTCAGAGTGGGATAATGTTGTTAGTGGAGTACCTCAGGGCTCTGTCCTGGGACCTCTGTTGTTTATTATATATATAAATGATTTAGATTCAGGTTTGAGTAGCAACATTTGCAAATTTGCCGATGATACGAAAATCGGTAGGGAAATTAATTCGGAGGAGGACTCACTATCACTTCAAGTTGATCTAGATAGGGTTTTGAAATGGTCAAAGGATTGGCAAATGCAGTTTAATACTGATAAATGTAAAGTTCTGAGGCTAGGTAATGATGATAGAGTTACAAGATACGACCTAGATGGTGTTGAGATTGCGAAGTCGGATTGCGAAAGGGATCAGGGAGTTATGATTAGTAAGAATTTAAAACAAAAGGATCAATGCATGAATGTTCCCTAATAAGGCGAATAGGACACTGGGATTTATTAATCGAAGCGTTAGTAACAAGACACCTGGTGTGGTTCTTAAGCTATATCTTGCTCTGGTTAGGCCCCATTTAGATTATGCAGTTCAGTTTTGGTCGCCGTATTATAGAATGGATATAAATTCACTTGAACGTGTCCAACGTAGGATGACTAAGTTAATTCCCCAAATTAGAAATCTTTCATATGAAGAAAGATTAACAAAGCTTAAGTTGCATTCACTGGAAAGGCGAAGAGTTAGGGGTGACATGATAGAGGTTTACAAGTGGATGAATGGACATAACAGGGGGGATATTAATAGGGTATTAACAATATCAACACAAGACAGAACACGAAACAATGGGTATAAATTGGATAAGTTTAGATTTAGGAAAGACTTGGGTAAATACTGGTTCAGTAACAGGGTTGTTGATTTGTGGAACCAATTACCGCGTAACGTGGTGGAGGTGGGGTCCCTCGATTGTTTTAAGCGCGGGTTGGACAAGTATATGAGTGGGATTGGGTGGTTATAAATAGGATCTGCCTCGTATGGGCCAATAGGTCTTCTGCAGTTGCCTTTGTTCTTATGTATAGTTAGACGTAGGTTAGGTTAGGTGTACAGGTTTGTTGGCGATTATTTGTATTAGAGGTACGTAGGGCATTGCCATCATTGTGGTTCGAATAAACTTCGTCACTGAAGCACTATTAGAGAAATGTTCGAACGTCATCAGTTGTGAGTCATGTGTGTAAACCGTTTTTCATTGGGAAACAGGGCAGCCCGTCCTCTAAACAAAGACTCAATGTCCATTCCATGCACCCGCCAAACCCCCTATTTATGAATGAAAAACGGTTTGCACGGCTCACAACTGATGACGTTCGAACACTTCCGGAACAAGGACCTCACTGACGATTTTTGTTCAAATCACAACGCTGTAAATGTTTTGCGCTCGTACTACAAATAGTCGCCAACAGAACCTAAACACCTAACCTAACCAGTGCCTAAATATGTAAAATATGTTAATATAAAATAATATTAATTTATATTTAATAAAATTCATGTTTTGAATGAACAGCATGTTAAAACTGATGACTGCATCTTTGGGGTCGACCACTGGATAGCAGAAGTAATAGTGAAGCAGAAGATTTTCTAGAATTAATTGACGATTGCTTTCTTACGCAACACATTAAGGAACCAACGCGGGAAAATAATATTTTAGATTTAGTGTTAACTAACAGGGAAACGCAAATTAATGACATCGAAATAGGGAGTGAGCTAGGGAGCAGTGATCACAAAGAAATCAGATTTAGCATAGAATGGAATAGACCAGTAGGAGAAAATTCTGTTAAAGTGCCAGATTTTCGAAAAGCTGATTTTAATAGCCTAAGAAATTTTTTGGGTCAAATTGATTGGAAAGTCTTGGGTATGGGGTGTGGGCCGGTCTTGGAGCGAGACATGAACCCAGCGATAGGTGACTTAAATGGGGATTTCGATGTGGATTCAATATATAACTTATTTAAGAATATTCTAAACAAAGCACAGGAACGTAGTATACCATATAAATTGAATAGATCGAATACTAATGACCCAAAGTGGATAACAAAGAATTTGAAGAACCTTATAGGTAAAAAGAGAGCTTGGTACAAAAGGATTAAAAATGGGGAGGTCACTTTAGAACAGGAATTCGTACAACTGGTTAGAAATGTTAAAAAAAGAGATAAGGAAAGCAAAAAGAAACTATGAAGTTCGCATAGCAGGGCAAGCAAAGACAAATCCTAAAGGGTTTTTTCAGTTATATCGTACTAAGACTAGGGAAAGGATAGGTCCATTAAAAACTGAGACAGGTCAAATAACAGATAGTGATGAAGAGATGAGTAGTATTTTTAATAAATATTTTGTATCTGTATTTACTAAAGAGGAACTTAACAATATGCCTTCAGCCGAACAAGTCTATGTGGGTGGGGACGAGGACAGGTTGACAAGTTTAACAGTTACCAGGGAGGATGTTCTTAAACAAATAGTAAAACTCAAACCAAACAAATCCCCAGGGCCGGATGAAGTGTTTGCCAGGGTGCTTAAAGAATGCAAAGAGGAGCTTTGTGACCCACTGTCAACCATATTTAATAAATCAATAGAGTCAGGCAGAGTGCCAGAGTTTTGGAAAGTTGCTAATGTGATACCAGTTTTTAAGAAAGGAGATAGATCACTTGCGTCTAACTATCGACCAATTAGCCTAACGTCTATTGTGGGAAAGTTACTCGAATCCATAATAGCAAATAAAATTCGTCTTCATCTTGAAAAACATAAATTAATAATTGAGTCGCAACATGGTTTTATAAATGGCCGTTCATGTTTAACAAATTTGTTATCTTTTTATTCTAGCATTGTTGAGGCAGTTGATAGTGGTAAGGATTGCGATGTTGTATACCTTGACTTTAGCAAAGCTTTTGATACAGTGCCACATGAAAGACTGATTAAAAAGATAGTCTCATGGTATTGGGGGTGCTATATTAAGCTGGATTAGGGCATGGCTATACCAAAGGAAACAGAGAGTTAGTATAAATGGAATCAAGTCAGAGTGGGAAAATGTTGTAAGTGGAGTGCCTCAAGGCTCTGTCCTGGGACCTCTGTTGTTTATAATATATATAAATGATTTAGATTCAGGTTTGAGTAGCAACATTTGCAAATTTGCCGATGATACGAAAATCGGTAGGGAAATTAATTCGGAGGAGGACTCACTATCACTTCAAGTTGATCTAGATAGGGTTTTGAAATGGTCAAAGGATTGGCAGATGCAGTTTAATGCTGATAAATGTAAAGTTCTGAGGTTAGGTAATGATGATAGAGTTACAAGATACGAGCTAGATGGTGTTTTGATTGCGAAGTCGGATTGCGAAAGGGATCTGGGAGTTATGATTAGTAAGAATTTAAAACAAAAGGATCAATGCATAAATGTTCGTAATAAGGCAAATCGGACACTTGGATTTATTAATCGCAGCGTTAGTAACAAGACACCTGGTGTGGTTCTCAAGCTATATCTTGATCTAGTTAGGCCCCATTTAGATTATGCAGTTCAGTTTTGGTCGCCATATTATAGAATGGATATAAATTCACTTGAACGTGTCCAGCGTAGGATGACTAAGTTAATTCCCCAAATTAGAAACCTTTCATATGAAGAAAGATTAACAAAGCTTAAGTTGCATTCACTGGAAAGGCGAAGAGTTAGGGGCGACATGATAGAGGTTTACAAGTGGGTGAATGGACATAACAAGGGGGATATTAATAGGGTATTAAAAGTATCAACACAGGACAGAACACGAAACAATGGGTATAAATTGGATAAGTTTAGATTTAGGAAAGACTTGGGTAAATACTGGTTCAGTAACAGGGTTGTAGATTTGTGGAACCAATTGCCGCGTAACGTGGTGGAGGTGGGGTCCCTCGATTGTTTCAAGCGCGGGTTGGACAAGTATATGAGTGGGATTGGGTGGTTATAGAATAGGAGCTGCCTCGTATGGGCCAATAGGCCTTCTGCAGTTACCTTTGTTCTTATGTTCTTATGTTCTTATGGATGGAATGGACTTGATCCCAGGACGGGTTGAACAGGGCATTTGACGACTGGATTAACGAGCATTTGGCCTTCAGTAATGAGGACATGCTGAACTATTTATATGCAAGGGCAGAATATGGTGCTAATGGCCAACTTTTTTATCTTTCAGGTGTTTATGGTCATGTTGACGGCTGCGATCTTGACTGCTCAAACAGGTATGTCACCTAGTGTCGTCGATTAACTTATCACCTGTCATCCAGTCCAAACTTTTCAACTTTTGTCTTCTACCAGAAACTACCAGGAAATACTGAATTTGTGTTAGGGGTAACTAAATTTGTATAATGAGGTTGATGTTGGGTTTTAACTGATTTTGTGTAAATTTTTATTTTTTTATTTTTTTTTACATGCAAGCATGCTTATAAGTACAATAAAAGCAAAACAAATTACAACATAGAACAAAAGAACAAAAGTACAAAGCACAAACTTGCAAAAGTACAAAGGAACAAAATCATGAAACACACACGCAAAAAAAAAAACAGCCAGAAGGGCCGACCACAAAATAACAAAAATTACAAACAAAACACAACAAGCAAGATAAACACAACGGAATACAAAACAAAAATGAAACAATAACAAAATTACACAGAACAAGCCTACCAGCACCTCAAACACACACACGGATTGGCACCAACACACAATGATAATAACAATAAAAATAACAAGAAAGAAAATATAAATTTACAACAAACTAAAGGAAAAGCACAATGGCAAAACAAGACAAAGAGCATACACCCAGGCCGGGGCACGCCAACAGTCTCCCAGGCCGGGGCACGCCAACAGCCTGAAGGGCACTCAACACGACACAAACAAGCGCACAAACAGCACCATAAAAACTTAGAACCACAAAAAAAGAACATTAAAAACATGACATCCACAACCAGACACACACTGAACCATACACACACACACAAGCCATACAAATAAAACCCACAAAAACAAACCGGAGCACGCAGGAACCGGGAAACATAATCCGCCCCACTCACCCACACACACTCTACCCGCACCCCACAACCACGCACACAAATGGAAACAACCCACAATACACAATATACAAAAAAATCATAGCCGAGGAACACCATCCTCAGAGGCAGGAGCATATTTCTCAGGGAACGAATCCAAGAATACTTCCACTTATAGGCCTCCCAAACCAAATATTCCAAATCGGTAGGGGTATGATTCTCCTGCCGCCGCGGAGCCCGCATAAACTCAGAAATCTCCAGATCAGGCGGCATCAGCCAATCCTTAAGCTCACTGACGCAAGTCGCATAATGAGGCCAGGGAGCGCAAACCATGCCCTTCAAGAAAGCAGATGACACCGAAGAAGCGTATGAGAGCTGCCGAGACGGCCGCGCCGCCGTACGCACAGGAGCAGGGGACGGTCGACGAGATGGTAACACCTCCACCGAGACCGCAGGAGACACTGAAGAGACGGCCGAAGACGGAAGAGGCGTCGAGACCGCCGCCGATGAAACAGGGAACGAAGAAGGGGTCACAGAACCCCCAGAGCGAGCAGCCTTTTTCAACACCACCACCAGGCCACCCCGCTCACCACTAACCTCAGCAGGGTGAACCACCCCCATGAAGAACCGGAGCCACCCGAAGCAGGATCCGCAGACACCATACCAGAAGTGGAGGCCGAAACACCGGCACCGGCATCCTCAGGCAAATGCACCTCCACCACCACCGTAGTATGCAACACACCCGGAGCCACCCCGCCGTCGCCAGTAGATCCATAATCGTCGAAGCCGCCAACGTCAGCCCACGCATGAGAAGAACGCCGGGAACGCTTAGGTTCTGGCCGCACATCATCAGACCCGGAGGCTGACTCAGAGACATGCTCAACACATGCCGGGCGAACCGATGCACGTCACCGAACGGCAGCATCCTCAACCACACGGGGCACCAGCCAGGCACAGGAGGAAGCGCCAGATCCACCCCAGCACCAAGTACAGCCTGAACAGACGGCGAGGGTGCAGGTACTGGGTCAGACGCAGCAGAGGAAGAACTGGAAGACGGGGGATTCGAGCAGAAGGCAGTCGGAAGAATCCCAGGGACACCAGCTGGAGTAGGACGATCACCAGGCGACGACACAACCTCCGGAGGAGAGGCGACAACAGCAGGGGGCGCAACAGGCAGTGCAACATTCGACACAGGGGGCACATCTGTGGCTGAAGAGACGTCCACATCTACTAAAGCCTCCTCCACAGGAAGCGGCGGAAAATCCTCCTCACTGAAGAGGTTCACGGGTGCAACTGCAGGCACAGAACAGTCAGCAGCCTGATGGCCCAAAAGGCCACAACGATAACACGTCTGAGGCTGGTGGGCGTAAAACACCCGAACGTTGTAACCCAGAAGTCGCACAGAGGACGGAATGTCTGCCCAGAGCCATATGCCCAGGGTGCGAATGTTAGTCCTCATACCCTTGAGCGGACTGGAAGATACCAAGTTTAAATGCACACTAACTACGGCGCCAAACCGCCCGAAGTACCGCCGTAGCAGACCCTCTGGAAACTCCAAGGGTGCCCCATGTACACTGACGTAAGTGAGGGTACCACTCTGATCAGAGATGGTCACAGTGCCCACACCATTTGGCAGGGGTAAGGTCCGCCCCTCGTATCGCCGGAGAAATTCCCAATACGCCAACTCCTCCATGAACTTCATGATCGCCCGACGTGCTGTCACCAACTCGTCTCCATAAATGTCTATCACAGAGACAGAAAGCAAATCACACACCAGTGCTATCTCCGGGTACCCAGCCCATACAGAAAATTCAATGGGGCCACAGACTGAACCCGAACTACAGGGGAAAGAGGGACCCCCATCATGAACTCCACATCAGCACAACCGGGCTGACACACACGTTTCCAATCGGCCAAACAGGCAAACGATCACCAACTGCCGGAGCGCCGAGGCAACATGTCTGCACCCCACCGAAGCTAGGGCGCAACTCCCAATTTTGTGTAATTTGAGTCAGTCTGTAAAGTTCTGCCGACAGCCGTTGCCAACACTTTCAATTTATTTCACCTGTATTAGCCATATGAGAAGCAAACTGTGATGTCAAGCTTCAGCTCTCTCTCTCTGATTCAGTCGAAGGATTCAGTTAGTTGTGTGAGATCATAGATTGAAGATGTTCGATTTTTATTGCTCTGTACTTTATCCAATTCTACATTTATTTAGAACTATTTAGATTCCGTTTAGTTAGACCAAACCATTGAGCAGCATGGACGATCTCAATTGCAGCTGAAATACTGAAGGACACAGGTGTGCTCTGCCAGCTGACAAAGTTACTGCGAGTGTGACGTTATTAACCAAAAGGCCTCATAAATCTATTTGCAGTCTTCAGGAACCACGTGGAGTATTGAAATCTTACTGTCTGTCTTCACGAGAAACATCCAGACGTTGTGATTACATTGAGAGGTGTACATACTCATTGTTATGCATAATGATCATAATTGTTGTCAATAAATTAATACTCACTTTTTTGATGTGGCAGCCTATTTACAACGTAAATCCTCGTCTTGAGAAGAGAAAACTCACACAGGTAAGGTAAGGTAATTATCAAAAGAAGGCACCAAACCGGGAAGGCTATGTAGCACCATCAAAGTGCGAAATAATCAGAGGGCGCTAAATATCACTAAGAATGCCAATACGAGAACAAAAACGCATAAGGCGAACGATATCAAAAGTATCCGATTCACCTAGAATTCTATCGAGGGACAAGTGACCGCGAGGGACGGTCGGAAAGCAAGACACACGCTCGTCCTGGAAGTCAGGACATTCAATAAGGATATGCACAACTGTAAGAGGGACAACGCAATTCAGACAATAAGGAGCAAGGCGGCGCTCCATTAAGTGAACGTGGGTTAAGCGAGTATGGCCAACCTGCAGCTTGCGCCAAAGCAGTTTCCCACCACCGGTTACGGTGGTAGGAGGAAGGCCACGGGGACACACTACGTTTGAGAGTACGCAGCTTGTTACCAACCACAGAGGACCAACAACCCTGCAACGGGCAAGGATGGAGGAATGAAAACAGGATAAAAGTCGGAATAAGGAAGACCTTTACGGGAGATGGGACAAGAACGGATAGCTTCCTTAGCGGCAGCATCCGCACGCTCATTGAAAGAAACACCAATATGGCTGGGAACCCAGCAAAACTCTACTGATTTAAATTTACTAGAAATAAGAAACAGCCAATGTTGAATCTCGATGACCACCGGATGGACAGGATTAAAGGACCCTAGAGCCATGAGGGCACTACGAGAGTCAACTACAACCACAAAGGAGGAATGAGAATGAGAAAGCAAGAGACGGAGAGCATAGAGAATAGCATAAAGTTCTGCCGTAAAGACGCTAGCCTCCGAAGGGAGGCGACACATATAAGTATGGTTATGAAAAACAACAGAGTAGCCCACACCGTTCGCAGACTTAGACCCATCGGTGAAGATGGAAAGAGAGTGGGAGTGCGAAGAAAAGTGCTCAAGGAAGAGGCTTTTCAGAATTGTAGGACGGGTAAAGGCTTTAGTAACACAAGTCAAGGACGTACAAAACTTGGGAAGGGGGACTCTCCACGGAGGCAAGGAAGGAACAATATGAAGAGAAACATTAGAAATACGAACAGAAAGAGAATCCTGTAAGCGAGATAACCGAACAGAAAGTGGGAGACGATGAAGAGGAACAGGAGCTACAGGAGGAGGAAAAGTCAAAGCACGACAGAGGCGAGAGGAAGGATGTTGTAAGGACCGCGCAAGATAGCGAAGAGAGTAGCGATCACGGCGGTCCTGAAGAGAGAGAAAGCCAGTGTCAACATACAAACTGAGGGCGGGAGTCGAACGAAAGGCACCAGAGCTGAGATGCAACCCAGTATGGTGCAAAGCATCAAGACGGCGAAGAGTAGAAGGAGAATCAGAAGAGTATGCAGGGCAACCATAATCGAGTTTAGACAGGACGAGAGAGGAGTGCAAATAGAGGAGCGTGCGCCTATCCGCTCCCCAAGAAGTATGGGACAAAATCTTAAGTAGGTTAAGGGCCTTAGAGCATTCAACTCGGAGCACAGGCTCCGACAAGGAGTCTAGGAGGTGTTTAAATTAAGATCGGGAAGAGAAAATGGGACAGTGGGGGAGGAGATAAATGGAACAAACCGTGTACCATCTACGAACAAAGACACGGGCGGCAGAACAGTGGAGAGGCGAGGAAAAAAGTAAGGGGACAAAGGGAACATCGGAGAGAATCAAGAGAACAGAAGAATTATGGACCCCAGCGACAGCTGGGGGGGGGGGGGGGTGTGGAGAGACAAGAATAGTCACAGAAGCGACCAGGACGAGCACCAAGCATCGGCTCCTGGAAACATACACAAAGGGGCGAGAACTGTGAAATGAGAAGTTGGAGGTCAAGGAAATTGGCGTAAAATCCACGGATGTTCCATTGAAGAAAAGACATCAGCAAAGAGAGAGAGGAGAGCAACAGAGAGCAAAGAAGAAACAAAGGTGAAGAAGGAACACAGCACGCTAATAAAACACAGAGTCAGGATCAGGGTTAGGGGGCATAGGTAAACTGAGTAAAGAAGGAGGGAAAGGAGCGGGACAGACCAGAGGTGGACGAGCAGGGTCTGGAGGAGGAGGAAGGGGAGAAGGAGGGGCAGAAAGAGGGGAGCGCACTTCAGCAAGGGCAGGAACCGAGATGGAACCGGGAGCTAAAGAAACCCCCACAGCAGGAACAGGGGGCTCCACCACCAAAGCGGGAGGGGAAGGAACGATAGAATCAGAGATAGGGGGTGAAGAAGAAAGCGAAGCCTTCTTACTGACAGGAGAGGAGCCAGGTTTCCGCTTCTGACTCAAAGATACGGGCGTCCCAGCAGCAATGTACTGGGCAACAGACTCCAGCATCTCGATTGGAGAAGAATAGCGAGAGCGAACAACACAACTATCAGGAGAGCGATGGACGTCGGCCCGCACAGTCAGGCGGCGTGGAGAGCCAAGAGACGGAGGAGAATGACGGGAAGGAGGACTAGAGGGAGAGGAAAAAGAAGACACAGGAGACGTGACAGACTGGGTAGAAAGAAGGGAAGCCCTAGACAGAACCAGGAGGGGGACCCTTCGGAACAGAACGGAGGGAAACAGGGGAGGTGGTGGTGGGTGTGTCCGGGTCTAAGGGTAGGAAACAGTTGTGAGACTGAGGAAGGCGAGAAGGAAAGAAGGACGGGGAGAGGAAGAGCGCAACACACGAGCATAGGAGACACCAGCGAAAGAGGGAAGACGATGAACTTGGCGCCGAGCCTCAGGAAAAGACAAACGGTTCTGGTGCTTCAAGTTGAGGACAGACGCCTCAAGTTTGTAACGAATACACGCATGGGAGAAGGTAGGGTAGGCCTCACCGCAATTAAGGAAGCGGGCCTGGGAAGAAGTGCACTCCAACTTAGAGTGACCCTCGCTTCCACACAGGGGACAGAAAGAGACAAGACTAGAGCATTTGAGGGCACCATGCCCAAACCTCCAGCACTTACTGCAGAGCCGAGGAGATGGAATATATTCCTGAACGGTGTAAGAGTTTTTAATGAGAATTTGTGGAAAAAAATTGTAATTGGTATAAGGAATTCTAGCTCTGAAAATTTCTAAGAATTTTCTTTATTCTTTAAACTTTATTCCTGTCGTGATATTCAACTAGGTCGCCTGAGGAAGGACTTGCTTAGCTAACACACCAGTGTAGTAAACAGCTCATTCCTCACTTTGGGACCATGTATGAACAATTGACTAGGCGCGAGCAAACGCCGAGACCCCAATGAAAATTGAAATCCCCTCTCTTAGGCCGCCGACCTTCGCCAATCGCCGAAGCGAATCTAACGAGTAGGTCACGGGCTCTCACAACAATAATTTATTGTTGTGTGGTGTCGTATATTTGATCCAAACCTCAGAACTAGTCTCAACTTTATTAGACAAATGTGAAGAACATTTGCATAACAATAATAATGTGTGGGGGTGTAACGAAAAGACAGTGTTAACCATAACAACTTAGTTTATTCAATAAAGTACTAACTACTACAACAAAACAAAAAGAAATGTCAATGACGTTACTCGAAATCCTTCCTGTGACACTATCAATGACAGCTAGACACCAGCCCCTCGGACTGCATAATGAACTAACTCGAACATAAGCGTGACCACAGAGGAATCAACAAGAAACAAGAACTAACAGATCTATAATCACAATTACAACAAATGACACAGTAGGTTCTGAAATACGTCTCCAGTAACCTCCTAACTGTTCTACGCCTCTGTGCAGTCTACACCTGCATTGGCGGTTGCAATGCAATCAAATCAGTAGTCTTTCAATGACAACAATAACTAATGGGTTCACTGGCAACTCCAGCACCCTTCCTCAAATTAATCCTTACGTTAACACTCCGTCCCACGGACGATCAACAATCAATAACAATTGATTTACGTTAATAACAAGGTAACATTTACGTTAATAACAAGGTAACATTTACGTTAAATTAACAACTCTTACAACTGTCACTAGTAACGCGGAAATTACACAACACTCTACCCGTCGAGCATTCAGTGAGAAAATCCCTTTAATCCCTGTACTTCCAGCCAGCTGATTATTCTCTTTACTAGTTACGTTAATTTACGTTAATCGGTTACTAATCACTCAGCGATGGTAAACTCTGATTTACAATGTCCAAAGTGCTAAGAGAACTGTAATCACTCGTGATTACCTTTAGAGTAATTAATTACTATCCTCAAGATCAATAATTAACAATTAAAATACGCAACCTTTCACACTGGCTCAGCAATTTACATTAAGGTATGAATTCCATCTAAGCCTTCCATACTCAGACCAATTCAGGTGGCTAATAACAGTAATTAGCCCCACGTTTACGTTATTCTAAAATGACGTTACTCCTCCCACGAGTCAATCAAGTACCGGTACTTCCGGGCAGATAACGACGTTACGTTAATGGAACAATGTAGCCTTCGTGTGAGTCGATCAAACAAGGATCGAGGTTAATTACTTTGACTTCCTGAAACACGTCAATTACCCGGCCCACTGACCGTTAATTTCGACAGACAATACTCTAATTCTTATCTGGCTGATGGCTAGGCTCCTCGAGACTACCGTAGCTGCTTGCAGGAGAGTAAATTAACCCAAACGCATTCTACATTACTCAAATTGTCAAAGAACAAATTCTCTTAAAGCAATGGGCGTTCCCTTGGTTGCGTTATATTAATTGCCTCGCAATCACCTCGCTGAATACTGGACTTCGATGTCCTACCAGATAACAGGAGAATATATGTGTACCCAAGTACTCGTCTACAGCCAAGTTCCCCCACGACAATGACAAATCACACTAACAAATCACAGTGATTTACGTTACAATCCGGTTGCAATGACAATACTGCAGAACCTAGTAAAATAACCTACAGGACATGAACCCTCTAGAACACTGCCCCACAATGGCTTTACTGGACTGCAATCACCTACGGTGATTGCTCAACACTAGCAACAATCACCATCAAATAACAACCCTTTTGCAATAACACACACGGCAAGTACTCTAATTTCCAAATATTAGAATACTGCACACACTTACTTACTGTTGCAAATGACCCCAGTGCTCTCAATAACCCCTAGAACATAGGTCAATATATTTCAATCACCACACAGTAAATAACTCAATAACACTGGGCACCGTGACACTACGATTATATATATATATATATAATTACTGCTGACACATGTAGCCTACAGCTATCAAACGTTATTGGGAACACTAAAGAGATCTCACACTCCTTAAATCACATGGGTGAGTGATTTATCGATCACGCATGTCGATAAACACTCTCGAGAGTTACATTACTCGACAGAGCGGGGGCGGTCTCTCCAGACAGCCACGTCACTCACCAAAACTCACCAAAATTACGTTAATACATATATATATAAATATAAATCACACTTGTCACGGCCCTGGGAACAATACAAGAAATTAAGACCACACTGTGGTACACTCCACAATAATCATTGCCAGGAATCACTGGCATTACACATACCTGAGCGCTCAGTGTTGGAATTCCACACCTGCAAGACCACACATGGAAATGATATCACTCCGTCCCACGGACGATAAAAAATGATTACCACAATGAAATAATATAATTATTACATGGACATCCTCTCAGTCCTTGGCTAATCTATGTATACTCTGTTCCCGTGTGTACCCACACACACACACACACTGTACGTCTGTGTACACCAGACTTAAGTCCCTCTGGACTGACAAGATAAGGGTGATAATCTCCTCGTCTACACTCCACTCCACCTGAACAGGTGCTGCGTGACAATGTGACGGAACACTTGACCTCGAATTCAAGCTTTAGAGACTACTAATCACCAGAAATACACACATAGGTACTTACTCATTCACACTGCCGGCTAAACACAATTCCCATACATCAGGCACCCCGCTTCCGGTGGCTGGATCGCTCCGGGCGGCGGCGGCGGCGTGGTATTTATTCGAAAAAATTGGCGCACACTCGAACCCCTCCCACTCAACACGGCTGAGTTCGCACCCTCGACTCACCGGTGAAGTGAAGTGTTCATACCCAGGTGACGCACAACGATAGCGTCTCACACAAACATGGGAAATTTGCCTTAACACTGACACGAATTTCCCCGTTCCCACCGACTGCTACAGAGCACTAGCAAGTCTAATCAACACTGGTATGGGATCTACGAGTCTGTTGCTGCTCGTATGCACATTCCCCACGATCCCAGATCACTGTACCTCTACCCCCTGCATACAATGTCTTAAAACCCCTCCAAGCGAAGACTTCGGCCGGATTCTGTGACGACCGCTGTCGTAGGTGAAGCAGGAAGCATCAGCAGTTGAGTAGTCCAGCCACCACGACGCCCTATACTTCAATTTGGCCGAATTGAGTACAGAGAGCGTCTTGACAAGGTGGCAGCTGGGTTCAAAATGATGCTCACACCGGCTCTCCCCGCGTCCTTCTCGAAATAACCAATGAGAGGAAGGCATACAGCGGCCTACCCCTCTCATCCAATCAGCGACGGTGTAGCATAGCCCCTAGGGCAACTCCAAGATGGCCGACCAACATGGCGGCTCAAGATGTTTACTAAGATGGCGGCTGTTTCCATGACAACGACTTAAGTGGCCAGCGAGCGCGGGAGGCCCACAGCTCACCCACGCCTGGGCCTAGCTGTTCCCGCGCAAAGTTGTCTAGCTCCATGCTATACAAGGAGATGATGCTATCAGCTCTAGCACTGTCCACAGTCATGCCACCCCGGCCAGGGTAACATTTATGGACTGCTGATGACTGGGGCTCTCACATGAGCCCAAACACTAGATGTTTCGGTTGCTGGTTACCAAACTTAAGTCCGCCCACTTAACAAGTGTACTGGCTCCCACAGGCATAAGAGCACTATTGTAAGTGAGCTGGTGAACCATCTCCTCACAAACGGAGCATCTGGCACCAGCAAGAATGACAGAGGGCGGAAGGGTCCTACCATCAAAGGTAACCTTCACAACCCGAAGGGGCAGACGGCGATGACCACGAGGGGACGAGTAAATGTATCCACCTGGAGGACAGAATGACCCTGGGCCTCGAGGATATGCTTGATATCCTCGTGGCAGTCCTTGAGATCCCTAACACCGGTCGCAACATGGTGCGGGAGGAGAACAGTGCCAACACTGGCATTCAACCGAGCGTTCTTCGAGACCCGAACAGGGGTCTCGCCAAGGCAGGATAAGGCGGCCAAGCGGGTGGCCACATCCTGAGAAGGAGCAGCAGCGACACGAGTACCAAGACGAGTGGGGTTGAAGGTGACAGAGGCATCCACGGAATCGACAAGATGCCTATGAAGGGAAAAATCGTCAGGAGGAGTTGAATCCAAAAGTTGAAGGTCAAAGTACTTAGTCCACGTAGCAGGACCAAACAAAGCATGGAACGAATTAGGATGGAAAGGGAGCATATGAGAGCGGCCGTGGCGGGGACGGCGATGAGAACCCTTAGAAAGAAATGGGTCGAAAGGTGCAGTAGTCACAAGAAGAGATGGAGCCGTGCAAGGGGACGAGACAGTCACCACAGCAGGCTTGGGGCTCGACCCAACCACAGAGGAGGGAGGGGAGCAGGGAGGAAGAGTCGGGTCTGGGCCTAAACCGGGTCCTGTAGCGGGGGCTGCAGATCCCGGTCTTCCAGGGCGGTCCGACTCAGAGGCCTGGTCGCCCACCCTTGAGCCTGGGTAAGAGAAGTCAAGTCGTCATCCATACAGCAAACCAATATATAAGGGATGGGACCTGGAACCAAGGGATACCACCTACCAGGGCAGCCAGGGAGGCCGAGCGCGGGCCAGTGCAGGAAGGGTGCATTGTCCCCAGCGGTGCTCCCCCTTTTCAACAGGGGAGTCCTACTACTTCGTTCATTCTCCCACACTGGTGCTAAGACCCCAGTCCCCCTATCGCCTCAGCCTGGACACCCAACCATCCACTCAGGGCGGCCTCTCACAGGCGACCCCTCCAGCGAGTGGCCCGATGGCTCACAAGGCCCCTACATGGTGCCCTTCAGCACGTACACCACCGAAAGAGGGGGCACAGGCAACCCACGCCGGACCCAGGGAGGTGTACGTGAGCCCCTCACCACGGCAAGGAGGCACCACGGAGGTGAAACTCACACAGTTTAACTGGACATTCTACATTAACGAAATGATGAATCACCTCAACAGTGCATGTAAGCAATACTCCTAAGGAGCTACTATGTAATATACATGTAACTTAATTTCTATATACGATGACGTGGTTGTAGAGAGAAGTGGGCGCTGAATACCCCTCCCTACTGACCAAGTTGCAGCACAGCTAGTGATTGTAGTATCATAGTTTTAAGCGAAACTTTTCCTAGCTATTGAGCCTGTACATACAATACACACTTGTTGCCTGTTGTCTCAGTTTGAGGCAGTAAAGATGCATTATGTTCGAGTTTCGAGTAAAAATGAGGTAACCCGTCTTCAGACCAAGTCCATTCCATCCAGCGGTCGACCCCAAAGACGTATTCATCAATTTTAACATGTTGCTCATTCAAAACAGGAATTTTCTCAAATATAAATTAATATCATTATATATTAGCATACTGTGTATATTTTGGCATTGGTTAGGTTAGGTGTTTAGGTTCTGTTGGCTATTATTTGTATTACGTGAGTGAAGCATTTACAGCGTTGTGGTTTGAACAAAATTCGTCAACAAATCACTGTTTGAGAAGTGTTCGAATGTCAGGTGTGAGTCGTGTGTAAACCGGTTTTCATTCATAAATAGGGGAATTGGCGGGTGCGTAGAAACAATTTTAGCCCTTGTTTATGATGACGGGCTGCGAAGTGAGCAAAACAATGTTCGAGTGTCATCAACTGTGAATTGTGTGTGAAGTATTTTACATTAATAAACAGAGCAGGAAGCAGCTGGATTAAAGTGGGTTTGGTAAATGTATGTGAGGACGCCCAGAGAATGTGCTGCTGAGGGATAATTATTTAGTTTGGAATATCCGGGAAAGGCGCATAAATACATTAAATACTTCTTAGTACTTTTACTTTGTGGATGACTAGTACTCATAAATCATGGAGATGTTAATTAACTAACGGTTTACGACATTATAGTATTATTATCGGAAGCAGGATATTGTGGAAACTAACATGTTAATTAGTTATTGGGGCTCGGAAGATTTATGTCTCAAACCTAATTAAGTTTAAGTTAGTTTATTAAGAAACTTTGCATTACTCCATGTCTATAACGGAGGCATTAGCGAGGTGAGGGGTAAAGCATTACGTTTTACTAAGGCACATGATACATAAAATTTATATTATTGAATGTTATGAGAAAGCCGTTAGTATGTTTCCCTTGTCATTAGACATATCTCTGTGCAATGAATGTTTTGACCATTGTACCATTGTTCCATTGACCATTGAATCAACTTATGGCTAATTAGTAATTGCTTTAATGATATTTTGAAGACAACATTTCATCCGCCAGATTTTAGAATGATATATTCCAAAATATATCATATTGGGAATATTGTACAGCATCAGCCCTTGTAGCGCTAATGTTTGTCGATGACTATTGATTTAATTAGTTATCTCGCTGCTGTTACATCAGACCAGGTAGTAGAACCGACTAGGCTATTCATTGCCACATTTACCCCAGAACATGATTTATCATTCGTTTTACACCAAGACCCGAAGTGCTGCTGGATGAGTAGTGAGGAAAATATTCACTCATATCCATCCATATGCAAATTTACCAAATCGTACAAATATTTTTATCCATCTCATATAAATCAATATGAAGGAATGCAATTTAATTCCCCATTAGTTATGCTAGTTTACGTTATTTAAAAAAAAAATTGGAGCATGCATATTTTATGAAACTTATCCAAAATAGTTTCAATAATAAAATTAGCATTAATTCTTCGAAATCCAATTCATTATATATATGCAGACGATGAGTCACAATAACGTGGCTGAAGATATGATGCCCAAACCATACACCAGAAGATGACGACAATCAACATGATTATTGTCCAGGACGGAACGAAACGTCGCTGTCTCCTCATCTTCTGTTGTGTGGTTTGGTCATCAATTATACATACACACACACACTCTCATATATATATATATATATATATATATATATATATATATATATATATATATATATATATATATATATATATATGTATATATATATATAAGCCTATACTTGCATAAACCACAAGTGAAGATTAATAATCTTTGGACAACACCCACCAGTGGGACTCGAACCGTGAAAGCACAACTACCTTCCAGTAGCTGCCATAACTAGTATGCTTTAACCCACTACACCATCAGACCCTACAAAAGAAGTAGAAACTTCGAGATATATATACATCTCAAATATCTCCACTTCCCGAGGGCACCAGATGAGTGTGAGGTTAGTCTGCATTTTTCGTCAAGCCACTGTCAATGTGAGAGAACTCGTGTCCAGCTTATAAGCCTATACTTGCATAAACCACAAGTGAAGATTAATAATCTTTGGACAACACCCACCAGTGGGACTCGAACCCAGAAAGCACAACTACCTTCCAGTAGCTGCTATAACTAGTATGCTTTAACCGACTACACCATCAGACCTTACAAAAGAAGTAGAGACTTCGAGATATATATACATCTCAAATATCTCCACTTTCCGAGGGCACCAGATGAGTGTGAGGTTAGTCTGCATTTTTCGTCAAGCCACTGTCAATGTGAGAGAACTCGTGTCCAGCTTATAAGCCTATACTTGCATAAACCACAAGTGAAGATTAATAATCTTTGGACAACACCCACCAGTGGGACTCGAACCCAGAAAGCACAACTACCTTCCAGTAGCTGCCATAACTAGTATGCTTTAACCCACTACACCATCAGACACTACAAAAGAAGTAGAGACTTCGAGATATATATACATCTCAAATATCTCCACTTCCCGAGGGCACCAGATGAGTGTGAGGTTAGTCTGCATTTTTCGTCAAGCCACTGTCAATGTGAGAGAACTCGTGTCCAGCTTATAAGCCTATACTTGCATAAACCACAAGTGAAGATTAATAATCTTTGGACAACACCCACCAGTGGGACTCGAACCCAGAAAGCACAACTACCTTCCAGTAGCTGCCATAACTAGTATGCTTTAACCCACTACACCATCAGACCCTACAAAAGAAGTAGAGACTTCGAGATATATATACATCTCAAATATCTCCACTTCCCGAGGGCACCAGATGAGTGTGAGGTTAGTCTGCATTTTTCGTCAAGCCAATGTCAATGTGAGAGAACTCGTGTCCAGCTTATAAGCCTATACTTGCATAAACCACAAGTGAAGATTAATAATCTTTGGACAACACCCACCAGTGGGACTCGAACACCCACCCACTGGTGGATGTTGTCCAAAGATTATGTATATATATATATATATATATATATATATATATATATATATATATATATATATATATATATATATATATATATATATTGTGACGATAATCTCCTTCAAGAGATTGAGCCTGCTCTTCCCTCCAAAATTACGTCTTCACAATTATATAAAAAGACTATGGAAGAAATGTCCAACAACAACGACAACAACACCAGCACCAGCAAGGCTTGCCAGGGTGAGCAGAAACGTATGCAACCAGCCACCTGTTCGAACTCCAACCACCAAACTACCCGTTGATCGCTACGGCTCCGCTGATTGGTCGCCGGTCTGGCTGCACCTGCACTCGCCCCCCAATACTACCTGATGTCTGGGGTCGCCCAACATCAGTCTTCAGAATGTTCAGTGCTTTCGTAGCCAGCACACCTCCCAGCTAGACTCTAGAGTGTACTGAGAGAGGTGGTGGCTTTAAGCCAATATTCCAGCACCTCCCACTTACTGTTGTATTGCACTTCTTGTTATTTTGCCTTAACGTAACTTTTCATTTTGTCATTTAAGTATTCTTATTATTTTGATTCATTGATTTTATTATAAGAATTTGTTTGTGCATTATTTTCATGTTTGATTTATTTAACGTAATTAAAATTTCATTGTTAAAGTTTACTTGTGTTTTGTGTGTCTTCTCCTTACCTTACCACAGACGAAGTTCCAGTTTTTTCTATTTTTTTTTATAACTATGTGACGAGGCCATACCCCTAGCCTTAAACAGCCGAACACCAACGCGTTACCGTCACAAGTTATATGGGGGCCTGTCCTAGGAGCTTCACTCAGGTACTGGTGCTAAGTGGTAATTTATGGTAAGCGTATTTAACTTTATTAACGTAGCTTTACTATTTTTCATTCAATTTCATTTTTTATAAGGTGCGGTGTATTGTGCATTACGAGAGTAACATATAGTGAAGGTGAGACAACTTTGGATTACGTGGTGACTGTAGGCCGCAGTCATACTCTTAATTGGTCATCTCTCCCTCCTTGTTATTACTCGTATTTACCATCTATGTCCCTTGAATATTTCTCATTCTGACAGATCATCATATTGGTACCCTGGTACTGTGGTCTGCCCCGGGTCAAGAGTACCCAATCTTCTGCAATCTGACTGTAGGAGGACAAAGAGGGCCATAGTTCCTCTAGCTCGAACTTTAGTTGCTGAATTGGGACCTCAGCAGCAGTTCTCGTCACCAGTTGACACCTCGCACCCCTACACGTCAGTCAGAGATGATGATACATACAACGGTAGGGAATTAGCTTATTTTTTCAGAGCACAAAAGTTCGCTAATTCTGTAAGTATCATATTAAATTCAGTAGGAAAAACTTGCTTTATGTCCTATAGAGACTTGGCAAGGTATGCCTACATCCTTGGACTACCAATTTTACTTTTGAAGCATTTAACTGTTTCAGTTGTTTTCGAAACTTTTGTTTCATTTGTTAGTAGGATTTTCTTGCCCTTATTCTCTTACATGAGTACCGGGTACAAGATTTCCTGCGCCCTTGATTTAATTTAATCATTTAATATCTTTCACTTAACGTTAATTGTTAAAGATCACACAGGATAGGTACCAGTTGCCACGTTGTCCTGTTTCTGACATTTCATTATTGAACATTCGTGTACCTTTATTTGCTAATTTCACCATGTTTCGTCTCCAAACTTTCCGTGCAAATCCAGCAGGTGAAATAGGGACTTTGAGTCGTGCCAAGAGGACTGAACTACAAACTCTTGCACATGAGTATCAACTAGAAGTTCCCTACCAAGCCAACAAAAATGACCTACACAACCTGTTGCTGGATTACTATTTAGAGCAAGGTAAGATAGACTCTGAAACTCATGAAACTTACTATATTGCAGATAAAACTGACTTGGCAACGATGAAACTTAAACTAGAGCTGGCTAAGATTGAACGTGAGCAGCAAAAGGAAGCCCGCGAACAGCAAAGGGAAGCCCTCGAACAACAAGAACGAGCAGCTGCCATACGAAGGGAAGAACAAGAACGTGAGATTGCCTTACTCCAGGAGCGGGAACGCATACGGCTTGAAACCAAACAACGCGAGTTGGAAATGCAACGTGAACATGACAAGCAACAAGCGACTCTGGCTCTTGAGTGTCGTCAACGGGAATACACGTTGGAAACTTCACACCTCGCTCAACGCCAGCAAGCTACTGCCAATCTTCCCGTCAGTTTTAATATATCACATGCAAGTAAGTTAATGCCATCCTTTGTAGAAGCAGAAGTTGATGTGTTCTTTACCACCTTTGAAACCCTTGCTAATCAACTCAGTTGGCCTGTCGACCAATGGGCAACACTTCTCAGAGTCCATCTTACAGGTAGAGCTGCAGTCACACTCAGTACTTTGGCGTCTGAGAATGACTACTACACTCTGAAACAAGCAGTGTTAGACGCCTACCTACTTTCCACCGAAAGTTATAGAAGGAAATTCCGTGACCACCTGAAGGCAAGTACCACTACCTTCCTTGAGTTTGCTAACACGAAACGGAGGTATTTCATGAAATGGCTGGAAGCAGCACGTGTCTCTACTTTTACAGAACTCGTCAACCTGATGCTTGTTGAAGAATTCTTGAGACGTGTGCCGCCTCCTGTCCGCCTCTACTTAGCAGATAAAGAAGAAACCGACTACCTGAAGTGTGCTAAGTCGGCTGACACTTACAGCCTCATCCACCGGCTGACACCTGAACCATCCTCCAGTAAGAAGTCGTGGTACAGTTACGAGAAGGTGAGCCCCGATCAAGCTGGTTCACAACTGTACTGCAAGTATTGTAGACTCTATGGACATACCATAGACAAGTGTGGTAAGTCTCAATACAAGGGAACCACTGACCAACAACGACCCAAACCAACTCCTCCTAAGTCCGGTAAGCCTGTGATGAATGTTGGTGTTGATGTTAATGATCTTTCTCTTTTCAGTAACCACCTGTATACTGGAACTGTCTCTGCCAACGGTTCAAATCCGGAGGGACGTTTCAAATTGAAGATCTTGAGGGACACAGCGGCTCTACAATCGATCATCTTGAAGTCGGCTGTGCCCAACATAGTCTACACCGGGGAAACAGTCTTCATCACTGACCTCACTGCTACCACTCCATACCCTCTCGCCAGAGTCCACCTGGATTGTCCCTACGTGAACGGGGAAGTCCAAGTCGCCGTCAGGGAAAAGCCTTTTCCCATGCCTGGAGTGCAACTTCTCCTAGGCAACGACTTGGCAGAAGACCTGCAACCAACCAACCTGATCGTCATGGACAAACCCCAGGTGTGTAACTCTGTGCCAAGTAACCCTATTCTTGAGTATGTTCCAGCAGAGGTTCAAGAGAGTGATGATGTTTCTCCTCCGGTTCTCGTGACCACCCGTGCACAAGCCGCACGTCCACAGCCAGCTGACTCTACTGCTACCGCTGTCCCTCAAGACCCTCAGAAACTACCCCCGCATCTGACCAAGTTGGAGTTCCGTAAGTTGCAGAGGGAAGATCTTACTTTAACACCATTGTTTTTCCAGGCTGAGACTCAACCCGACAGTATTCCTGGGTTCTTCCTAGAGAACGACTTGCTCTACCGCAGATATAGACCCAGTAAACTGAAGGAGGAGGACGATTGGGCCAACACCGAACAACTTGTGATTCCCACCAGCCTGCGGCCCACTATTCTACACCTGGCCCATGGAGCATTCTCCCACTACGGCTTCAACAAGACTTACCATGGGATTCGCCAAGACTACTACTGGCCAGGTATGGTAAATAACGTCAAACAGTACGTAAAACAGTGTCATACATGTCAGATGGCAGGCAAACCGAACGTCTCCATTCCCAGAGCACCACTGATTCCCATACAGGTGCCTGCGGAACCTTTCCACAGACTCATAATAGACTGTGTTGGTCCTTTACCTCGGACCAGTTCAGGTAACGCCTACATCCTAACCATCCTGTGTCCTACCACCAGATTTCCCATAGCAGTTCCAGTGAAGAACATCACGGCTGCTACGGTTATCAAACATCTACTGAAGATCTTCACTCAATACGGATTTCCCAGGGAGATTCAAAGTGACTGTGGCACCAACTTCACCAGTGATCTCTTCAAAAGAACACTGGAGGAGTTCAACATCAAACAGGTATTGTCCAGCCCCTATCATCCTGCTTCACAGGGTTCTCTTGAACGTAGTCATCAGACCATCAAAGCACTCTTGAAAAAGTTTTGTAGTGAAACCTCAAAGGATTGGGATAAGCAGATTGACCTAATAATGTGTATTTTCAGAAGTCTCCCCAATGAGTCCCTAGGAGTATCTCCTTATGAGATGCTCTACGGCCGTAAGTGCCGTACTCCCCTTAAGGCTTTCAAAGACTCTCTCAGAGATGCCACCTTCAGTGAGCATCAGAATGTGCCCCAGTTTCTTCAAAACCTTCAGCACATTCTAGAGAGAGTCCACCGCTTTGCCCATGATAATCTATTGAAAGCCCAGGTGAGAATGAAGACTCATTACGACCAGACCAGCAAAGTAAGAAAATTCAAGCCGGGAGACTTCGTCCTTGCTTATTTCCCTATCCCAGGTTCACCTTTACAAAACAGATTTTCAGGACCCTACTGCGTCAAAGAGTGCAGAAGCAACAACACATACGTCATAGAGACTCCAGATAGGCGGCGGAAGACCCAGCTGTGCCACGTCAACCTCCTGAAGCAATATAATGGTACTCCTCCCACTGTCTTGATTAATTGTTCTACCTTCACAGAACCCTACATCCACAGTGAGACCATCCCGGCTTCTTCTCCCGAAAGCACTGACAAGGAGTCGGCGCTTTCTAATTCCAAAATCCTTAATGATCTTCCCAAATGCTTTCAGGATAATACTCGTGCTCCTATGCCCTCTTCTAATTCCACTCTCACCTCGTCAGATAAGCCCTACATCCTCCATGTCGACGCCAATGGTACCGACGATGGTGGTGTCGTGATGCAGCAACAAGGCGAGAAGAATACACCTGTCAGCGACTACTGCTACAAGGAACGACGGAACAATTGGCAAGGAGCTACTCTTCCTCATCCTGAAGCTTCAGCACTTCACTCCACACCTGAAAAGTGCTCGGTCCACCATCAATACGGACCACACCACCCTACACCTCCTGCAGCACGCCCACTTCTCATCTCAACGTCTTCTACTATGGGCTTGCTAACTGCAGAAATTCAACCTGGAGACACGCTATACCAAGAGTCTGACAACATCTTAGCCCATGATCTCTCCAGAGTTTATGAAGTAGAAGCGACTCCATCCATTACTCCACCACATAACGACGTACTTCTTCCAGAACCGCAGGCTTCGGGGGAGAGTTGTGACGATAATCTCCTTCAAGAGATTGAGCCTGCTCTTCCCTCCAAAATTACGTCTTCACAATTATATAAAAAGACTATGGAAGAAATGTCCAACAACAACGACAACAACACCAGCACCAGCAAGGCTTGCCAGGGTGAGCAGAAACGTATGCAACCAGCCACCTGTTCGAACTCCAACCACCAAACTACCCGTTGATCGCTACGGCTCCGCTGATTGGTCGCCGGTCTGGCTGCACCTGCACTCGCCCCCCAATACTACCTGATGTCTGGGGTCGCCCAACATCAGTCTTCAGAATGTTCAGTGCTTTCGTAGCCAGCACACCTCCCAGCTAGACTCTAGAGTGTACTGAGAGAGGTGGTGGCTTTAAGCCAATATTCCAGCACCTCCCACTTACTGTTGTATTGCACTTCTTGTTATTTTGCCTTAACGTAACTTTTCATTTTGTCATTTAAGTATTCTTATTATTTTGATTCATTGATTTTATTATAAGAATTTGTTTGTGCATTATTTTCATGTTTGATTTATTTAACGTAATTAAAATTTCATTGTTAAAGTTTACTTGTGTTTTGTGTGTCTTCTCCTTACCTTACCACAGACGAAGTTCCAGTTTTTTCTATTTTTTTTTATAACTATGTGACGAGGCCATACCCCTAGCCTTAAACAGCCGAACACCAACGCGTTACCGTCACAATATATATATATATATATATATATATTAGTATATTTTGGTAGCAGTCTTTCCTGTAGACATATATTATTAAATATGACCGAAAAAGTAAGATTAATAATTCTAACACGAATTTTCTCAATCTTTCGTACATTACGCTTCACTGTTGGAGGTAAATCAAAAATCAATTCTCCAAAATTCATTTTTATTTCTAGTCTGACGCGACACGGGCGCGTTTCGTAAAACTTATTACATTTTCAAAGACTTTAGTTCACAAATACACAACTGATTAGAACTTACGTATCTCCGATTTTATATCTACATTTGAGTGAGGTGGGAGGGGTGATGTGGCATTAACACAAGACAGAACAAGAGGGGATATTAATAGGGTATTAAAAGTATCAACACAAGACAGAACACAAACAATGGGTATTGAATAGAAGTGTTTGTAGAAAGCCTATTGGTCCATATTTCTTGATGCTTCTATATTGGAGCGGAGTCTTGAGGTGGGTAGAATATAGTTGTGCAATAATTGGCTGTTGATTGCTGGTGTTGACTTCTTGATGTGTAGTGCCTCGCAAACGTCATGCTATCGCTGTATCTATCGATGATTTCTGTGTTGTTTGCTAGGATTTCTCTGGCGATGGTTTGGTTGTGGGAAGAGATTATATGTTCCTTAATGGAGCCCAAGATTACTATCCGAGTGCCGGCGGTGGGGTGGTTCAAATAGCCTCGGCTATCACCTCATTATGTCCGGTCGTGATGGTCAAGTGGATTAAGGCGTCTTGTACATACCAGTTGCGTTGCTTCTGGGAGTATGGGTTCGAGTCACTTCTGGGGTGTGAGTTTTCAGTTGCATATTGTCCTGGGGACCATTCAGGCTTGTTCGCATTTGTGTTCCTCACGTGTGCCCCAAAGAATGAGGTGATTTGTTAAAATGCTATGCCCAAGATTACTATCCGAGTGCCGGCGGTGGGGTGGTTCAAATAGCCTCGGCTATCACCTCATTATGTCCGGTCGTGATGGTCAAGTGGATTAAGGCGTCTTGTACATACCAGTTGCGTTGCTTCTGGGAGTATGGGTTCGAGTCACTTCTGGGGTGTGAGTTTTCAGTTGCATATTGTCCTGGGGACCATTCAGGCTTGTTCGCATTTGTGTTCCTCACGTGTGCCCCAAAGAATGAGGTGATTTGGTAAAATGCTATGCCCAAGATGTAGATACAATGCATTAGACGTTTGGGCAGTTCTAATACTATAAGCATGTTGTGACAACCGCTACATACGAGTTTATGCGATCACAATATTAACTGGAATGGGGCAAAAAAAAAAATTACCAATTGTGGGGATTTCGTGGAACGGAATTTGATTGAGTCTGCTTTAATCAGTTATTGTCCAAATCTTCTTAATGTTAGTACTGGAATGTACAAACTTGATCCATTTTTAAGATATAATATTGCACAACAGTTTAAGAAACAACTGTGATAGAGAGGCTTACAATGTTTCATTATAATTGTATATTCATATATTGTGTGTTCATGAGGCTTTTCTTTAATATTTCATCATTATTCGCTGACCGCTTAATCCTCTTTGACCATTCTAAGCTAAGCTATACCTGTTTTTGGTTAATTCTTTCCTAGGGATGGGTTGGTCAGGTGTCGGCCTATATATCCTCCCCTTCTCCATTCTCCTTAGTCAGTCTGGTGTTGACAAAGGCTTTAACAAGCCGAAACGCTCACCTCATTTCATATTTCTCTGTGGATTTTCCGCATAAAATAATCAGTGTTTTGTGATCGTCAATTGCATATATATATATATATATATATATATATATATATATATATATATATATATATATATATATATATATATATATATATATATATATATATATATATATATATATATATATATATATATATATATATATATCCCTACAGACAAAAATCAGAGGATGCAACTGACGATTTACTATAAAACCAGAAAAACGGCCAGCCTACTCATGAGAAACTCTCCAGACACAAAACAGAACGCTTTAAAAGAGACTAACGTCGTCTATGCCTTCAAATGCCCACTTGGGGACTGTAAGCTCCAAAAAACCCAGTATATAGGCAAGACAACAACATCTCTTTCTAGGCGTTTAACGATGCATAAACAACAGGGCTCCATTAAGGAACATATAATCTCTTCCCATAACCAAACTATCGCCAGAGAAATCCTAGTAAACAACACAGAAATCATCGATAGATACAGCGATAGCAGGCGGCTTGACGTTTGCGAGGCACTACACATCAAGAAGTCAACACCAGCAATCAACAGCCAATTATTGCACAACTATATTCTACCCACCTCAAGACTCCGCTCCAATATAGAAGCATCAAGAAATATGGACCAATAGGCTTTCTACAAACACTTCTATTCAATACCCATTGTTTCTGTTCTGTCTTGTGTTGATACTTTTAATACCCTATTAATATCCCCTAGTATTCTGTCTTGTGTTAATGCCACATCACCCTTCCCACCTCACTCAAATGTAATGCCACATCACCCTTCCCACCTCACTCAAATGTATATATATATATATATATATATATATATATATATATATATATATATATATATAACTGAAAACTCACACCCCAGAAGTGACTCGAACCCATACTCCCAGGAGCCACGCAACTGGTATGTACAAGACGCCTTAATCCACTTGACCATCACGACCGGACATAATGAGGTGATAGCCGAGGCTATTTGAACCACCCCACCGCCGGCACTCGGATAGTAATCTTGGGCATAGCATTTTACCAAATCACCTCATTCTTTGGGGCACACGTGAGGAACACAAATGCGAACAAGCCTGAATGGTCCCCAGGACAATATGCAACTGAAAACTCACACCCCAGAAGTGACTCGAACCCATACTCCCAGGAGCCACGCAACTGGTATGTACAAGACGCCTTAATCCACTTGACCATCACGACCGGACATAATGAGGTGATAGCCGAGGCTATTTGAACCACCCCACCGCCGGCACTCGGATAGTAATCTTGGGCAGCCTCGGCTAGCCTCGGCTATCACCTCATTATGTCCGGTCGTGATGGTCAAGTGGATTAAGGCGTCTTGTACATACCAGTTGCGTGGCTCCTGGGAGTATGGGTTCGAGTCACTTCTGGGGTGTGAGTTTTCAGTTGCATATTGTCCTGGGGACCATTCAGGCTTGTTCGCATATATATATATATATATATATATATATATATATATATATATATATATATATATATATATATATATATATATATATATATATATATATATATATGCAATTGCCGATCACAAAACACTGATCATTTTATGCAGAAAATCCACAGAGAAATATGAAATGAGGTGAACGTTTCGGCTTTGTTAAAGCCTTTGTCAACACCAGGCTGACTTTGTCAACACCAGACTAACGTGAGTCAGTCTGGTGTTGACAAAGGCTTTAACAAAGCCGAAACGTTCACCCCATTTCATATTTCTCTGTGGATTTTCCGCATATATATATATATATATATATATATATATATATATATATATATATATATATATATATATATATATATATATATATATATTATTAAATATGACCGAAAAAGTAAGATTAATAATTCTAACACGAATTTTCTCAATCTTTCGTACATTTCTTTTCACTGTTGGAGGTAATTCAAAAATCAATTCTCCAAAATTCATTTTTATTTTTAGTCTGACGCGACACTTGAGCGCGTTTTGTAAAACTTATTACATTTTCAAAGACTTTACACATACACAACTGAATAGAACTTACATATCTCCGATTTGTTTATATCTACATTTGAGTGAGGTGGTATTTAATAGGGTATTAATTTCATCAACACAAGACAGAACACGAAACAATGGGTATTGAAATAAAAGTGATTGTAGAAAGCCTATTGGTCCATATTTCTTGATGCTTCTATATTGGAGCGGAGTCTTGAGGTGGGTAGAATATAGTTGTGCATTAATTGGCTGTTGATTGCTGGTGTTGACTTCTTAATGTGCAGTGCCTCGCAAACGTCAAGCCGTCTGCTATCGCTGTATCTATCAATGATTTCTGTGTTGTTGCTTATGCATCGTTAAACGCCTAGAAAGAGATGTTGTTGTCTTGCCTATATACTGGGTTTTTTGGAGCTTACAGTCCCCAAGTGGGCATTTGAAGGCATAGACGACGTTGGTCTCTTTTAAACGTTCTGCTTTGTGTCTGGAGAGTTTCTCATGAGTAGGCTGGCCGTTTTTCTGGTTTTATAGTAAATCGTCAGTTGTATCCTCTGATTTTTGTCTGTAGGGATAACGTTTCTATTAACAATATCTTTCAGGACCCTTTCCTCCGTTTTATGAGCTGTAGAAAAGAAGTTCCTGTAAAATAGTCTAATAGGGGGTATAGGTGTTGTGTTAGTTGTCTCTTCAGAAGTTGCATGGCGTTTCACATTCCTTCTTATGATGTCTTCGACGAAACCATTGGAGAAGCCATTGTTGACTAGGACCTGCCTTACCCTACAGAGTTCTTCGTCGACTTGCTTCCATTCTGAGCTGTGGCTGAGAGCACGGTCGACATATGCGACCGTGCGGAAATTCTGTTGGACGACATATTCGACCTCGAGACACAAAAGAAGGTCACTACCAAAGATACCTTACAAGCAGAACTTATTGCAGAAGGAGGAAAGAATCGAGGCAATTACAGAAGCACCATACTGTCCCCCGAGCTCAAAGCGGCAGCTAAAAACCTTCGTGAGAACAAGGAGATAGTTGTCAGGAGAGGTGACAAGTCGCCAATAAATGTCATTCTTAAAAAAGACGAATACCTGGCGAAAATGAACCTCATACTCTCTGACCAAACTAAGTTCCAAAGGGTAACGAAGGACACTACAGCTGAATTGAAAGCAAAGGTCAACAAACTGATCGAAACTGTGAACGCCAAGAAATCCGGACTCCACCTGCCAAAGATCATTGGGGAATATAAACCTGGATATGCGTATGGAAATGTCAAGACAAACAAGCCTGGAAACCCACTTCGGCCAATCATTGGCCAGATACCCACACCCACGTACAGACTGGCGAAGCGACTCAATGGCCTGCTGACTCCTTATGTTCCTTGCGCCTTCAGCCTGAAGTCTCCAAAGGAATTTGTTGACTTACTGCGGGGCACACGGGCCACAGGGATAAGAGCCTCGTTGGACGAAGAATCGCTGTTTACCAACGTACCTGTGGACGAGACAATCGGGATGATAGCCGACAGAGTGTATCGTGATCCAGCCTGTACTCCTCTTGACATACCAGAAAATATTCTGAGGAAACTACTCCAAGCTTGTACTAAAGAGGCACCCTTCTTGAGCCCGGATGGGCACATGTATAAGCAAGTAGATGGGGTCGCCATGGGTTCTCCCCTAGGTGTCCTGTTTGCAAACTTCTACATGGGTACCATCGAGCAAAAAGTCTTAGTCGACATGAACTTGAAACCGGCCATATACTGCAGGTATGTTGACGACATTTTTACACAGGTACGTGATGTCAGACATCTGCAGGAGCTGAAGGAGGCATTTGAGCAGAGTTCCGTGCTGCGTTTCACTTACGAGATGGAAAAGGATGGGAAGCTGCCCTTTCTAGATGTAACAGTCATGGAAAAGAGCGGAGGTTTCCACACTGCAGTCTACACTAAGGAAACGAACATAGGAATGTGCCTAAATGCCAACAGCGACTGCCCCGACAGGTACAAGAGGAGTGTTGTTAACACATATGTCAACCGTGCTCTCAGCCACAGCTCAGAATGGAAGCAAGTCGACGAAGAACTCTGTAGGGTAAGGCAGGTCCTATTCAATAATGGCTTCTCCAATGGTTTCGTCGAAGACATCATAAGAAGGAAAGTGAAACGCCATGCAACCTCTGAAGAGACAACTAACACAACACCTATTCCCCCTATTAGACTATTTTACAGGAACTTCTTTTCCACAGCTCATAAAACGGAGGAAAGGGTCCTGAAAGATATTGTTAATAGAAACGTTATCCCTACAGACAAAAATCAGAGGATACAACTGACGATTTACTATAAAACCAGAAAAACGGCCAGCCTACTCATGAGAAACTCTCCAGACACAAAGCAGAACGCTTTAAAAGAGACCAACATCGTCTATGCCTTCAAATGCCCACTTGGGGACTGTAAGCTCCAAAAAATCCAGTATATAGGCAAGACAACAACATCTCTTTCTAGGCGTTTAACGATGCATAGGCAACAGGGCTCCATTAAGGAACATATAATCTCTTCCCACAACCAAACCATCGCCAGAGAAATCCTAGTAAACAACACAGAAATCATCGATAGATACAGCGATAGCAGACGGCTTGACGTTTGCGAGGCACTCCACATTAAGAAGTCAACACCAGCAATCAACAGCCAATTAATGCACAACTATATTCTACCCACCTCAAGACTCCGCTCCAATATAGAAGCATCAAGAAATATGGACCAATAGGCTTTCTACAATCACTTTTATTTCAATACCCATTGTTTTGTGTTCTGTCTTGTGTTGATGAAATTAATACCATATTAAATACCACCTCACCCCATCCACCTCACTCAAATGTTGATATAAACAAATCGGAGATATGTAAGTTCTATTCAGTTGTGTATGTGTAAAGTCTTTGAAAATGTAATAAGTTTTACGAAACGCGCTCAAGTGTCGCGTCAGACTAGAAATAAAAATGAATTTTGGAGAATTGATTTTTGAATTACCTCCAACAGTGAAAAGAAATGTACGAAAGATTGAGAAAATTCGTGTTAGAATTATTAATCTTACTTTTTCGGTCATATTTAATAATATATGTCTATAGGAAAGACTACTACCAAAATATACTAATATATATATATATATATATATATATATATATATATATATATATATATATATATATATATATATATATATATATATATATATATATATATATATATATATATATATATTAGTATATTTTGGTAGCAGTCTTTCCTGTAGACATATATTATTAAATATGACCGAAAAAGTAAGATTAATAATTCTAACACGAATTTTCTCAATCTTTCGTACATTACGCTTCACTGTTGGAGGTAAATCAAAAATCAATTCTCCAAAATTCATTTTTATTTCTAGTCTGACGCGACACGGGCGCGTTTCGTAAAACTTATTACATTTTCAAAGACTTTAGTTCACAAATACACAACTGAATAGAACTTACGTATCTCCGATTTTATATCTACATTTGAGTGAGGTGGGAGGGGTGATGTGGCATTAACACAAGACAGAACAAGAGGGGATATTAATAGGGTATTAAAAGTATCAACACAAGACAGAACACAAACAATGGGTATTGAATAGAAGTGTTTGTAGAAAGCCTATTGGTCCATATTTCTTGATGCTTCTATATTGGAGCGGAGTCTTGAGGTGGGTAGAATATAGTTGTGCAATAATTGGCTGTTGATTGCTGGTGTTGACTTCTTGATGTGTAGTGCCTCGCAAACGTCAGCGACTGCCCTGACAGGTACAAGAGGAGTGTTGTTAACGCATATGTCGACCGTGCTCTCAGCCACAGCTCAGAATGGAAGCAAGTCGACGAAGAACTCTGTAGGGTAAGGCAGGTCCTAGTCAATAACGGCTTCTCCAATGGTTTCGTCGAAAACATCATAAGAAGGAAAGTGAAAAGCCATGCAACCTCTGAAGAGACAACTAACACAACACCTATACCCCCTATTAGACTATTTTACAGGAACTTCTTTTCCACAGCTCATAAAACAGAGGAAAGGGTCCTGAAAGATCTTGTTAATAGAAACGTTATCCCTACAGACAAAAATCAGAGGATACAACTGACGATTTACTATAAAACCAGAAAAACGGCAAGCCTACTCATGAGAAACTCTCCAGACACAAAACAGAACGCTTTAAAAGAGACTAACGTCGTCTATGCCTTCAAATGCCCACTTGGGGACTGTAAGCTCCAAAAAAAACAGTATATAGGCAAGACAACAACATCTCTTTCTAGGCGTTTAACGATGCATAAGCAACAGGGCTCCATTAAGGAACATATAATCTCTTCCCACAACCAAACCATCGCCAGAGAAATCCTAGTAAACAACACAGAAATCATCGATAGATACAGCGATAGCAGGCGGCTTGATGTTTGCGAGGCACTACACATCAAGAAGTCAACACCAGCAATCAACAGCCAATTATTGCACAACTATATTCTACCCACCTCAAGACTCCGCTCCAATATAGAAGCATCAAGAAATATGGACCAATAGGCTTTCTACAAACACTTCTATTCAATACCCATTGTTTGTGTTCTGTCTTGTGTTGATACTTTTAATACCTTATTAATATCCCCTCTTGTTCTGTCTTGTGTTAATGCCACATCACCCCTCCCACCTCACTCAAATGTAGATATAAAATCGGAGATACGTAAGTTCTATTCAGTTGTGTATTTGTGAACTAAAGTCTTTGAAAATGTAATAAGTTTTACGAAATGCGCCCGTGTCGCGTCAGACTAGAAATAAAAATGAATTTTGGAGAATTGATTTTTGATTTACCTCCAACAGTGAAGCGTAATGTACGAAAGATTGAGAAAGTTCGTGTTAGAATTATTAATCTTACTTTTTCGGTCATATTTAATATATATATATATATATATATATATATATATATATATATATATATATATATATATATATATATATATATATATATATATATATATACATATATATATAATATATATATATATATATATATATATACATATATATATAATATATATATATATATATATATATATATATATATATATATATATATATATATATATATATATATATATATATATATATATATATATATATATATATATATATACGGTCATGTTGGTTGAACAGTTAAGGGGTCCTGTACGCCAGCAGAGTGCTCCTGGCAGTATGGGTTTGAGTCAATTCTGGGGTGTGAGTTTTCTATTGCATATAGTCCTGGGGACCATTCAGGCTTGTTCGTATTTGTGTTCCTCACGTGTGCCCCAAAGAATGAGGTGATTTGATAAAATACCATGCTCAAGATCACCAACTGAGTGCGGGTGGGGGGATGGAAATAGCCTCAGCTACCATCCTCTTTTGTCCGGTCGTGTTGGTCGAGCGGTTATGGGATCCTGTATGCCAGCAGAGTGCTCCTGGCAGTATGGGTTCGAGTCACTTCTGGGGTGTGAGTTTTCAGTTGCATATAGTCCTGGGGACCATTCAGGCTTGTTCACATTTGTGTTCCTCACGTGTGCCCCAAAGAATGAGGTGATTTGATAAAATACCATGCCCAAGATTACCAACCGAGTGCCGGCGGGGGGATGGAAATAGCCTCGGCTACCATCCTCTTTTGTCCGGTCATGTTGGTCGAGCGGTTAAGGGATCCTGTATGCCAGCAGAGTGCTCCTGGCAGTATGGGGTCGAGTCACTTCTGGGGTGTGAGTTTTCAGTTGCATATAGTCCTGGGGACCATTCAGGCTTGTTCGCATTTGTGTTCCTCATGTGTGCCCCAAAGAATGAGGTGATTTGATAAAATACCCTTCCCAAGATTACCAACCGAGTGCCGGTGGGGGGATGGAAATAGAGCCGGCTACCATCCTCTTTTGTACGGTCGTGTTGGTTGAGCGGTTAAGGGATCCTGTACGCCAGCAGAGTGCTCCTGGCAATATGGGTTCAAGTCACTTCTGGTGTCTGAGTTTTCAGTTGAATATAGTCCTGGAGACTATTCAGGCTTGTTCGCATTTGTGTTCCTCATGTTCGCCCCAAAGAATGAGGTGATTTGATAAAATACCCTTCCCAAGATTACCAACCGAGTGCCGGCGGAGGGATGGAAATAGCCTCGGCTACCATCCTCTTTTGTCCGATCGTGTTGGTCAAGCAGTTAAGGGATCCTGTACGCCAGCAGAGTGCTCCTGGCAGTATGGGGTCGAGTCACTTCTGGGGTGTGAGTTTTCAGTTATATATATATATATATATATATATATATATATATATATATATATATATATATATATATATATATATATATATATATATATATATATACATATATGTCGTACCTAGTAGCCAGAACGCACTTCTCAGCCTACTATGCAAGGCCCGATTTGCCTAATAAGCCAAGTTTTTTTGAATTAATGTTTTTTCGACTACCTAACCTACCTAACCTAACTTTTTCGGCTACCTAACCTAACCTAACCTATAAAGATAGGTTAGGTTAGGTTAGGTAGGGTTGGTTAGGTTCGGTCATAAATCTACGTTAATTTTAACTCCAATAAAAAAATTGACCTCATACATAATGAAATGGGTAGCTTTATCATTTCATAAGAAAAAAATTAGAGAAAATATAATAATTCAGGAAAACTTGGCTTATTAGGCAAATCGGGCGTTGCATAGTAGGCTGAGAAGTGCGTTCTGGCTACTAGGTACGACATATATATATATATATATATATATATATATATATATATATATATATATATATATATATATATATATGCCGTATATTTATATATATATATATATATATATATATATATATATATATATATATATATATATATATATATATATATATATATATATATATATATATATATATATATATAAATATATATATCAAATTTCTGTGTAATGAAGTTCTCGTGCGTGATCCATAAAAAGTATAAAAAAGACGAATAAGCATGTAGCGTCAATGTTCGTTTTTTTCCTTGGTGAGAGACAGAAGGCCCTCATAAATAACAACACACACACGGGCACGAAGAAATACCGTTGTTTGAGATCCAGTGCACAGCACCACATTCTGGTCGTTGTGTTGGCCACCTGCTGGCAAGAAGAGTCGAGAAGTTGCCTTAAACATGTAACTTAATTATGAAACCGATGTACAGTATAACACAACCCTATCTGGACTACTGTCAATTATTTACCTGATGAAGTAGTGCCTTGCACATAAATTACTATTTATGTGCATAATTATTTATTGTTCTAAACAATAACCAATGTAAATATAATAACCATTAGCATACATTGTAGTTTCTCCAGAACTTAAAATGACTCATCTACAGCCACAATATTGACCCAACAAATCAATGAGTTGGTTTCCACTGTACTGAATCGACGACATATTTATTGCATCAAGTCTAGACTTCACCTGCTGCAAGGAAAGGGAGCGTGCAAGCCTGGATGTGCGTATGTGACTGTCAAGAGCCACAAGCCTGGAAACCCACTTTGACCCATTATCAGCCAGATATCCACACCCACGTTCAGACTGGCTAAACGACTCCATACGTGTCATAACCTTTCAGCCTTAAGTTTCCAGAGGAAGGAATTTGTCGAAAGGGGTTGCAGACATTGCCTGCTAGACCTTCTCTGGATGTTAAGTCGCTATTCACCAACATGCCCGTGGATAAGATTTCACGTTATTATGGATACACTTTATCGGGATCCAGTTTGCACTGCTAATGACATAACAGAATATATACTTAGAAAACTGCTCGAAGCAGGTAGTAAAGCAGCACCTTTACTAAGTCATGATTGTCGCATGTATAAACAAGTAGATGTGTCGTCAAGTGTTCCCCCTTCTGGTGGTTGATCGATTGATAGAGATTAGCAACCCAAGAGGTGGCACGGGCATGAAGTATAAAAAAAAGACGAGGAAGCATTAATAAATAGAGGGTGTTTGGAGTCATTACTAGTACCATTAGCTGATACTATAGATCTGTGGATGGATGGGGGGTCTTCATGGTCGTTCACAGTTCATGTCCTGCAGGAAGCTTGGCTGTTCAGGCAGGTGGCTTATGGATCGATGCAACGCGTTGCATCTGCTATCCTCAGCTTAATTCGGCGTTTTCCCCTCTGGTGTCTTATTTGCCAACTTTTACATGAGCACTATAGAGCAAAAAGTCCTCGTTAACATGGGATCTATAACCTGACGTCTACTGAAGGTATGGTGATGCCATATTCTTGAAGGTACCTGAGATTGAGCGTTTATTACACAGCTTAACCCTTAAACTGCGCAACTCGCCTGCAGGCCCATGTCTGGTTTGGGCAACGCGCCTCCGGGTATTTTTATTTTTCACGTTCCATTCAAAACTGGCACGCGGCGATGCATGTATAGTATGGATAACTTGGGGCCCCAGTGATCGTCTGCCATCTTGAAAAAATCCCAGCATGTCCCGCGGCTGCGGGGAACCTCAGTTTCAAAGGAGCAACCATATCTGACACATCCTCTATGAGCTCCCGCTCCACTGTTACCCGTGGTCATGGAAAACGACTCGCTGAGGAGGAAATACCCGATATTTTGTATGATGACGGTGCTATGGATGATGACCTAGACTATGATCCAGAAAAAGACCTTACTCAAAGATCTGATACGAGTGAGGGAGAGACGGAATGTGTAAGATGTGGCGAGCGTGTACGGTACACGTGCCTCGCCTGGCCTGCCTCGCTGCCCTGGGTCAACACCGTTATTATCACCACCATCTTGTATGTCCCCAGATGCTAGTAGTTTATTCAGTGACAGTACATGTGACGAATCTTTCTCGGGCTTCAGTGACATTGGCTCCGATACGAGTAGTGTGGACGACCCGAGTACGAGCAGTGGTGGTGTTACCAGGCGGGGTTTTGCTGCCTCAGCAACACACCGCGGCAGGAGGCAGCGTATCTCACAGCATGTGGACAACAACGACAGTGGCCCCTCTACATCAGGTGTTCGTGGTAGGCCTACAGTACGTAAATCTGCCTCAGCGCCTAGCATACCCTCACGCAGCTCCAGCAGCAGCAGCAGCCGACGTAGCTGTGGTCTTGGTGCTCGTGGTGGTGTTGGCTGTGGTGTTGGCGCCAACACCAAACCCCCTGGTGTACTTGTGTGGGAGGATTGCGCCACATTTGTCCCTCAAATACCGACGTTTGATGATACCGATGTTGGTGTTACACCATTATTCCCATATACCGGTGATGATATGGCAGACATGGAATATTTCCAGGCATATTTTGACAAAGTTTTCAGGACGCATCTTGTGACTGAGACAAACAGGTACGCTCATAGACGCCTCATAGACGCCGGCATTTTACCTGCCTCACGCCTCACGCGATGGAAGGGCACGACAATCGACGAAATGTACGTGTTTCTGGCTCTCTGCATGATGATGAAGCACTCTGAGAAAGCTGTTATCCAGGATTATTGGAGCACAGACAGCCTTGTTCCATCGCCCGTGTTCAACCGGTACATGTCGCGTGATAGGTTTCTCTTGATTCTCAGGTGCCTGCATTTCGAGAATAATGCAAATGAGGACAGACACGACAGACTGTGGAAAGTACGGAAGATGTTCAGTGACATGAGAGGGAAGTTCAGGGATTATTTTGTACCTGCACAGAATGTGGTTATTGACGAGTCGCTTGTACTGTTCAAGGGGCAACTGGCATTCAAGCAGTACATCTCATCAAAGCGGCACCGTTTTGGACTGAAGTTTTTTGTGCTGTGCGACTGTGAGACAGGTATTGTCTTGGACATGATATTATATTCTGGTACAGACCTCGACATACCAGCTCAAGATGAACACGGGTTCTCTGGCAGTGTTGTAAAAACCCTGATGGAACCGTTGCTAAACAAGGGGCATATACTGTTCACCGACAACTATTACACCAGCCCCCAGTTGACCAGATACCTCCTTGCCCACAACACCAGCATATGTGGCACTGTGAAGGCCCACAGGAAAGAAATGCCAGTGTTCGGTATAGGTATAGCCATGGGTGAGTGCCAGCTGCGCAAGTGTGACAATATGCTGTCAGTGCGGTGGAAGGACAGACGCGAGGTGAATATGCTGACTACAATTCACACCGGTGCCATGTTGAACAGTGGGAAAGTCCACTTTCAGACGTGCAACCCCATGTATAAGCCAGACTGTGTCATTGACTATAACGTGAACATGCGCCTCGTCGATAAATGTGACATGATGCTTGGTGGAGTGGAGTGCGTGCGCAAGTCTGTGAAGTGGACGAAAAAGTTCTTCTTCTTCCACCGCATGGATGTTGCAGTGCCCACCGCATGGATGTTGCAGTGCTCAACTGCTTCAAAATGTACCTAGTAAAATCCAGCAGGCGACCGTCTATACGTACATTCAGTGCTGGTGTTGTGTCACAGCTGCTAGTAAAGGATGGCAAGGAGGGCTCTGTTGTACCGCACGGGGTGCAAGCAACAATGCCACACACAGCTCCAGACAGATTAAGGGGTAATGAGAACTTCGGAGTACATATGCTCGAGTATATGCCAGGCACAGCATCACGGGAGTAAGGTAAACTGTGTGTAGTACGCAGGAACACTACCCGCAGAGAACAAAATCAAAGATGCATCAGCACCTGGTGCGTGGAGAGCAAGGTGCCATTCTGCGCCGTTGGCTGTTTCGCAGCATATCACACACTCGCGGAGTACTGAGTGTGTTTATGGTGTGTGTGTGTATATAGTGTGAGATACTGTACAGTGTGTATATAAAGTGTAAATATAAATATATTAGCATGATACATTGGAAATTGTGCAGGATAAGAGAACTTGTTTGTGATACACATAACACAGTGTCTACGGACAGTACGGATGTTCTACTGCCATAATATAGTGTACATGTTCATTATACATTGGATTGGCACGTAAAAACAAATCAATTGTATTTGGAATTGTGCACAAAAAATGAACGAAAATATATTCACGGCAACTCGCGTGTCCCACCCCGAGAGCTCTACTGGCCCCGGGAGCATACGTCACGGGCAAACGGGGAATGATGATGTCACGCCCCAATTTACGGACCCTATAGCAGCCAAAGTAAGTACAATTTCTATTTTTTTTACATACCCATACTGAGGGAAGGGTTTTTGACACTTTAAAAAATAAAAAAAATTTCAAGAGAATTTATTTCCTGCCAACTGGGGGGAGTGTCATATTTGGAAGCCGAGCAGTTAAGGGGTTAAGGATACCTTCAAGTGTTGTTCCGGGCTAAGTTTCACTTGTGAGATGTAGAGTTAAAGTCTGCCTTTCCTAGATATAACTGTCTCGGAAAGGAATAGTGGCTTTCACACTACAGTCTGTACTATAGGATCTAACACTGGAATGTGTCTTAATGCTGGTTGTGAATGCCCTGATATGTACAAGCGACGTGTTGTCGACGCTTGTGTCAGCGTGTTCACACACACACACACACACACACACACACACACACACACACACACACACACACACACACACACACACACACACACACACACACACACACACACACACACAGGACTATAGGGGACTATATGAGGATAAGGGACTATCTGGGTGAAGTGCAGTGGGAGGAAGAAATTAGAGGAAAAACAGTCCAAGATATGATGGACCTAGTCATACAGAAATGCCAGGAGGCCGAAGAGAGATTTATACCAACGGTAAAGGGAAAAAATAAGAAGGAATATAATAACCCATGGTTTAATAGACAGTGTCAGGAAGCAAAAATGGCCAGCAGGCGGGAGTGGAGGAAGTACAGAAGACAAAGAACAGAGGACAACAGAAGCAGATACAACAGAGCTAGGAACGATTACATTAACATAAGACGAACATCAGAAAGGGACTATGAGAACGATATTGCAATCAAAGCAAAAAAACAACCTAAGTTACTACACAGTCATATAAGAAGAAAAATGTCGGTGAACGACCAAGTGACAAGACTAAGGAAGACAGAGGGGGCATATACTGAAAGTGACAAGGAAATCTGCGAGGCACTGAATGCCAGTTTCCATGGAGTGTTCACTACCGAGCCTGAGCAGCTCCCATTGTTGGAAGAGGTTACCCTAGATGAAAGACTATCAGATATAGAGGTGACAGCAGAGGAGGTAATGAAACAGTTGACAACTCTAGATGCAACTAAAGCAGTTGGACCAGACAAAGTATCACCGTGGATACTAAAAGAAGCAGCACAGGCCCTCAGCGTGCCTCTGGCAATGATCTTTAATGAGTCACTTATGTCAGGAGAATTGCCCAGTTGCTGGAAGAAGGCAAATGTCGTGCCGATCTTCAAGAAAGGAGATAGGGAGGAGGCACTTAACTACAGACCTGTATCACTGACAAGCATCCCCTGTAAAATACCGGAAAGAATAATTAGGCTACGACTGGTTGCACACCTGGAGAACATTAGGTTTGTGAACAAACATCAACAAGGGTTCTGGACAGGGAAATCGTGCCTAACAAACCTTCTGGAATTCTATGATAAAATAACGAGGATAAGACAGGACAGAGATGGTTGGGCAGACTGCATATTTCTGGACTGCCAAAAAGCCTTTGATACAGTACCGCACATGAGACTGCTGTTCAAGCTCGAGAGGCAGGCGGGGGTGGGGGGAAAGGTCCTAGAATGGATAAGGAACTACCTAACAGGAAGGAGCCAAAGAGTTACGGTAAGGGGCGAGAAGTCGGACTGGCGAACAGTAACAAGTGGAGTACCACAAGGATCGGTGCTGGGACCAATTCTATTTCTTGTATATGTTAACGACATGTTTACAGGCGTAGAGTCCTACATGTCGATGTTTGTGGATGATGCAAAGTTGATGAGAAGAGTTGTGACAGATGAGGATTGCAGGATCCTCCAAGAGGACCTGAACAGATTGCAGAGATGGTCAGAGAAATGGCTACTAGAATTCAACACGAGCAAATGTAAAGTTATGGAAATGGGACTAGGAGATAGGAGACCAAAGGGACAGTACACAATGAAGGGGAACAGCCTACCTGTAACGACGCGTGAAAGAGACCTGGGGGTGGACGTAACACCTAATCTATCTCCTGAGGCACATATTAATAGGATAACGACAGCAGCGTACTCTACACTGGCAAAAGTTAGAACATCATTCAGAAACCTAAGTAAGGAGGCATTTAGGGCGCTTTACACTGCCTACGTAAGGCCAGTCTTAGAGTATGCCGCCTCATCATGGAGTCCCCATCTGAAGAAGCATATAATGAAACTGGAAAAGGTTCAGAGGTTTGCAACGAGACTCGTCCCAGAGCTACGAGGGATGGGGTATGAAGAGCGCCTGAGGGAACTGTGCCTTACGACACTAGAAAGAAGAAGGGAGAGGGGGGACATGATAGGAACGTATAAGATACTCAGAGGAATTGACAGAGTGGACATAGACGAAATGTTCACACGGAATAGTAACAGAACGAGAGGACATGGATGGAAGCTTGAAACTCAGATGAGTCACAGAGATGTTAGGAAGTTTTCTTTTAGCGTGAGAGTAGTGGGGAAATGGAATGCACTTCAGGAAAAGGTTGTGGAAGCAAATACTATTCATAATTTTAAAACCAGGTATGATAGGGAAATGGGACAGGAGTCATTGCTGTAAACAACCGATGCTCGAAAGGCGGGATCCAAGAGTCAATGCTCGATCCTGCAGACACAACTAGGTGAGTACAACTAGGTGAGTACACACACACACATACACACACACACACACACACACACACACACACACACACACACACACACACACACACACACACACACACACACACACACACACACACACACACACAAGTAGTAGTAGCAGTGATTTATAACCCTACACCAAAAGACAGAAGAACAAGGCAAGAGTATGACAACAACAACATGGCAGTTAACAGTATAACTGAGAAGGCAGCCTCTGCTGCCTGTAGAAATAGATCCCATCTGCTCATCATGGGGGACTTCAATCACGGAAGGATAGACTGGGAAAACAAGGAACCGCATGGAGGAGAGGATACATGGAGAGGCACACTAATGGAGGTGGCGACAAGAAAATTTCTAAGCCAACATGTCAGGGAACCCACTAGGATATCTCAAGGTATCCTCAAGATATCTCAAGACACTATCTCAAGATAACCTCAAGGATGAGAGGAAACGATGAACCAGCGAGATTCGACCTAGTCTTCACTCTGAACGACTCCGACATAAGGGAAATCAGTTTTGAGGGCCCAATAGGAATGAGCGACCACAGTGCTCTGGTGTTTGAGTATCTGGTTGAAGAAGGGTTATTGAACTCGAGGAGGGGTACTGAAAATAAAAGGCTGGCATTCCGAAAGGAAAACTATGAGGAGATAAGAAAATTCCTAACAGATATAACATGGGAAACAGAGCTCAAGGGAAAGACGGCCCAAGATATGATGGACTACATCATGCAGAAGTGCAAGGAAGCCACAAACAAGGAGAACAATTAAATGAAGACGAGAAACCCATGGTTTAATCAGAGATGTAGGCTAGCTAATCAGCAATGTAAAAGACTGTAGAGAAACTATAGGAATAACAGGACACTTGAAAGCAGAGAAAGATACCAGAGTGCCAGGAATGAATATGTCAGTATGAGAAGAGAGGCAGAAAGACAAAACGAAAACGACATCGCAAGCAAGGCAAAGATTCAACATAAATTGCTGCACAGTCACATCAGGAGAAAAACAACAGTAAAGGAACAGGTAATGAATATAAGGATAGGGACAGAAGGATTCACTACAAACGACAAGGAAGTGTGTGAGGAACTGAATAAGAAATTCCAGGAGGTCTTCACCTTAGAGCAAGGAGAAATTTCAGAGATAAGAGAGGGAATAGTTAACCAGAAACCTCTTGTTTGAAGAGTCTGAGATTACCAGTGGGGAAGTAAGGAAGTTTTTACTAGAGTTGGATGTGAGAAAGGCTATAGGCCCAGATGGAATCTCCCCATGATCCAACGGAAGGAGCAGAAGCACTGTGCCTGCCACTCTACATAGTGTATAACAAATCACTGGCAACAGGGGAACTGCCAGAAACTTGGAAAGCAGCTAACGTAGTCCCGATATACAAGAAAGGGGATAGACAGGATGCACTGAACTACAGGCCAGTGTCCCTAACCTGCATACCATGCAAGCTGACGGAAAAGATTGTGCGAAGAAAGCTAGTGGAACATCTGGAGCAAAAGAACATTGAAACACAGCATCAACATGGGTTCAGGGATGACAAGTCCTGCCTCACAGGGTTAATTGAATTTTACGACCAGGCAACAAAAATCAGGCAAGAAAGAGAGGGGTGGGCAGACTGCATATTTTTGGATTGCCAGAAAGCCTTTGATATAGTACCACACAAGAGGCTAGTGAAAAAGTTGGAGATGCAGACTGGAGTGAAAGGGAAGGTACTCCATTGGATAAGGGAGTACCTAAGCAACAGAAGACAACGAGTCACTGTGAGGGGTGAGGTCTCAGATTGGCTAGACGTCACAAGTAGAGTCCCGCAGGGGTCGGTCCTTGAACCTATACTATTTCTGATATATGTAAATGATCTCCCAGAGGGTATAGACCCGTTTCTCTCAATGTTTTCTGATGATGCTAAAATTATAAGGATTGAAACAGAGGATGATAGTAGGAGGCTACAAGATGACCTAGACAGACTGAATGAATGGTCCAACAGATGGCTGCTAAAGTTGAACCCGAGTAAATGCAAAGTAATGAAACTAGGCAGTGGAAATAGGAGGCCAGACACAGGATACAGAATAGCAGATGAAGTACTTTATGAAACGGACAGAGAGAAAGATCTAGGAGTTGATATCACAACAAACCTGTGTGATATCAACCGAACAACTGGAATCTGTACACCAGTTGATTGACGGTTGAGAGGCGGGACTAAAGAGCCAAAGCTCAACCCCCCCACAAGCACAAAAAGGTGAGTACAAATAGGTGAGTGCACACACACATAGATTGTGTCCCGGGAGCTGGTGGCCGAGTGGACAGCACGCTGGACAAGTGACCCTGTGGTCCCGGGCGCTGGCGAGAAACGATGGGCAGAGTTTCTTTCACCCTATGCCGCTGTTACCTAGCTGTAAATAAGTACCTGGGAGTTAGTCAGCTGTCACAGGCTGCTTCCTGGGGTGTGTGTGTGTGTGGTGTGGGAAGGGGGGGAAAGTAGTAGTGGAAACAAATGATTGACAGTTGAGAGGTGGGCCGAAAGAGCAGAACTGAACCCCCGCAAGCACAACTAGGTGAATACACACACACACACACGCACACACACACACACAAGGAACAGGGAAAAGTCAAGGTGATGAAATGAAGGAAATGTTCCCCCAGTTTGTGGATAATATCAAGAGTGAGATGCAGGAAATGATTCAGGAAATGAAGAATGAAATAAGCAACCTGCAAAGAGAGCTGACAGCAGCAAAAGAGGAGATTAGAGCCCTCAAAGAGAACAGTGTTGATGCTGAGACTCATATAATCTTCCAGGGGGAAGGTGGAAATAGTATACTGGAAGAGAAGGCCAATATAAAAGCAACATTTGCAGAAATGCTAAAAAAAATAACTCTGAAGTAATGTCCACAATGATGGAGGTGGCTATGAAAGCAGCCACCTCAAAGGAAGCGGCACGCTCCACTACCCAGCTGCTGGAAAGAAAAAGATCAGTGGTAGCTGTGGGTATTAAAGAGCAGGAAGGCTCCTACAGGACAGAGTGGAATGATAAGGACAATGCAGCAGTGAATGAAATACTGAAGACACTAGAGACGGAAGGGGCTGAGCATAGTATTGAGAAGGTTTTCAGGCTAGGGTGGTACAACAAAGACCGAGATCATGTGTTAAAGATAGTGTTTGCAAACGAGAACACAAAGAAGTTGATTCTAACAAGGAAAAGCCGCCTGCAACATGTGGGAGATTTAAAAAAAGTATTCCTCCAGAGGGACATGATGAGGGAGGAGAGAGCCATGGCGGCAGAAGCAAGGAAGAGGCGCAGGGTGAGAGGGGAAACCAAAACTCACAGCTCCCAACACATCATCCCCAGAGGTGAGGGGGGAACTCACGACCAGCTACCCAGTAACGACAGAGGGGAGTGCAACCACACCACCCTCCTCTGCATAGAAACCCCCCCTACCCCAAACCGTCCCTGCCCCCACTCAAATGCACAGCCAAATCTCCCTACCCCCACACCATATTCCCACAATGCTACCCCTCCCCTCCTTCCACCTTGTCCCCACTCCCCCCTTTTCCTTCCAGTCCTCCCTCCTCCTTCATCCCATACTCTCCCAGCCCCCCCCCCTTGCCTTGATCCCCGCCCCTTACCCCAGTATCCTCTGAGACCCTGTTATCCACCTCACAATTCCTCACACCCATGGAACAGCTTCACCCACCAGCAGAACACTCACCAAGGAGGCAGTTTGAGAAGGGACAGAAGAAAGTGAGCCTCAGGGCAATGTACAGTAACATAGATGGAGTTACAAACAAAGCAAATGAGCTTGGAGAATGGGTACTAGAGGAAAACCCAGACATAATAGGACTCACGGAAACAAAGCTAACGAAAACTATAACAAATGCAGTGTTCCCACAAGAATATTATATTATGAGGAAAGAGAGAGAAGGAAGAGGCGGTGGTGGTGTAGCTCTGCTGGTAAGAAAAGGCTGGGACTTATGGCTCACAAAGTAGAGTCTTGAAAGACATTATTAACAGAAACGTGACCCTCTACTACATTAACAGGATACAATTACCAATTTACTTCACGAGCAAGAAGACAGCCAACTTACTCATGAAAAACTCTTCCGACACTAAACGGAAAGTCTTGAAATAGACGAAAGTCGTCTATCCCTTCACATGCCCAATTGGGTTCTGTGAGCCATAACGAGCTCAGTATATAGGCAATGAAACAACTTCGCTTTCAAGGCGCCTGACAAGGCAAAAACAATTAGGCTACATAACAACAAACAAATTCTACAAACAACCAGATTATCAGCAAAATAATCGACAGATACGAAGACAATAGTAGGCTAGGCATCGACGAAGTAAAGCTTCTTAAGGAAGGGCCAGATCAACAGTGGACTTTCTCCTAAGAGATAATGAGGTAAAAATTGGCAAATAACGACACAATCTACTTGTTTGTAAATGAAAACATCAGCATATATGCCCTCAAGGACCGTTGCGAGGACTATAGTAATACTCATTTATATTAATAACCTTACTACAGTAGATTCCAAAATATTAATTAACATTTGGAGTGAATGCAAATATAATTAAAACGAGTCAAGAAAGAAGAGGATTGCAAAATTATCTAACAAAACCAATAAATTATTAATAGAGGATTTTGACCCAAGTGTTGTGATATAAATATAAACAAGTGACAGGGTACAAGTATCAGTGTGCATAATGAACAAGTGACAGTGCACCATCATCATGGTGAACAATGAACAAGTGACAGTGCACCATCATCATGGTGAACAATGAACAAGTGACAGTGCACCATCATCATGGTGAACAATGAACAAGTGACAGTGCACCAGTTTCATGGTGAACAATGAACAAGTGACAGTGCACCAGTTTCATGGTGAACAATAAACAAGTGACAGTGCACCATCATCATGGTGCACAATGAACAAGTTACAGTGCATCAGAATCATGGTGAACAATGAACAAGTTACAGTGCATCAGAATCATGGTGAACAATGAACAAGTGACAGTGCATCAGAATCATGGTGAACAATGAACAATGATAGATAATGGTCTAATGATATGATAGATAATGGTCTAATGATATGACAGATAATGGTCTAATGATATGACAGATAATGGTCTAATGATATGATAGATAATGGTCTTTCCCGCCCAACGAGAGCCTCCAACGCGGACTGTAACTAAAATATTTGTTTTGTGAGAGCGACCAATTTTCCAGTTGTCGCATTCCCTAAGAAACGTAAATTATGGTAAGTGATAATAACAAGAATAATTAAGTATAATGACATAAAATTGTGTTCTTGCCACACCAGGCAAGTTATTTATATTTAGTGCCATGAGCATATTATATATTTATATGTATTACTAGATATATATGTTGTCTCACCACGCAATATTGTAATAAATAAATATATTCAGCAGCAATACAAAAAATAATCACTATCCCTGAGGCCTGCCTCTCACTGATAGTCTCCTGACTATCCCTGAGGCCTGCCTCACACTGATAGTCTCCTGACTATCCCTGAGGCCTGCCTCTCACTGATGGTCTCCTGACTATCCCTGAGGCCTGCCTCTCACTGATGGTCTCCTGACTATCCCTGAGGCCTGCCTCACACTGATAGTCTCCTGACTATCCCTGAGGCCTGCCTCACACTGATAGTCTCCTGACTATCCCTGTGATAGTCAGGAGACTATCAGTGAGAGGCAGCGCACAGGGATGGCCATCCCCGACACTATATATAAATCTATATAGTAGTGATAGTAGTGGTGGTACTTGTCATGGTTCTCGTGGTGGTGGTGGTGGTACTTGTCATGGTTCTCGTGGTGGTGGTGGTGGTGGTAGTGGTGATGGTTCTCATACAGAGAGGAAGGATATGAAAACGTCATCCCCTCCAAGAGGGGAACCTCCTGAGAGGGAACCAGGATGAGTCGTAAGGGACCCAATGGCCCCAAGGAATCTGACTCTCAACCCTACCAAGAATGAGGAAGACATTGAGAACTTGGAGCATGAAATACCACTAGGAGCAAGTGACCATTGTGTCCTGGTATTACACTACATGATGGGACTCAGAACAGTGCTCGTAAGACAAGGAGTCAGGGAAGGGAGAGAAGACTATATAAAAAGACAACCACCAGCGATGTGTGTGGCTTAATTTGTACCTCACCTGACACACCAGTGATGTGTGGCTTAATTTGTACCTCACCTGACACACCAGTGATGTGTGGCTTTGTTTGTACCTCTCCCGACACACCAGCGATGTGTGGCTTTGTTTGCACCACCCCCGACACACCAGCGATGTGTGGCTTTGTTTGTACCTCTCCCGACACACCAGAGATGTGTGGCTTTGTTTGTTCCTCCCCTGACACACCAGTGATGTGTGGCTTTGTTTGTACCTCCCCTGACACACCAGTGATGTGTGGCTTTATTTGTACCTCTCCCGACACACCAGTGATGTGTGGCTTTGTTTGTACCTCTCCCGACACACCAGCGATGTGTGGCTTTGTTTGCACCACCCCCGACACACCAGTGATGTGTGGCTTTGTTTGTACCTCTCCCGACACACCAGCGATGTGTGGCTTTGTTTGTACCTCTCCCGACACACCAGTGATGTGTGGCTTTGTTTGTACCTCCCCCGACACACCAGTGATGTGTGGCTTTGTTTGTACCTCCCCCGACACACCAGTGATGTGTGGCTTTGTTTGTACCTCCCCCGACACACCAGTGATGTGTGGCTTTGTTTGTACCTCCCCCGACACACCAGTGATGTGTGGCTTTGTTTGTACCTCTCCCGACACACCAGTGATGTGTGGCTTTGTTTGTACCTCCCCCGACACACCAGTGATGTGTGGCTTTGTTTGTACCTCTCCCGACACACCAGTGATGTGTGGCTTTGTTTGTACCTCTCCCGACACACCAGTGATGTGTGGCTTTGTTTGTACCTCCCCCGACACACCAGTGATGTGTGGCTTTGTTTGTACCTCTCCCGACACACCAGTGATGTGTGGCTTTGTTTGTACCTCTCCCGACACACCAGTGATGTGTGGCTTTGTTTGTACCTCCCCCGACACACCAGTGATGTGTGACTTTGTTTGTACCTCCCCCGACACACCAGTGATGTGTGGCTTTGTTTGTACCTCCCCCGACACACCAGTGATGTGTGGCTTTGTTTGTACCTCCCCCGACACACCAGTGATGTGTGGCTTTGTTTGTACCTCTCCCGACACACCAGTGATGTGTGGCTTTGTTTGTACCTCCCCCGACACACCAGTGATGTGTGGCTTTGTTTGTACCTCTCCCGACACACCAGTGATGTGTGGCTTTGTTTGTACCTCTCCCGACACACCAGTGATGTGTGGCTTTGTTTGTACCTCCCCCGACACACCAGTGATGTGTGGCTTTGTTTGTACCTCTCCCGACACACCAGTGATGTGTGGCTTTGTTTGTACCTCTCCCGACACACCAGTGATGTGTGGCTTTGTTTGTACCTCCCCCGACACACCAGTGATGTGTGACTTTGTTTGTACCTCCCCCGACACACCAGTGATGTGTGACTTTGTTTGTACCTCCCCCGACACACCAGTGATGTGTGGCTTTGTTTGTACCTCTCCCGACACACCAGTGATGTGTGGCTTTGTTTGTACCTCTCCCGACACACCAGTGATGTGTGGCTTTGTTTGTACCTCCCCCGACACACCAGTGATGTGTGGCTTTGTTTGTACCTCCCCCGACACACCAGCGATGTGTGGCTTTGTTTGTACCTCCCCCCGACACACCAGTGATGTGTGGCTTTGATTGTACCACCCCCGACACACCAGCGATGTGTGGCTTTGTTTGTACCTCCCCCCGACACACCAGTGATCTGTGGCTTTGATTGCACCACCCCCGACACACCAGCGATGTGTGGCTTTGTTTGTACCTTCCCCGACACACCAGTGATGGTTTGCTTAATTTGTACCTCCCCCCGACACACCAGTGATGTGTTGCTTAGTTTGTACCTCCCCCGACACACCAGTGATGTGTGGCTTTGTTTGTACCTCCCCCGACACACCAGTGATGTGATGCTTTGTTTGTACCTCCCCCCGACACACCAGTGATGTGTGGCTTTGTTTTTACCTCCCCCGACACACCAGTGATGTGTGGCTTTGTTTGTACCTCCCCCCGACACACCAGTGATGTGTGGCTTTGTTTGCACCACCCCCGACACACCAGTGATGTGTGACTTTGTTTGTACCTCCCCCCGACACACCAGTGATGTGTGGCTTTCATTGTACCGCCCCCCCCCCGACACATCAGTGATGTGTGGCATTTTTGTACTTCCCCACGACACACCAGTGATGTGTTGCTTAGTTTGTACCTCTCCCCGACACACCAGCGATATGTGGCTTTGTTTGTACCTCCCCCCCCCCCGACACACCAGCGTTGTGTGGCTTTGTTTGTACCTCCCCCCCCCGACACACCAGCGATGTGTGGCTTTGTTTGCACCTCCCCCCCCCCGACACTCCAGTGATGTGTGGCTTTATTTGTACCTCCCCCCCCCCGACACACCAGCGATGTGTGGCTTTGTTTGTACCTCCCCCCCCCGACACACCAGCGATGTGTTGCTTTGTTTGTACCTCCCCCTCCCGACACACCAGCGATATATGGCTTTGTTTGTACCTCCCCCGACACACCAGCGATGTGTGGCTTTGTTTGCACCTCCCCCCCCCGGCACACCAGCGATGTGTGGCTTTGTTTGTACCTCCCCCCCCCCCGACACATCAGCGATGTGTGGCTTTGTTTGTACCTCCCCCCCGACACACCAGCGATATATGGCTTTGTTTGCACCACCCCCGACACACCAGCGATGTGTGGCTTTGTTTGCTCCTCCTCCCGACACACCAGTGATGTGTGGTTTTGTTTGCACCACCCCCGACACACCAGTGATGTGTGGCTTTGTTTGCACCACCCCCGACACACCAGTGATGTGTGGCTTTGTTTGTACCTCCCCCGACACACCAGCGTTGTGTGGCTTTGTTTGTACCTTCCCCCCGACACACCATTGATGTGTGGCTTTGTTTGTACCTCCCCCCCCACGACACACCAGTGATGTGTGGCTTTGTTTGCACCACCCGCGACACACCAGTGATGTGTCTTTATTTGTACCTTTCCCCCCCCCCCGACACACCACCGATGTGTGGCTTTGTTTGTACCTCCCCCCCCCCGACACACCAGCGATGTGTGGCTTTGTTTGCACCCCCCCCCCCCCGACACTCCAGTGATGTGTGGCTTTGTTTGCACCACCCCCGACACACCAGTGATGTGTGGCTTTGTACCTCCTCCCCCCCCCCCCCCGACACACCATTGATGTGTGGCTTTGTTTGTACCACCGCCGACACTCCAGTGATGTTTGACTTTGTACCATCCCCCGACACACCAATGATGTGTGGCTTTGTTTGTACCTCCCCCCCCCGACACACCATTGATGCGTGGCTTTGTTTGTACCACCGCCGACACTTCAGTGATGTGTGGCTTTGCTTGTACCTCCCCGCCCCCCGACACACCAGTGATGTGTGGCTTTGTTTGTACCTCCCCCCGACACACCAGTGATGTGTGGCTTTGATTGCACCACCCCCGACACACCAGCGATGTGTGGCTTTGTTTGTACCTCCCCCGACACACCAGTGATATGTTGCTTAATTTGTACCTCCCCCCGACACACCAGTGATGTGTTGCTTAGTTTGTACCTCCCCCGACACACCAGTGATGTGTGGTTTTGTTTGTACCTCCCCCGACACACCAGTGATGTGATGCTTTGTTTGTACCTCCCCCCGACACACCAGTGATGTGTGGCTTTGTTTGTACCTCCCCCGACACACCAGTGATGTGTGGCTTTGTTTGTACCTCCCCCCGACACACCAGTGATGTGTGGCTTTGTTTGCACCACCCCCGACACACCAGTGATGTGTGACTTTGTTTGTACCTCCCCCCGACACACCAGTGATGTGTGGCTTTCATTGTACCGCCCCCCCCCCGACACATCAGTGATGTGTGGCATTTTTGTACTTCCCCCCGACACACCAGTGATGTGTTGCTTAGTTTGTACCTCTCCCCGACACACCAGCGATATGTGGCTTTGTTTGTACCTCCCCCCCCCCGACACACCAGCGTTGTGTGGCTTTGTTTGTACCTCCCCCCCCCCGACACACCAGCGATATATGGCTTTGTTTGAACCTCCCCCGACACACCAGCGATGTGTGGCTTTGTTTGCACCTCCCCCCCCCCGGCACACCAGCGATGTGTGGCTTTGTTTGTGCCTCCCCCCCCCCGACACACCAGCGATATATGGCTTTGTTTGCACCACCCCCGACACACCAGCGATGTGTGGCTTTGTTTGCTCCTCCTCCCGACACACCAGTGATGTGTGGTTTTGTTTGCACCACCCCCGACACACCAGTGATGTGTGGCTTTGTTTGCACCACCCCCGACACACCAGTGATGTGTGGCTTTGTTTGTACCTCCCCCGACACACCAGCGTTGTGTGGCTTTGTTTGTACCTCCCCCCCGACACACCATTGATGTGTGGCTTTGTTTGTACCTCCCCCCCCACGACACACCAGTGATGTGTGGCTTTGTTTGCACCACCCGCGACACACCAGTGATGTGTCTTTATTTGTACCTCTCCCCCCCCCCGACACACCACCGATGTGTGGCTTTGTTTGTACCTCCCCCCCCCCGACACACCAGCGATGTGTGGCTTTGTTTGCACCTCCCCCCCCCCCCGACACTCCAGTGATGTGTGGCTTTGTTTGCACCACCCCGACACACCAGTGATGTGTGGCTTTGTACCTCCTCCCCCCCCCCCCCCCGACACACCATTGATGTGTGGCTTTGTTTGTACCACCGCCGACACTCCAGTGATGTTTGACTTTGTACCATCCCCCGACACACCAATGATGTGTGGCTTTGTTTGTACCTCCCCCCCCCGACACACCATTGATGCGTGGCTTTGTTTGTACCACCGCCGACACTTCAGTGATGTGTGGCTTTGCTTGTACCTCCCCGCCCCCCGACACACCAGTGATGTGTGGCTTTGTTTGTACCTCCCCCCGACACACCAGTGATGTGTGGCTTTGTTTGTACCTACCCCCCCCCCTCCCCCGACACACCAGTGATGTGAACTATTAGTGCTCGTGGGTCTTGTAGAGTGTTACTAACATTTATCTGTCCGTCACACCCCCGTACTAGAGTGGCGAGGCGCTAATGTAACGCCCGAACGAGTAATATAATCCCTCTGTTTAAAAAAAAAAAAAATACTATTTGTGGGATTTCCTACGTAAATTCCATGTTTACAAGTGTGAAGGATTGTGTGCGGGCAGGAGATAAATCCGCCTCCAGAGTGTATCTGATCGCTTTACGCTACCAGTTTACTCCTTAGAGTGCATGTCAAGGCAACATTTATTAAGCATTCATCACTTTTTATTAACAGGAAATGTTTCTTGCTGCATCAAATATTTTGTGGAGCGTATATGATTACCGCTTACACAGGAATATAATTTATTTTGAAATGAAGCCGAAAATTTTTGGGTAATATACTTAAGAAAGACGGCCAATACAACACAGTGGCATCAGCCATTCCTGCAACTGTGCAATTTGCAATGAAACATCGTGTTATAAATCCTACTTATTCATCAATAACAGGAAGAATTCTGTTTAATCAAGCACTTCCACACTCCATCACCCGACCACTTAATCTTGAGTTATTTTAAATGTTACGTAAATATTAGTGTATTTCATTCTTGCAAACTGCTTCTAACATGATATATACCTTGTAATAGCCTAGTGTGATGCCCACTCGCCCCTGCTTCCTCACCCGCTCCCAGCTTTCTCACCCACAATATATAACTGCCTCCCTCTTCTCCTACTTCCCTTGGCAATTTAGTGTATCATTGTTGTGACGTTGTGACAACCCGAGAAGACTGGCGGCCCCGCAACACTTGGGATTCGGCAGGACAGTTCCTTCCTGACCTTGAGTCTGGTCGGTAGTATCCTGGGTCCTCACTGCCCCAGCCGCTTGTCTTCCCTGTCTGATCATTCTCTCAATTTATATTGCATAAATATATATTTTTATCAGTCGCTCGTCCCCCTGCCCCCGGGCATTTAAGGTGATCGGCCAACACACCGTCGTTCGTATTTCACGCGGAGATTCCTTCTGTCTCCACCTGCATAACTTAACTTTTGTCGTCATTCACTTCTAACATGCCCATGTTAACTTAACATAACACTTTGACTTGCTGGAAACGCTATGCGTGCTAGTGGGTTTACAAGAGTGTACCTGCTTGTATATAAATAAATATATAAAAGTAAATAAATAAACATTTTATCATACCTCATTACAAATTTTATTTAGAATTTTTTATTTAGTTTAGTAAAAATTTATAATATCGGCTTGATGGTCCTCCCTTAAAATTCCTCATTTGTCCTCATGTCTTAAAATTCCTCATTTATTTAGTAAATAAATTATTACATTTAAATAGTAATTATATAGTAAAGTTGAATAAATTTTAGTAAAGTTATTTACTAAACATATTTAGTAAATAACTAGTAAAGTTAAATAACGTTTCAATCAATCCTGATGTTAAATTAATGTTTTGATTGTTATTTAATTACCAAAGTTCCAGTTAATGATATTCTTGGTTATGTTGTTCATGAATTAACGGACCATGAATTACCTTTGTCTTCTGATACCATTATAAGTCTTGTAAAACTATGTTTAACTGAGAGCAAATTTTATTTTAGTAATGAATTTTATCTAAAGATTTTTGAAATGATAATATTTAATTCACTATCTCAAATACTTTCTAATTATATATGGACATTTTTTAATAAATTTATTTTAAAAAAATCTCCTGGAAATGTTCCATGGATTGGTTACGTTTATATATTTTGGAGAATTTTTGTAAAACTAAGTGTTCAACTCACTTCTATAATTTTTTCCATTGCAAAAAGGCTATTGTACTGAGCTGGAGTCCAGCCGCTTTAGCATACTTCATAAGAGTATACCCCTGAGTGGTACACTTCTGGGGAACACTTGTGATATGGTGTGTACCTCTGGGGATCAATGTACATGTTTTGGAGAATTCCAGTGGAGATTGGTCGCAGGCATTGCCAACTGCTCCACGTGGTTTGGGTGTGGTGGGCGGGAGTCCAGTAGCTCTCGGTAGGTTCAGGTTACCATTAGCTGCCATGCTAACTGCTCCACGTGGTCTGGGTGTTCTGAGCTAAAGTCCAGCCGCTCTAGTATTATTTTCAACTGAGAGCTGTGTTGCGGGAAATAATTCATGTAAACCTTCCAGAAATGTGGTGCTGATATGGGAGAGGTAAGAGAAGGGACGGTCATGATCATTGCGGTGATATTGTTTGTGTTATCCTACAACAGTTTTGTGTGAAGTAGTTGAACTATAATTTATTCCGTATCCTTAGCACCGGTGGCGGCATCATTCATCAAGTGTATCAAGGCTGGCGTCAACCCTGCCATGACCACTGTGGCTGTTGGAGCCTTCGACATTAACGCCAACTTTCTGTGCCCAATGACCTGCTTACAACAAGGCTTCGCTTATGCGGGCATCAGTGAAGGCATCCACTGCTTCTGTTCCTCAAACGGTGAGTCGTGTGAGTTCTGCTCTCAACTTCTTTACCTCGTTACCTCTATCTTGTTTGAAGCATTAATTATACAGCCTTCAGATCATCTGGGGAAAATGTGTGTTCAGGTTAATTCTCCTGTTTCCGCAGTGAGTTCGCTGAGCTTGAACGCGACTTGCGACGTGCCCTGCAGCGACGGCTCCCTGCAGTGCGGCGCCGACGACAACAACGTCGTCGCTCTCTTCAGCACCGGAGGAGGCAGCCTAAACTTTACCTATAATATCACCTATAATGTGAGTCAACACGCTAACAGCCCGCTTGCCCCTGTAGAGTACACAACAGTGGTACTAGGTACTAGGCAAATGTTGATCTTCAATATCATATCTGTATCGTTTACATATATGGTAAACAATGGCGGCACCTATACAGAGCCTCGACTTGCGACAGATTCTTCCTCGAACTTAACTAGACTTAAAGCTTACCCTTTGTTTTCTTAGAAATATCCATGTCCTAAGGAGAGCTAAAGTTTTAAAAGGTCACAAAATTTTTTGTGACCTTTCAACAGTTATAGGTTTAATTAAGCAGTCTAAAGTGGACAAGACCTTAAAATATTTCTTGCCGTTGAAACTTCTGCCTTTTTAATGTGTCTTTCATACGGTTCAACATAAAAAGACATTGCACAACAAAAAATCACATTAACGTGGTGCATCAGAAACAAAATTGCAACAATGCAATTATCAACCTTGAAAATTGCATCCTGAGGTTCAGTTGAATTGCAGGTTGCAATTCTCTTAACCATGTTGTGGAGTGGTGGTTCAGGGGTGTGCTTAGGAGTAATAAGATCATTGGTTCGAATCCACTTCATGGCCCCTAAGGATTTTCTCATAAAAAGTATTGTTAATTACTAATTATATAATGTTGGTATCTTCTCCACTATCAGCTGCTTCAAATACGCGGACAAAAGATGAGAGTAAATTTGTTAACCGCCATTGACCTCTACTTATGCTATACCTCGATTCCTTTATCAATCCAAATTTTTCAAGATGTATACGAATGGCATTTGTTATTATTGATGCATGCAAATTTCCCACCATTGACATAGAGCTGATAAAAAATTATCTTTCACCAATACTATTTTACATACTCTTTCAGTTGAAACAAGGTAACACTCTGAACTTCCTCTCCCTCAATGTCACATTAAACTTCCTCTCCCTCAAAGTCACATTAAACTTCCTCTCCCTCAATGTCACATTAAACTTCCTCTCCCTCAATGTCACATTAAACTTCCTCTCCCTCAAAGTCACATTAAACTTCCTCTCCCTCAATGTCACATTAAACTTCCTCTCCCTCAAAGTCACATTAAACTTCCTCTCCCTCAAAGTCACATTAAACTTCCTCTCCCTCAAAGTCACATTAAACTTCCTCTCCCTCAAAGTCACATTAAACTTCCTCTCCCTCAAAGTCACATTAAACTTCCTCTCCCTCAATGTCACATTAAACTTCCTCTCCCTCAAAGTCACATTAAACTTCCTCTCCCTCAATGTCACATTAAACTTCCTCTCCCTCAATGTCACATTAAACTTCCTCTCCCTCAATGTCACATTAAACTTCCTCTCCCTCAAAGTCACACTAAACTTTCTTTCCCTTTAGGTGACACACTAAATATCCACTTCCTGAAGATGTCACTGAACACCTCCCTGAAGATGACATCTTTAATGAGACAATCTCGAACCTATAGATACCTCAAGGACTCTCCGTCCTCCCTTCCTCTTCCCCAAGGTGACCATCTCCAACCTTCCTCCCCAACAGGCTACAGCCATCAAAGTGACGCTAAAGCCACTGGCTACCTGGACAACCTTCCTCATTGACCTGGGAGTAGGGGCACCTCCGTCCTACGTCAACCAAACCTCTCTCACCACTGACTCCTACCTCGTTCCTGGTGTACATCGAATCCAAGGTGAGAGAGACGTGACCAGTGAGTGACCAGAGGTGAGTGACAGATGACTAGTGAGAGGTCAGTGATAAGTGTGAGCTAGCCATTCATACGAAAAAGGTCATTCGTTTATAATGGTCATGATAGAGATTATTAAATGGGCAGAGTAAAATATAGCAAGATTTTGGTCTAACATCAATTAATTCGGAGACTTCCGGGACGAAAGTAGAATAGTTAATAATATTCGTGATTTTTTTTGTCCATTTGTGTATGTTAAGTAGACCACAAGGGATAAGTATGTTAAGTAGTCCACGAGGGTTAAGTATGTTAAGTAGACCACGAGGGTAAAGTATGTTAAGTAGACCACGAAGGTTAAGTATGTTAAGTAGACCACGAAGGTTAAACAAGATCTCACATTCACCAGAAACAAGGAAGAAATGTTTGATCTACAGAACTTGCCTCTATTAAGTGTGATCATATATTGAAATTTTAATTCAAAACGTAGAAGAGACCGGTTAATGTGAGATATCAGAGAAGCTAAAGTATGAGTGATGATGTTGGTGGGAATTAGGCGAGTTGATTGTTCTGATTGTTGATAGGTGACGATGACTGATTTTTTTTTTTATTACAAAGACCAACCCGACAAGCATATCCTATAATAATGATGCAGAACTGTAAAATATGATTCGCTTAACAGAGAATATGATGGGGTAATATGTGCATACTATTCAAGAAATGGTAGCAGCATTGGACAATTACTAGGCTACAGTCAGACCGTTAATACTGTCCAACCAGGAATGACTCCACAATACTGACAGAGGAGGCAAGAAACGGAACTCATTATCATAAAATGTCATCAAGAGTGAGCTACGTAGGAAGAATATAATTCAAAGATTAAGAATTGGTAACTGGTTTATGGAGACAAGTACCTGAAACACTAGATGACCATTTAGAAATATGTTCATACAAAACAAAGTTTTCCCAGCTAGAGCAGCCTACGATACGCTGGCGAACTTCAGAATTGTCATTCTGAAGTTGGCCATTCTGCTGGATAACTAAATACGTGAGTCTTTAATTATCAAGCAGTTGTATGATATAAGTATAACAAAATCGTATATCATGACAATGGAATAGGAGCTAAGGGATGCTTTAAAATGGTTCTCGGTACTGAACAACAACATCTACATCGAGAGGCCGGAGGAGATAGGTTTTGTTGACTAGTAGACATAGGAAAATATGGTAATATGATCACCATATAGGGAATTGTTCGAAGATTCTACAAATAAATAACTAGAAATTAAAGACGCAACATCGAGAACATGAGGCAATAGATTAGAGCACAGAACACAGAGATGTTGATGAAACGGAGGTAAATTCTCTTGACCAGCGTTATAGATGGATGGAATATATTAGTGAGTGGGAAGTAAAAGCCAACACCACAGCAAGATTCAAAATTTCATGATATAACGAGAATAGCTCTCATCTCCAAACTATATCTAGATAATTACACACACAGACACACACACACACACACACACACACACACACACACACACACACACACACACACACACACACACACACACACACACACACACACACACACACACACACAAAGACCAAAGAGCCAAAGCTCAACCCCCGCAAGCACAAGTAGGTGAGTACACACACACACACACACCCTTATCCAGTGGATAAGGGAGTACCTAAGCAATAGGAAGTGAGGGGTGAGACCTCAGAATGGTGTGAAGTCACCAGGGGAGTCCCTCAGGGCTCTGTGCTTGGACCTATCCTGTTTCTGATATACGTAAATGATCTCCCAGAGGGTATAGACTCATTCCTCTCAATGTTTGCTGAGACGCTAAAAATATGAGAAGGATTAAGACAGAGGAGGACAGCTTGAGGCTTCAAGAAGACCTGGACAAGCTACAGGAATGCTCGAACAAATGGCTGTTAGAGTTTAACCTAAGCAAATGTAATGTATTGAAGATAGGGGTAGGAAGCAAGAGACCAGATACAAGGTATCACTTGGGAGATGAAATACTTCAAGAATCAGAGAGAGAGAAAGACCTGGGGGTTGATATCACGCCAGACCTGTCCCCTGAAGCTCATATCAAGAGGATAACATCAGCAGCATATGCCAGGTTGGCTAACATAAGAACGGCCTTTAGAAACTTGTGTAAGGAATCTTTCAGAACATTATATACCACATATGTCAGACCAATCCTGGAGTATGCGGCTCCAGCATGGAGTCCATATCTAGTCAAGCATAAGACTAAACTGGAAAAGGTTCAAAGGTTTGCCACCAGACTAGTACCCGAGCTGAGAGGTATGAGCTACGAGGAGAGACTACGGGAATTGAACCTCACTTCGTTGGAAGACAGAAGAGTTAGGGGGGACATGATCACCACATTCAAGATTCTCAAGGGAATCGACAGGGTTGATAAAGACAGGCTATTTAACACAAGGGGCACACAAACTAGGAGACACAGGTGGAAACTGAGTGCCCAAATGAGCCACAGAGTTATTAGAGAGAACTTTTTTAGTGTCAGAGTGGTTGACAAATGGAATGCATTAGGAAGTGATGTGGTGGAGGCTGACTCCATACACAGTTTCAAGTGTAGATATGATAGAGCCCAATAGGCTCAGGAACCTGTACACCTGTTGATTGACGGTTGAGAGGCGGGACCAAAGAGCCAGAGCTCAACCCCCGCAAGCACAATTAGGTGCGTACAATTAGGTGAGTACACACACACACACACACACACACACACACACACACACACACACACACACACACACACACACACACACACACACACACACACACAGAGGCAGCAGAGGCTGCCTGTGTGTCTCGGATAGGCGTGACGTCACCAGTGGAGTCCCCCAGGGGTCGGTCCTTGGACCAATACTGTTTCTGATATATGTAAATGATCTCCCAGAGGGAATAGAATCATTTCTCTCAATGTTTGCTGATGATGCAAAAAATTATGAGGAGGATTGAAACAGAGGATGATAGTAGGAGGCTACAGGACGACCTAGACAGACTGAATGAATGGTTATCTTGAGGTTATCTTGAGATGATTTTGGGGCTTTTAGTGTCCCCGCGGCCCGGTCCTCGACCAGGCCTCCACCCCCAGGAAGCAGCCCGTGACAGCTGACTAACACCCAGGTACCTATTTTACTGCTAGGTAACAGGGGCATAAGGTGAAAGAAACTGCCCATTGTTTCTCGCCGGCGCCTGGGATCGAACCCAGGACCACAGGATCACAAGTCCCGCGTGCTGTCCGCTCGGCCGACCGGCTCCCCCAAACAAATGGTCCAACAAATGGCTGTTAAAGTTTAACCCGAGTAAATGCAAAGTAGGAAGTGGTGAAGTGGAAGTGGTGGCCTCCTGTTTCCACCTAGGCGGTGGAAACAGGAGGCCAGACACAAGATACAGAATAGGAGATGAAATACTTAATGAAACGGAAAGAGAGAAAGATCTAGGAATTGATATCACACCAAACCTGTCTCCTGAAGCCCACATAAAAAGAATTACGTCTGCGGCATATGCGAGGCTGGCTAACATCAGAACAGCCTTCAGGAACCTGTATAAGGAATCATTCAGAATCTTGTACACCACATATGTAAGACCAATCCTGGAGAATGCGGCCCCAGCATGGAGCCCGCACCTTGTCAAGCACAAGACGAAGCTTGGAAAAAGTTCAGAGGTATGCCACTAGACTGGTCCCAGAACTAAGAGGCTTGAGTTATGAGGAAAGACTGCGGGAAATGCACCTTACGACACTGGAAGACGGAAGAGTGAGGGGAGACATGATCACAAGCTACAAAATCCTCAGGGGAATTGACAGGGTAGACAATGATAAACTATTCAACACTGGCGGTAGGCGAACAAGGGGACACAGGTGGAAACTGAGTACCCAAATGAGCCACAGGGACGTTAGAAAGAACTTTTTCAGTGTCAGAGTAGTTAACAGGTAGAATGCATTAGGCAGAGATGTGGTGGAGGCTGACTCCATACACAGTTTTAAATGTAGATAACATAGAGCTCAGAAGGTTCAGGAATCTGTACACCAGTTGATTGAAAGTTAAGAGGCGGGTCCAAAGAGCCAAAGCTCAACCCCCGCAAGCACAATTAGGTGAGTACACACACACACACACAGTCAGACCCAGTCAAGAGTATGAAAACAACAACAAGGCAGTTAACACTATAATTGAGAGGGCAGCCTCTGCTGCCTGTAGAAATAGATCCCACCTGCTCATCATGGGGGTCTTTAATCACAGAAGGATTGACTGGGAGAACGAGGAACCGCATGGAGGCGAGGATACGTGGAGAGCCAAACTATTGGAGGTGGTGACTAGAAACGTTTTAACCCAGCATGTCAGAGAACCCACAAGGATGAGAGGAAATGCTGAACCAGCAAGACTTGACCTAGTCTTCACTTTGAACGACTCCGACATAAGAAATATCGGTTTTGAGGCCCCAGTAGGAATGAGCGACCACAGTGTACTGGTGTTTGAGTACCTGATTGAAGAAAGGTTATTAAACTCGAAGAGGGATACTGAAAACAAAAGGTTGGCAAACCGAAAGGGAAACTATGAGGAGATAAAAAAAAAATCCTAACAGATATAGCATGGGAAACAGAGCTCAGGGGAAAGACGGCCCAAGACATGATGGACTACATCACGCAGAAGTGCAAGGAAGCAGCAAACAAGTTCCTCCCAGTTCAAAAGGAAAACAGTGAAATGAAGATGAGAAACCCATGGTTTAATCAGAGATGTAGGCTAGCTAAGCAGCAAAGGAAAAGAGCATGGAGAAACTATAGGAATAACAGGACACTTGAGAGCAGAAAAAGATACCAGAGTGTCAGGAATGAATATCAGGATGAGAAGAGAGGCAGAAAGACAATACGAAAATGACATCGCAAGCAAGGCAAAGACTCAGCCTAAATTACTGCATAGCCACATCAGGAGAAAAACAACAGTAAAGGAACAGGTTATGAAATTAAGGATAGGATTCTGAATAGGGGCAGAAGGATTCACTACAAACGACAAGGAAGTGTGTGAGAAACTGAATAAGAAACTCTAGGAGGTCTTCACCTTAGAGCAAGGACAAATTCCAGAGATAAGAGAGGGAATAGTTAACCAGGAACCACTGGAAGAGTTTGAGATTACCAGCGGGGAAGTAAGGAAGTGTTTACAAGAGTTGGATGTGACAAAGGTTATAGGCCCAGATGGAATCTTCCCTTGGATACTAAACGAAGGAGCAGAAAAACTGTGCCTGCCACTCTCCATAGTGTATAACAAATCACCGGCAACAGGGGAACTGCCAGAAATTTGAAGAGCAACTAACGTAGACCCGATATATAAGAAAGGGGATAGACAGGAGGCACTGAACTACAGGCCAGTGTCCCTAACCTGCATACCATGCAAGCTGATGGAGAAGTTTGTGCGAAGAAAGCTAGTGGAACTTCTGGAGCGAAAGAACTTTGTAACACAACATCAACATGGGTTCAGGGATGGCAGGTCCTGCCTCACAGGGTTACTTGAATTCTACAACCAGGCAACAAAAATCAGGCAAGAAAGAGAAGGGTGGGCAGACTGCATATTTTTGGATTGTCAGAAAGCCTTTGATACAGCACAACACAAGAGGCTAGTGAAAAAGCTGGAGATGCAGGCTGGAGTGAAAGGGAAGGTACTCCATTGGATTAAGAAGTACCTAAGCAACAGGAGACAACGAGTCAGTGTGAGGGGTAAGGTCTCAGATTGGCGAGACGTTACAAGTGGAGTCCCGCAGGGGTCAGTCCTTGGACCTATATTGTTTCTGATATATGTAAATGATCTCCCAGTGGGTATAGATTCGTTTCTCCCAATGTTTGCTGATGATGAAAAAAATTATGAAGATTGAAACAGAGGATGATAGTAGGAGACTACAAGATGACCTAGACAGACTGAGTGAATGGCCCAACAAATGGCTGTTGAAGTTCAACCCGAGTAAATGCAAAGTAATGAAACTAGGCAGTGGAAACGGGAGGCCAGACACAGGATACAGAATAGGAGATGAAGTACTTAATGAAACGGACGGAGAGAAAGATCTAGGAGTTGATATCACACCAAACCTGTCTCCTGAAGCCCACATAAAGAGCATAACGTCTGCGGCATATGCGAGGCTGGCTAACATCAGAACAGCCTTCAGGAACCTGTGTAAGGAATCGTTTAGAATCTTGTACACCACATATGTAAGACCAATCCTGGAGTATGCGGCCCCAGCATGGAGCCCGTATCTTGTCAAGCACAAGACGAAGCTGGAAAAAGTTTAAAAGGTATGCCACTAAACTAGTCCCAGAACTAAGAGGCATGAGTTACGAGGAAAGGCTGCGGGAAATGCACCTTACGGCACTGGAAGACAGAAGAGTAAGGGGAAACATGATCACAAGCTACAAAATCCTGAGGGAAATCGACCGGGTAAACAAGGATAAACTATTCAACAATGGTGGTACGCGAACAAGGGGACACAGGTGGAAACTGAGTACCCACATGAGCCACAAGGACGTTAGAAGAAACTTTTTCAGTGTCAGAGTAGTTAATGGATGGAATGCATTAGGCAGTGATGTGGTGGAGGCTGACTCCATACACAGTTTCAAATGTAGATATGATAGAGCCCAGTAGGCTCAGAAATCTGTACACCAGTTGATTGACAGTTGAGAGGCGGGACCAAAGAGCCAGAGCTCAACCCCTGCAAGCACAAATAGGTGAGTACACACACACACACACACATGAAGAGCTAAGCTGCTGGACGTAGCAACAAGAAACTTTCTAAGTAAACACAGCAAGGGACCGACAAGAATGAGAGCGGATGAACCAGCTATGCTTGATCTGATATTTACCCTAAATGAGTCGGATATAAGGGAAGTTAAGTTGGAAGCACCCTTGGGAGTGAGTTATCACATTGTATTGATCTTTGAGTACTGTACCTGGTAGAGCTAGGAATTAACTCCCCAAAAACAGAACTGGGAAACAAAGGGCTGACGTACCGAAAGGGAAATTATGAGATGAGAAAATTCCTAAGGGATATACCATAGGACACAGAACTCACAACTAAGTCCATACAAGACATGATGGACTATTCACCCAAAAGTGTCAGGAGGCAGTAAACAGGTTTATCCCGGCCCGACTGGAAAAAAACGAGAAGCAAAAGAAGAATCTGTGGTTTTATAGGGCATGTATCAAAGCAAAAGAACTGAACAAAAGGGCGTGGAGGAACTTCCGAAATATCAGAACACCAGACAGTAGAGAGAGATACCAGAGAACCAGGAACGAGTATTTTAGTGTGAGAAAAGAAGCTGAGAAAAAGTAAATAAAATGATATAACTAATTAAGCCAAGACCGAACCAAAGCTACTCCACAGTCACGTCAGGAGGAAAACTACAGTGAAGGAAAAGATGATGAAAGTTAGAACGGGTGAGGACAGGTACACGGAAAACGATAAAGAGGTGTGTGAGGAACTCAACAGGAGGTTCCAGGATCCATCACAATAGAACAAGGAGAGGTCACAGTGCTAGGAGAGGTGGCAGTAAACCAGGCGGCCTTGGAAGGGTTCGAAATTACAAGAGATAAGGTCAAGAGGCACCTGTTGGATCTGGACTTGAGAAAGGTTGTTGGCCCGGACGGAATCTCACCATGGGTGTTGAAAGAGTGTGCAGGAGCGCTTTGCTTGCCACTCTCCATAGTGTATAGTAGGTCACTGGAAATGGGAGACCTACCAGAAATATGAAAGACGGCTAATGAAGTCCCAATATACAAAGAGGGTGACAGACAAGAGGCACTGAACTACAGGCCAGTGTCCTTAACTTGTATACCATGCAAGGTGATGGAGAAGATCGTAAAAAAAACTAGAAACACACCTGGAGAGAAAGGACTTCGTGACAACCCATCAACATGGGTTCAGGGAGGATAAATCTTCCCTTACAGGCTTAATATAATTCTACCATCAGGTGACAAAGATTAAACAAGGAAGAGAAGAATGGGCGGACTGCATTTTTTGAACTGTCGGAAAGCCTTTGACACAGTACTCCATAAAAGGCTGATGCATAAGCTGGAGAAACAGGCAGGAGTAACTGGTAGGGCGCTTCAGTGGATAAGGGAGTACCTAAGCAATAGGAAGCAGAGAGTTACAGTGAGAGGTGAAACCTCAGATTGGCGTGAGGTCACCATTGGAGTCCCGAAGAGCTCTGTACTCGGTTCTATCCTGTTTCTGATATACGTAAATGATCTCCCGGAGGGTATACACTCACTTCTCTCAATGCTTACTGATGATGCCTAAATTATGAGAAGGATTAAGACAGAGGAGGACTGCTTGAGTCTTCAAGAAGACCTACACAAACTGAAGGAATGGTCGAAGAAATGGTTGTTAGAGTTTAACCCAAGGAAATGTAATGTAATGAAGATAGGTGTAGGGAGCAGGAGGCCAGATACAAGGTATCATTTGGGAGATGAAATACTTCAAGAGTCAAAGAGAAAGAAAGACCTGGGGATTGATATCACGCCAGACCTGTCCCCTGAAGCCCATATCAAGAGGATAACATCGGCGGCATATGCCAGGTTGGCCAACATAAGAACGGCCTTTAGAAACTTGTGTAAGGAATCTTTCAGAACTTTGAATACCACATATGTCAGACCAATCCTGGAGTATGCGGGTCCAGCATGGAGTCCTTATCTAGTCAAGCATAATACTAAACTGCAAAAGGTTCCAAGGTTTGCTACCAGACTAGTACCCGAACTGAGGGGTATGAGCTACGAGGAGAGACTACGGGAATTAAATCTCACGTCACTGGAAAACAGAAGATTTAGGGGGACATGATCACCACATACAAGATTCTCAGAGGAATTGATAGGGTTATCTTGAGGTTATCTTGAGATGATTTCGGGGCTTTAGTGTCCCCGCGGCCCGGTCCTCGACCAGGCCTCCACCCCCAGGAAGCAGCCCGTGACAGCTGACTAACACCCAGGTACCTATTTTACTGCTAGGTAACAGGAGCATAGGGTGAAAGAAACTCTGCCCATTGTTTCTCGCCGGCGCCTGGGATCGAACCCAGGACCACAGGATCACAAGTCCAGCGTGCTGTCCGCTCGGCCGACCGGCCCCCCATACCACAGAGTAGATATGGACATGCTATTTAACACAAGGGGCACACGCACTAGGGGACACAGGTGGAAATTGAGTACCCAAATGAGCCACAGAGATATTTAAAATAACTTTTTTAGTGACAGAGTGGTTGACAAATGGAATGCATTAGGAAGTGATGTGGTAGAGGCAGACTCCATACACAGTTTCAAGTGTAGATATGATAGAGCCCAGTAGGCTCAAGATCCTGTACACCAGTTGATTGACAGTTGAGAGGCGGGACCAAAGAGCCAGAGCTCAACCCCTGCAAGCACAAATATGTGAGTACAAATAGGTGAGTACACACACACACAAACAGTTCAACACAAGCAAGTGTAATGTTATGGTAGTGGGACTAGGTGACGGGAGACCAAAGGGACAGTACACAATAAAGAGAAACCACGTACCTGTGACGCATCGAGTAAGTCACTTGGGAGTGGACGCAACATGAAATTTAACTCCTGAGGCACATATACATCGGATAACGACAGCAGGGAACTCTGCACTGGCAAAAGTTAGAACGTCATTCTGAAACCTAAGTATGGAGGCATTTAGGGCACTTTGCACTGCCTACGCAAGACCAGTCTTAGAGTATGCAGCCCAATCAAGGAGCCCACGCCTAAAGAAACACATAAGGAAACTGGAAAAGGTTCAGAAATTTGCTACGAGGCTCATTCCAGAGTTACGAGAGATGTGATTTAAAGAATAACTGAAGGAAACGAACCTGACGACGCTAGAAAAAAGGAGAGAGCAGGGAGACATCATTCAGACAAACAATTCTTAGGGGGATTGAATGAGTAGAAATAGACGAAATGTTCACACGGAATACCAACAGAACAAGGGGACATGAGGTGGAATCTAGAAACTCAGATGAGTCATAAAGATGTTAGATGCACACACACACACACGCACACACCCACACATTGTGGAAGCAAACACTATTCATAGCTTTAAAACTATGTATGATAGGGAAGGACAGGAGTCATTGCTGTAAACAACCCGCGACGAGAAAAGCGGGTTCCAAGAGCTAGTGCTCGATCCTGCAGGCACAAATAGGTGAGCACACACACACATGCAAAGGAATCCTACAAAATGGCTGCCGGGACTAAAAAAGAATAGCTGCGAAGAGAGGCTAGAGGCGTTAAGTATGCCAAAGTTAGAAGATAGAAGAATGTGAGAGTTTACTCCCGAGTCACTGCACACACACAGATGTGTGAGTGTTCCCTCTACATCCACACTCACCAGGTGTGAGAGTATGGATTTTCCCTTTATCCTTATAAACATCTAAGCTCCACCTTGGGTGTCAAATGTGTAATGAACAATTTCACCACACAAGTCTAGCACCGCGCTGGGCGTCGGAATGTGAGATTAATACTGGTTAGTGGGATGTGGACTCGAATGTTGGCCTTATACAAACATATGAATGCACTCAGGTGGCGAGAGCAAACCGCCAAAGATCTAAGTACTTCAGATGCAGTTGAAGGACAGAGCGGTCTTCACTTTTCATATGCAATACCAGATCTTCTTCACTTGGGTCCTTCTCTCTGCAACTTGTTTGCAAGCAAATCTAGCAGCTAGAGGATGGATTCTCACACCGAATTTGTATCTTTTGCGGTTAGAGGGCTAGAACCTGAGCCAAGTCTAATCAGTGCTATTGCCATTGAGCAATGAAATACGGGGAGCAGTACTATAGAATGAGGAATAACATCAAAGGCACGTGTCTTAGCAAAAATATGTTTATTCAACAACTTACTGACTAATACAGTGACCTACGTTCCTTACGTTACTCAAGAGTGTCACGTCAAACTGTCAAAACCACCACTTTGCAGAAGGTCTCCGGACCCACCACTCTACAGGTGCACAGAGACTAACAGTCTCGACCCACTGGACAGGTCATGAACAAAAGTGAACTAACCTGAACACTATGTGAACTTTCATAGCAAATCACTGCACTAGGCACGGCAGTATCAAAACACTTTACCAACACATAACATTAACACTTCACCACCACATAGCATTAACACTTCACCATCACATAACATTAACACTTCACCATCACATAACATTAACACTTCACCACCACATAACATTAACACTTCACCATCACACAACATTAACACTTCACCATCACACAACATTAACACTTCACCATCACACAACATTAACACTTCACCACCACATAACATTAACACTTCACCATCACACAACATTAACACTTCACCATCACACAACATTAACACTTCACCATCACATAACATTAACACTTCACCACCACATAACATTAACACTTCACCATCACACAACATTAACACTTCACCATCACATAACATTAACACTTCACCATCACATAACATTAACACTTCACCATCACATAACATTAACACTTCACCACCACATAACATTAACACTTCACCATCACACAACATTAACACTTCACCATCACACAACATTAACACTTCACCACCACATAACATTAACACTTCACCACCACATACCATTAACACTTCACCATCACACACCATTAACACTTCACCATCACATAACATTAACACTTCACCATCACATAACATTAACACTTCACCATCACACAACATTAACACTTCACCATCACACAACATTAACACTTCACCATCACACATTATTAACACTTCACCATCACATAACATTAACACTTCACCATCACATAACATTAACACTTCACCATCACATAACATTAACACTTCACCATCACACAACATTAACACTTCACCATCACATAACATTAACACTTCACCATCACATAACACTAACACTTCACCATCACATAACATTAACACTTCACCATCACATAACATTAACTCACATAAATAATACAAAGAGCACTGTCACCAAGACAGTCACAACAATAACTGAAGTTAATTACTTTATCAATCACAACAACAAGTTAATACTTCAGCAATGTCTCCCAGACATACAACACAATGAATGAATTAATTACTCAATTTAAGTTAATGAGACTGTCACTCAGACGACCGTCACTCAGACGTCCGTCACTCAGACGACCGTCACTCAGACAACCGTCACTCAGACGACCGTCACTCAGACGATCGTCACTCAGACAACCGTCACTCAGACGACCGTCACTCAGACAACCGTAATTCAGACGACCGTCACTCAGACGACCGTCACTCAGACGTCCGTCACTCAGACGACAGTCACTCAGACGACCGTCACTCAGACGACCGTCACTCAGACGACCGTCACTCAGACAACCGTCACTCAGACAACCGTCACTCAGACGACCGTCACTCAGACGACCGTCACTCAGACAACCGTAATTCAGACGACCGTCACTCAGACGACCGTCAATCAGACGACCGTCACTCAGACAACCGTAATTCAGACGACCGTCACTCAGACGACCGCCACTCAGACGACCGTCAATCAGACGACCGTCACTCAGACGACCGTCACTCAGACGTCCGTCACTCAGACGTCCGTCACTCAGACGACCGTCAATCAGACGACCGTCACTCAGACGACCGTTACTCAGACAACCGTCACTCAGACGACCGTCACTCAGACGTCCGTCACTCAGACGACCGTCACTCAGACGACCGTCACTCAGACGTCCGTCACTCAGACAACCGTCACTCAGACGACCGTCACTCAGACAACCGTCACTCAGACGACCGTCACTCAGACGATCGTCACTCAGACAACCGTCACTCAGACGACCGTCACTCAGACAACCGTAATTCAGACGACCGTCACTCAGACGACCGTCACTCAGACGTCCGTCACTCAGACGACAGTCACTCAGACGACCGTCACTCAGACGACCGTCACTCAGACAACCGTCACTCAGACAACCGTCACTCAGACGACCGTCACTCAGACGACCGTCACTCAGACAACCGTAATTCAGACGACCGTCACTCAGACGACCGTCAATCAGACGACCGTCACTCAGACAACCGTAATTCAGACGACCGTCACTCAGACGACCGCCACTCAGACGACCGTCAATCAGACGACCGTCACTCAGACGACCGTCACTCAGACGTCCGTCACTCAGACGACCGTCAATCAGACGACCGTCACTCAGACAACCGTCACTCAGACGACCGTTACTCAGACAACCGTCACTCAGACGACCGTCACTCAGACGTCCGTCACTCAGACGACCGTCACTCAGACGACCGTCACTCAGACGTCCGTCACTCAGACAACCGTCACTCAGACGACCGTCACTCAGACAACCGTCACTCAGACGACCGTCACTCAAACAACCGTCACTCAGACGACCGTCACTCAGACGTCCGTCACTCAGACGACCGTCACTCAGACGACCGTCACTCAGACGTCCGTCACTCAGACAACCGTCACTCAGACGACCGTCACTCAGACGTCCGTCACTCAGACGACCGTCACTCAGACGACCGTCACTCAGACGACCGTCAATCAGACGACCGTCACTCAGACGACGGTGAATCAGACGACCGTCAATCAGACGACCGTCACTCAGACAACCGTAATTCAGACGACCGTCACTCAGACAACCGTAATTCAGACGACCGTCAATCAGACGACCGTCACTCAGACGACCGTCAATCAGACGACCGTCACTCAGACAACCGTAATTCAGACGACCATCACTCAGACGACCGTCAATCAGACGACCGTCACTCAGACGACCGTCACTCAGACGACCGTCAATCAGACGACCGTCAATCAGACGACCGTCACTCAGACGACCGTCAATCAGACGACCGTCAATCAGACGACCGTCACTCAGACGACCGTCACTCAGACGACCGTCACTCAGACGACCGTCAATCAGACGACCGTCACTCAGACGACCATCACTCAGACGACCGTCAGTCAGACGACCATCACTCAGACGACCGTCAATCAGACGACCGTCAATCAGACGACCAGCATTCAGACGACCGTCACTCAGACGACCGTCAATCAGACGACCGTCAATCAGACGACCAGCATTCAGACGACCATCACTCAGACGACCGTCAATCAGACGACCGTCACTCAGACAACCGTAATTCAGACGACCGTCAATCAGACGACCGTCACTCAGACGACCGTCACTCAGACGACCGTCAATCAGACGACCGTCAATCAGACGACCAGCATTCAGACGACCATCACTCAGACGACCGTCAATCAGACGACCGTCACTCAGACAACCGTAATTCAGACGACCGTCAATCAGACGACCGTCACTCAGACGACCGTCACTCAGACGACCGTCACTCAGACGACCGTCAATCAGACGACCGTCACTCAGACGACCGTCAATCAGACGACCGTCAATCAGACGACCATCACTCAGACGACCATCACTCAGACGACCGTCAATCAGACGACCGTCAATCAGACGACCATAGTAATCAATCTCTCTCAATACTTCCAGCAATGGAAGTATTGAGAGAGGACAGGCAAGGGAGGCTACGTACACTGCCTGAGGCGAGGGGCTATGGCGCTATGGTGCCATAGCTCCTGTGGCGCGCTATGGTGCCATAGCCCCTGTGGCGCGCTATGGTTAGACACCACTTGTTCGTTACCGCTATGGCGAGACACCACTTGTTCGTTACCGCTATGGTGAGACACCACTTGTTCGTTACCGCTATGGCGAGACACCACTTGTTCGTTACCGCTATGGTGAGACACCACTTGTTCGTTACCGCTATGGTGAGACACCACTTGTTCGTTACCGCTATGGCGAGACACCACTTGTTCGTTACCGCTATGGTGAGACACCACTTGTTCGTTACCGCTATGGCGAGACACCACTTGTTCGTTACCGCTATGGTGAGACACCACTTGTTCGTTACCACTATGGTGAGACACCACTTGTTCGTTACCGCTATGGTGAGACACCACTTGTTCGTTACCGCTATGGTGAGACACCACTTGTTCGTTACCGCTATGGTGAGACACCACTTGTTCGTTACCGCTATGGTGAGACACCACTTGTTCGTTACCGCTATGGTGAGACACCACTTGTTCGTTACCACTATGGCGAGACACCACTTGTTCGTTACCGCTATGGTGAGACACCACTTGTTCGTTACCGCTATGGTGAGACACCACTTGTTCGTTACCACTACTAAATTATTAAAATTATTAATATTTAATTGTCCTGCGGATGATCACTGCAAGATGGACAATCATTCTTCTCTCAGACTCATATATAACACTTTCAACTGAAACTTGTTCAGACGTCTTTTGACGTTCGGACGACTGGTCAGACGTTCAGACTTTTGTCTTTCAACTGAATTTGTTTCACTCAATTTCCCCTACTCTCGCTCTCTCTCACTCTCTCTTTCTCTCTCTCTCTCTCTCTCTCTCTCTCTCTCTCTCTCTCTCTCTCTCTCTCTCTCTCTCTCTCTCTCTCTCTCTCTCTCTCCCTCCCTCCCTCCCTCCCTCCCTCTCTCTCTCCCTCCCTCCCTCCCTCTCTCTCTCTTTCTCTCTCTCTCTCTCTCTCTCTCTCTCTCTCTCTCTCTCTCTCTCTCTCTCTCTCTCTCTCTCTCTCTCTCTCTCTCTCTCTCTCTCTCTCTCTCTCTTTCTCTATACAACAAAGAGTGCTGAGAAGACGAGACACCACTAGCGTAGCTCTCATCCTGTAACTACACTTAGGTAAATACACATTAACTAATTATGATTGCCCGCTACAGTGATGGGCATGATTGAAGGGACATCGCAGTCTTCCTTGTCTGCCATCAACCTGACCCAGGCTGGAAACGCATCCGTGGACGCGGTCAACTGTCCAATAGTAAGTATATTCTGTTATTATGTGTGTATTTTGAGAGTAAATGTTATGCACTATTACCTCTATAGAGCTTAAGTATCGCACTTTCTCGCCTGTATGTCACTATTTCTTTGTTGTTATCAGTGAATATTTCCATTATCTTATGTAATGACCCAAAACTAGGTGTGGGGTCTATGTAAAGTAGTCTGTGTACTTAGCATAGTAGAAATATTTTAAATTCCTCTCAATTTCACCTATGATCTTTTACTCTCGTTGTCTCCTGGATTGTACACAATTCTTACACATTTAGCTCAGTAATTACTATTTTTTTACTTAAGCGTATTTGTTCTTTCCGTTTTCCGGAAGAAAATCATCCGTTCTTAGAAGATTTTTAGTAGTTATGATTAATTTTTATCTATATGTATGAAAGAGGGCTTCTGTTTGCGTGTCAGTTTGTTTATTTGTTTGTCCAAGGTTAGACACTTGGGGCTAACCTCACCCATCTTTGCCGGGTAACTGGTGGGGAGTAAGGGACTGTCATAGGCCCCTATCACTCTCTTCTGGTCGAATAGGTCGCGTATACCCATCGTAACCCACATGACATTAATTCCCTTGAACTCGTACAGAGAAGGATGACAACTTTAATTCTAGGAATTAGAAACCTTTATTTCTTAGAGACAAATTAAAATTTCTTAATATACATTCTCTAGAAAGACGAAAAGAAAGGGGGTGACATAACTGAAGCATATCTATAAATAATAAGTTCCAATATATATATATATATATATATATATATATATATATATATATATATATATATATATATATATATATATATATATATATATATATATATATATATATATATATATATGTCGTACCTAGTAGCCAGAACGCACTTCTCGGCCTACTATGCAAGGCCCGATTTGCCTAATAAGCCAAGTTTTCATGAATTAATATTTTTTCTCAAATTTTTTTTCTTATGAAATGATAAAGCTACCCATTTCATTATGAATGAGGTAATTTTTTTTATTGGTGTTAAAATTAACGTAGATATATGACCGAACCTAACCAACCCTACCTAACCTAACCTATCTTTATAGGTTAGGTTAGGTTAGGTAGCCGATAAAGTTAGGTTAGGTTAGGTAGTCGAAAAACAATTAATTAATGAAAACTTGGCTTATTAGGCAAATCGGGCCTTGCATAGTAGGCTGAGAAGTGCGTTCTAGCTACTAGGTACGACATATATATATATATATATATATATATATATATATATATATATATATATATATATATATATATATATATATATATATATATATATATAAACAGGAGCTTGATGAAAGAACGTGAGTGACCTCTCCCTTGCTCTGGTGCCTTTGGGAGGTGGGGATATTTAGGGGGTTAAATACCCCAAAATTTCCATCTCTTCTAAGGGGTCTGAGTGGTGTAGTAGGTTAAAGGCGTACCAGCTATGTCAGGTGTTGTGAAGCATCTGTTCTGGCTAGGGTTCCTGGTGCGGTTTGTTGTCAAAAGTTGGTTTAACTTCAGACTTGCGAGTTCAAGCAAGTTAGTGCATATATATATATATATATATATATATATATATATATATATATATTATATATATATATATATATATATATATATATATATATATATATATATATATATATATATATATATATATATATATATATATATATATATATGTCTGGAGAGCCTACTCATGAGAAACTCTCCAGACACAAAACAGAACGCTTTAAAAGAGACTAACGTCGTCTATGCCTTCAAATGCCCTCTTGGGGACTGTAAGCTCCAAAACACCCAGTATATAGGCAAGACAACAACATCTCTTTCTAGGCGTTTAACGATGCATAAGCAACAGGGCTCCATTAAGGAACATATAATCTCTTCCCACAACCAAACCATCGCCAGAGAAATCCTAGTAAACAACACAGAAATCATCGATAGATACAGCGATAGCAGGCGGCTTGACGTTTGCGAGGCACTACACATCAAGAAGTCAACACCAGCAATCAACAGCCAATTAATGCACAACTATATTCTACCCACCTCAAGACTCCGCTCCAATATAGAAGCATCAAGAAATATGGACCAATAGGCTTTCTGCAATCACTTCTATTCAATACCCATTGTTTCGTGTTCTGTCTTGTGTTGATGAAATTAATACCCTATTAATGCCACCTCACCCCATCCACCTCTCTCAAATGTAGATATAAAATCGGAGATGCGTAAGTTCTATTCAGTTGTGTATTTGTAAACTAAAGTCTTTGAAAATGTAATAAGTTTTACGAAACGCGCTCGTGTCGCGTCAGACTAGAAATAAAAATGAATTTTGGAGAATTGATTTTTGATTTACCTCCAACAGTGAAAAGAAATGTACGAAAGATTGAGAAAATTCGTGTTAGAATTATTAATCTTTCTTTTTCGGTCATATTTAATAATATATATATATATATATATATATATATATATATATATATATATTTTTTTTTTTCTGGTTTAGGGCTTCTATCCCTCTAACTATTTTCTTAGCATCAGGGCTTAATTGAAATAGGAGTTCTCCAAAACTCATTTTCGTACTTTTAAGGTGAAGAAAAGAAGTGATTTACTATAGAGTGTATTACACTTATTTGTATAATTTGCACGACGTTTCGAACCTCCATGGTTCATTCTCAAGTGAACAGATCTTACAATACTAGTTGATTTTATACCCGCATTAGGTCAGGTGATAATACAATGAAGGTGAAAACATGGGGGGATACATAAGGGATAAACATAGGGGCTGCAGAAGGCTTATTGGCCCATACGAGGCATCTCCTATCTAAACTCAAAGATTAATCCAGTGTAATTGGCCTGTTATGTTGGACATTGTCTTCTGTGTTGGCATCGATATGTTCTTGTCTTGTCCTTACTCTCATGGTGGGTAGAGTAAATAGTTCCGTGATTTGGGTGTTCATGGTAGGTCGCTCTATTCTTATGTGAATTGCCTCAAGAATTTGTAATCTTCTTGAATCTTGGGTTTTGTCTATTATGCAAGTATTCTTGTTCAACATTTCTCTTGTTAGAGTAATGTCATGGGCTTGTCTCATGTGATTCCTAGGGGCACCAGATTGAAGATGGCATGTCAAACGCCTCGTCAGCTTGGTCGACGTCATACCTATGTACTTACATTGAAGGTTACATCCTTCGTGGGGGCAAGTGTACATGTATACAACGTTTGACTGCTGTAGAGGGTTCTCCGTCGGCTTCGGGCTGTTTTTGATAAGGAGTTCGGAAGTCTTCTTGGTTTTGTAGAATATTGTCAGGTTTATGTTTTGGTTAGGAGTAGTGCTTTTTACTCCTTTACGGATTATTTCTTTCATTATTCTTTCCTCTTTTATATGTTCACTGTGCATGGTTGATTTGTAATATAATTTTATTGGGGGTGTTGTGGTTTCTGTTCTAGGTTCTGAATTATACCAACGGTCCAAGTGTCTTCTTATAGCAGCGTTTATTTCCGCGTTGCTATATCCGTTGTTCACCAATACCTGAGTTACTCTTTCAAACTCTCTACTCACGTTGCTCCATTCAGAGCAGTGGGTAAGCGCTCGACGAATATAAGCATTGAGAACACTGGCTTTGTATCTTTGGGGGCACTCACTTCTACCGTTCAGGCATAATCCTATGTTGGTGGGCTTGGTATATACGTTGGTGCTTAAAGAGGTTCCTGTTTTTGTTATTAGTACATCCAAGAATGGCAGACTGTTATTTTCACTATTTTCATGTGTAAATCGGAGTACTGACTCTCTCTCTAGGTGTCTTTTTAGGTCAATTAGTTCATCTGAGTCTTTTACTATTACGAATATGTCATCTACATAACGGCAGTATACAGTTGGTTTTTGTCTGCTACTGAAGACCCTATCTTCGATGGTTCCCATATAAAAATTAGCAAATAAAACTCCTAAGGGGGAGCCCATTGCTACTCCGTCTATTTGTAAATACATGTCTCCTTGTGGACTGATGAAAGGGGCTTCCTTTGTACATGCTTCGAGAAGACTTTTCAAGTGTGGCTCAGGTATGTCTAATTTGGGGGTGCTCTCGTCTCTGTATACTCTGTCCAGTATCATTCCTATGGTTGTGTCGACTGGGACGTTGGTAAAAAGGGATTCAACGTCCAGGGAAGCGATGATTCCATCGGGCTGGGTAGATTTGATCAATTCTAGGAAATCTGCTGATGATTGTAGACTAAACTTACTTGGAGTGTATGGAGTTAGGAGTTCATTGAGTTTCTTTGCCAGGTGATAAGTTGGGGTTGGTATTTGGCTGATTATAGGGCGTAGTGGGTTACCTGGTTTATGCGTCTTAACATTGCCGTAGGCATATCCTAAGCCATAGTCGCCTTGAAGTTTATTGAAATGCACACTACCTTTCTTTGCGTTGATTGCTGTAATTGTTTTGTTTACTTTCCGCTTAAGGTCTTCTACGGGGTTCCTCGTGATTCGTTGAAATTTGGAGTCGTCACTTAGGATGTCGCTAATTTTGTTCATGTATTCAAGGGTGGGAGGTATTCAGAGGTATTCATTAGATGACAAGCAATGGAAACGAGCCACCTTTCCTGTCAGTTCCTCTACAGCTTTCTTAACATCGTTCTCGGCATCTGGCACCTTGGTACAGTAATCTTACTGGATTACCTAATCATCTTGGAAGGGAGCACACGGCTCCACTTCTATACACTACACCAAGTGATATTCTCTCGCAGCCTGAGCACTCCAACCAGACCCATCTAACACTCACAAGCAATACATGTGATCGCTTGAATCACAACATTAATGACTTTCCATGCAGGTGACTTTCTATTAGCGACTTCCATGCCATCACCAGCGACGAATCTCAAACTTCAAACCCTTTGAATTGCAGAGGCGTTCTGTATTGGTGCCCAAATTAACGTGGCATAAAGATATATTTGCAGCGATATAGAGCTTGACAGATACAGTCAGCATGTCCTCCTCTGACAAAGTACAGGTAGCTGGCACTCAAGGCACAGAAATATAAATTACATCATCGAGATGCCTTAATTACTATAGTTGGGTGAATAGTAGAATGGGAGTCTTGTTCTCTAATATCTTGCAATTTTGCTAAATCTGTGAATAATCCAAACAACAATAGAGGGAGTCCCTGAAAGACGGGTAGGCAGTTGGTGTAGTACTACACGTCCATATCAACCTTGGCCAACACCTACACTGATTTCAATTCTGGGTATGAGTACAATTTTAAAAGTGATAAAAGTGGAGGTAAAAGTGACAAAGCATTTATTCGAGGATCTGGATACTAGCTTTATTGACGAAGCAAAAGACCCAAGAGGAGTCAGATTTCTTCTCCGTCCACTGATTTGTGGAGACGAGTAAATCTTACAAGACGAGTAAATTCTTAGGCAGCACAGGAAGGTGTGTCATCCTGAGGTTGACTGTTGGAGAGTACACCTGATGGCGGTTTGGACTGTGTTTACACTTCTTGTTCCAAAGAGTGAAGACATCATCAGTAGCCATCTAGCAAGAGGAAGAGCATCAGAGTTTCAAGACGACGGTGTCATGTCCCCCAGGCCCAGAGATACTTCACGATCTTATACGATCAAATATCACATTCACTCCAAACATCAACCACTACGGGTTACTCATGCGTGTGCCACCTCTTGTGGTGGCTTAATCTTCATTAATCAGTCGGTGCTCTGTCTGTGTGAGTGGTGAGGAAGCAAAATGCTTCATTTATGGTAGATTCCTATATCTTGATAGTGGCTCAGAATATCAGTAATAGATTATTAAATCATGCGCTGGCACCAGTCCACAAATTAAATGCTTCATAACTCCAGACAGCTGCGAATATGCAAAGCCAAACTATTCTTTAAGAATATTTTATAGTTGCCTATTCCAGATTTCCAAGCCGTGGCAGACGGGTTGTGTGGTGTCGTGATACGGCGGATTGCTGGTCAGATGGGCGTGAAGAGTGTGAGGAACGGTGCGGCGGACCGGGAGCAGGAGCACGACCACCATTCCTACCATCACGACACAACACAACAACCCGGACACCACACCTTCGGATCCTAGAAATGGGAACTAGTATATTTTCTTTAAGATAGATTTTGCTTGCATATTCACATTGGCTTGGAGTCATGAAACATTAGTGTGTTTCTATATAAACATTTGTCACTATATATATGACTGCCACTATCAACTAGGATACAGGAATCTTCCAATTGACCCACACAAACCACATACGAACTTACTAAATGTATGTAATGGAGTCGAGGATCTGCGCCTGAAGAATACAGTTGAACGTTTACCAAAGTAAATCTCTGAGAGGATCAAGTAAAGGTGAACTGTCTAATAATAATAATAGTAATAATAATAATAATAATTTTGTCTACACTTTAGAGATGCATGAGGAGTTTGCTCTTGGTACATTTCATTATATTGCCGATGTTCAACTGAGCTTAAAAATTAACATAAATAACGAAATTAAATAAAGCATCGAACTTAGGTTCCACATCCAGATAGTAAATGGCAATTAATTTGTATATTTGTTTCTAACTGGGTTTCACAATTTCTGGCATTAGGTTTCACGCTACGATCACGCATAGGGAAATGCGTTCGCAACTATATAATTGGAAAACTTTCACTGAAGTGTTCCAACCAAACAGTCTGTAACAGGAAGTGTGAAAGTATTCAACGAGTGTTACAAGGAAACATAATTCAAAAAGACAACGAGACTCTTGCTATAAAGCAGATCTGCCACAACTTACTGTTAGTAGGGACGAGGAAGCCTCGAGGGGAGACAGGAGCCACCGTCCACGTGGTCACCACCTGGTTCTGAACGAACACAAAGGTGGAATACGAGACGGGACCTGTGTATATATTGTGCTTGTTCCATGCCGACACCGTCACTTCGTACATGCCAGGAACAGCCACCGTAATTGGATACGACAACTCGTAATCAACTGTGGTTGGTGGATAGTCTCCTAGTAATGAAGAATAATGCTTGTTAGTGGATAATGTAAGGAATTTGCATGCTCACTATCCGGACAGAACCCCCCAAATGTAAGGTCGATGAGACTCACTATCCGGACAGAGCCTCCAAATGTAAGGTAGATGAGACTCACTCTCCCAGACAGATCAGGCTTGTCCTATTCTCTTACATCAAATCAAATATAAAACAATATTTATCACCTGTGAGAGGAAGCCGGCTACCTCTTTCCTGTAGCCTACTCCAGAGAAACACAAACCAGGACGTGATACCTTCTCGCTGGCCATCTGTCATCAGTATTCACACTGCCTGTCAGCTTTCCTGATGTCCTCCGGTTCTCTGCAATTTGAGTTTAAGCCCCTGCTCTCGCGATCTCTCCCACGAATGCCTTGTGGTCCAGCGAGTTAGAGTGCCCAGACCCAATCTAGTAACTCTAATCTACCCCCAAGGTCATCAAGGTAGTATAATTTAATGGGAAAATTATATATATATATATATATATATATATATATATATATATATATATATATATATATATATATATATATATATATATATATATATATATATATATATATAAATATATATATATATATATATATATATATATGAGACTGAAAACTCACACCCCAGAAGTGACTCGAACCCATACTCCGAGGAGCAACGCTACTGGTAACTACAGGGCGCCTTAATCCGCTTGACCATCACGGCCGGACAAAAGGAAGTGATAGCCGAAGCTATTTGAACCACTTCCCCGCCGGCAACTCGGATGGTAATCTTGGGCATGGCATTTTATCAAATCACCTCATTCTTTGGGGCAAGCGGATTAAGGCGCCCTGTAGTTACCAGTAGCGTTGCTCCTGGGAGTATGGGTTCGAGTCACTTCTGAGGTGTGAGTTTTCAGTCGCATATAGTCCTGGGGACCATTCAGGCTTGTTTGTATTTGTGTTCCTCACGTGTGCCCCAAAGAATGAGGTGATTTGATAAAATGCTATGCCCAAGATTACCATCCGAGTTGCCGGCGGGGAAGTGGTTCAAATAGCTTCGGCTATCACTTCCTTTTGTCCGGCCGTAATGGTCAAGCGGATTAAGGCGCCTTGTAGTTACCAGTAGCGTTGCTCCTGGGAGTATGGGTTTGAGTCACTTCTGGGGTGTGAGTTTTCAGTCGCATATAGTCCTGGGGACCATTCAGGCTTGTTTGCATATTATATATACATATATATATATATATATATATATATATATATATATATATATATATATATATATATATATATATATATATATATATACATATATTATATATATATATTGGTAGCAGTCTTTCCTGTAGACATATATTATTAAATATGACCGAAAAAGTAAGATTAATAATTCTAACACGAATTTCCTCGATGTTTCTTATATTTCTTTTCACTGTTGGTTGTAACTGAAAGATCAATTCTCCAAAATTCATTTTTATTTCTAGTCTGACGCGACACTTGAACGCGTTTCGTAAAACTTATTACATTTTCGAAGACTTTAGTTTACACACACACAACTATAACTGAAAAGAATTCAAACAGCTTCGATTTTATACCTGCATTTGGGTGAGGTGATATGTTACAACAGTTTTGGATGAGGTGAAAACAACTTTCAACTCGAGACAGAACACGAAACAATGGGTATAATATTTTGTAAGTTAAAAGGAAGAATGGAAGTAACTAAAGGGCCTATTGGCCCATATTTCTTGATGCTTCTATATTGGTGCGGAGTCTTGAAGTGGGTAGAATATAGTTGTGCATTAATTGGCTGTTGATTGCTGGTGTCGACTTCTTAATGTGTAGTTCCTCACAGATATCTAGCCGCCTGCTATCGTTGTATCTATCGATGATTTCCATGTTTTTTGTTAAGACTTCTCTGGTGATGGTCTGGTTGTTTGAAGAGATTATATGTTCCTTAATTTAGCCCTGTTGCCTATGCATCGTTAATCGCCTGGAAAGAGATGTTGTTGTCTTGCCTATATACTGAATTCTTTGAGGCTTACAGTCCCCAAGTGGGCATTTGAAGGCATAGACGACATTGGTCTCTTTTAAAGCGTTCTGCTTTGTGTCTGGAGAGTTTCTCATGAGTAGATTGGCCGTTTTCTTGGTTTTATTAGTAGATCGTCAATTGTATCTTCTGATTTTTGTCTGTTGGGATAACGTTTCTATTAACAATATCTTTCAGGACTCTTTCCTCCGTTTTATGAGCTGTGGAAAAGAAGTTCCTGTAAAATAGTCTAATAGGGGGTATAGGTGTTGTGTTAGTTGTCTCTTCAGAGGTTGCATGGCGTTTCACTCTCCTTCTTATGATGTCTTCGATGAAACCATTGGAGAAGCCGTTGTTGACTAGGACCTGCCTTACCCTACAGAGTTCTTCATCGACTTGCTTCCATTCTGAGCTGTGGCTGAGAGCACGGTCGACATATGCGTTAACAACACTCCTCTTGTACCTATCTGGGCAGTCGCTTTTGGCATTTAGGCACATTCCTATGTTCGTTTCCTTAGTGTAGACTGCAGTGTGGAAACCTCCGCTCCTTTCCATGACTGTTACACCTAGAAAGGGCAGCTTCCCATCCTTCTCCATCTCATAAGTGAAACGCAACACAGAATTCCGCTCAAATGCCTCTTTTAGCTCCTGCAGATGTCTGACATCAGGTACCTGTGTAAAAATGTCGTCAGCATACCTGCAGTATATGGCCGGTTTCAAGTTCATGTCGACTAAGACCTTTTGTTCGATGGTACCCATGTAGAAGTTCGCAAACAGGACACCTAGGGGAAGAACCAATGGCGACCCCATCTACTTGCTTATACATGTGCCCATCCGGGCTCAAGAAGGGTGCCTCTTTAGTACAAGCTTGGAATAGTTTCCTTAGAATATTTTCTGGTATGTCAAGATGAGTACAGGCCGGATCACGATACACTCTGTCCGCTATCATCCCGATTGTTTCATCCACAGGTACGTTGGTAAACAGTGATTCTACGTCCAACGAGGCTCTTATCCCTGTGGCCCGTGTTTCCCGCAGTAAGTCAACAAATTCCTTTGGAGACTTCAGGCTGAAGGCATAAGGGACATAAGGAGTCAGCAAGCCGTTGAGTCACTTCGCCAGTCTGTACGTGCGTGTGGGTATCTGGCTAATGATTGGCCGAAGTGGGTTTCCAGGCTCATGTGTCTTGACATTTCCATACGCGTATCCAGGTTTATATTCCCCAATAATCTTTGGCAGGTGGAGTCCTGATTTCTCCGGAAAGTGGAGTTGGAAATTCTGTTGGACGACATATTCGACCTCGAGACACAAAAGAAGGTCACTACCAAAGATACCTTACAAGCAGAACTTATTGCGGAAGGAGGAAAGAATCGAGGCAGTTACAAAAGCACCATACTGTCCCATGAGCTCAAAGCGGCAGCTAAAAGCCTTCGTGAGAACAAGGAGATAGTTGTCAGGAGAGGTGACAAGTCGCCAATATACGTCATTCTTAAAAAAGACGAATATCTGGCGAAAATGAACCTCATACTCTCTGACCAAACTAAATTCCAAAGAGTAACGAAGGACACTACAGCCGAATTGAAAGCAAAGGTCAACAAACTAATCGAAACTGTGAACGCCAAGAAATCAGGACTCCACCTGCCAAAGATTATTGGGGAATATAAACTTGGATATGCGTATGGAAATGTCAAGACACACAAGCCTGGAAACCCACTTCGGCCAATCATTAGCCAGATACCCACACCCACGTACAGACTGGCGAAGCAACTCAACGGCCTGCTGACTCCTTATGTCCCTTGCGCCTTCAGCCTGAAGTCTAAAAAGGAATTTGTTGACTTACTGTGGGGCACACGGGCCACAGGAATAAGAGCCTCGTTGGACGTAGAATCGCTGTTCACCAACGTACCTGTGGACGAGACAATCGGGATGATAGCCGACAGAGTGTATCGTGATCCAGCCTGTACTCCTCTTGACATACCAGAAAATATCCTAAGGAAACTACTCCAAGCTTGTACTAAAGAGGCACCCTTCTTGAGCCCGGATGGGCACATGTATAAGCAAGTAGATGGGGTCGCCATGGGTTCTCCCCTAGGTGTCCTGTTTGCAAACTTCTACATGGGTACCATCGAGCAAAAAGTCTTAGTCGACATGAACTTGAAACTGGCCATATACTGCAGGTATGTTGACGACATTTTTACACAGGTACCTGATGTCAGACATCTGCAGGAGCTGAAGGAGGCATTTGAGCGGAGTTCCGTGCTGCGTTTCACTTACGAGATGGAAAAGGATGGGAAGCTGCCCTTTCTAGATGTAACAGTCATGGAAAAGAGCAGAGGTTTCCATACTGCAGTCTACACTAAGGAAACGAACATAGGAATGTGCCTAAATGCCAAAAGCGACTGCCCAGATAGGTACAAGAGGAGTGTTGTTAACGCATATGTCGACCGTGCTCTCAGCCACAGCTCAGAATGGAAGCAAGTCAACGAAGAACTCTGTAGAGTAAGGCAGGTCCTAGTCAACAACGGCTTCTCCAATGGTTTCATCGAAGACATCATAAGAAGGAGAGTGAAACGCCATGCAACCTCTGAAGAGACAACTAACACAACACCTATACCCCCTATTAGACTATTTTACAGGAACTTCTTTTCCACAGCTCATAAAACGGAGGAAAGGGTCCTGAAAGATATTGTTAATAGAAACGTTATCCCTACAGACAAAAATCAGAGGATACAACTGACGATTTACTATAAAACCAGAAAAACGGCCAGCCTACTCATGAAAAACTCTCCAGACACAAAGCAGAACGCTTTAAAAGAGACCAACGTCGTCTATGCCTTCAAATTCCCTCTTGGGGACTGTAAGCTCCAAAAAAACCAGTATATAGGCAAGACAACAACATCTCTTTCTAGGCGTTTAACGATGCATAAGCAACAGGGCTCCATTAAGGAACATATAATCTCTTCCCAGAACCAAGCCATCGCCAGAGAAATCCTAGTAAACAACACAGAAATCATTGATAGATACAGCGATAGCAGGCGCCTTGACGTTAGCGAGGCACTACACATTAAGAAGTCAACACCAGCAATCAACAGCCAATTAATGCACAACTATATTCTACCCACCTCAAGACTCCGGTCCAATATAGAGCATCAAGAAATATGGACCAATAGGCTTTCTACAATCACTTCTATTCAATACCCATTGTTTCGTGTTCTGTCTTGTGTTGATGAAATTAATACCCTATTAAATACCACCTCACCCCATCCACCTTACTCAAATGTAGATATAAACAAATCGGAGATGTGTAAGTTCTATTCAGTTGTATATGTGTAAACTAAAGTCTTTGAAAATGTAATAAGTTTTACGAAACGCGCTCAATTGTCGTGTCAGACTAGAAATAAAAATGAATTTTGGAGAATTGATTTTTGAATTACCACCAACAGTGAAAAGAAATGTACGAAAGATTGAGAAAATTCGTGTTAGAATTATTAATCTTACTTTTTCGGCCATATTTAATAATATATATATAAATATATATATATATATATATATATATATATATATATATATATATATATGTATATATATATATATATATATATATATATATAATATATATATATATATATATATATATATATATATATAATATATATATACATATAATATATATATATATATATATATATATATATATATATATATATATATATATATATATATATATATATATATATATATATATATATATATATATATATATATATATATATATATATGTCGTACCTAATAGCCAGAACGCACTTCTCAGCCTACTATGCAAGGCCCGATTTGCCTAATATGCCAAGTTTTCCTGAATTAATATATTTTCTCTAATTTTTTTCTTATGAAATGATAAAGCTACCCATTTCATTATGTATGAGGTCAATATTTTTTTATTGGAGTTAAAATTAACGTAGATATATGACCGAACCTAACCAACCCTACCTAACCTAACCTAACCTATCTTTATAGGTTAGGTTAGGTTAGGTAGCCGAAAACGTTAGGTTAGGTTAGGTTAGGTAGGTTAGGTAGTCGAAAAACAATTAATTCATGAAAACTTGGCTTATTAGGCAAATCGGGCCTTGCATAGTAGGCATAGAAGTGAGTTCTGGCTACTAGGTACGACATATATATATATATATATATATATATATATATATATATATATATATATATATATATATATATATATATATATATATATATATATATATATATATATAAATGCATCATAAAGTGCTCATGATGCACTTTACCTCATCACCAGATGCTTGTCCCTCCCCAGGCTGACCTACTTTCTAAGATGTTCGCCATCTTTCAACAATGTGTTGTGTCGCGTTGGTCGAGTGGTTAAGGGATCCTGTACATCAGTTGCATTGCTTCTGGCAGTATGGGTTCGAGTCACTTCTGGGGTGTGAGTTTTCAGTGGCATATATACCTGGCTACCGTTCAGGCTTGTTTGCATATATATATATATATATATATATATATATATATATATATATATATATATATATGTATATATATATATATATATATATATATATATATATATATATATATATATATATATATATATATATATATCTTACAATGCTGGTTGATTTTATACCTGCACTGGGTCAGGTGATAAAGACAATAAAGGTGAAAACATGGGGGGATACATAAGGACCTATCTAGAAATAATCCAATCCAACTTAGTAATATATTATACACAGAAATACATTCTGCCCTTTGATATAGTCGGTAGTCTGGACTACTGGGCATTTAAGAGTTTGTTCATTAATCATAACTATATGGATGTTGGATATCAGCGAATTCATCTTCTCTCGAGACCTGTCCGAATATATTCTCTGTATCCTACCCAAACGAAAGATAACCATTTTCACTTAAGTATTGCTCTATATCTGACATTAATATATTTACATTTATTCCGGCTGGCGACGTCCGGTAACCTCTACCCCACAAATCGGTTGCGTCCCAGATCTCGTGTTGATCACCACTGTCCTGGGGTCCTGTGTCCCACTAGTCAATTTATCTGTAACTGTGTATACCTATAAACTTGGTTTATCTCCAGGGACGTGTCTTCACCATCACACGCCCTAGTAATCAGCTCTGGGCCCCACCTCAATCGTGGACCTTCGCATTCTGGTATTTCACAATAAGTCTCCACACTCAGGTCAACTCTCAAATCCACAAACTGTCACACAGGAATTCGGCGACCCTCACTGCTCGCCCGGGGCTCCATTTCTTGGTCCCCACTTTTGTATATCTTTAAAGTACCCCATTGTGGACTTGTTCATCACAACACCCTTGGGGCATCAATCTCACCCTTTATTTCATCAAACACTTCGCAGCCGCTCATGTAAGTCCCTCTAAACCATTGCATGCCCTTACCTCCAGTACCTGCAGACGTACCGTCATGGTGTGTGTCTCCAGTTCCTGTCCACTGGCTGTCGATGGTGTCTCACACTTGACGATACCTGAGCCTCCTCCCTCTGGCTCCTGTTTATTTTTGTTATCCTTCCGAGTTTCGTTTGTGGTGTAATCCTTGTCACAGTGACACCTTCTTGTGTACCAGTCCCCGCCTCCTCTTGAGGTGCGGGGACGACAAATGATCGCCTCAGAGGGTGAAGCTCCCTGTTGCCGCCATGCCCTCACCACATCTTCACAATCCCGTCGAATCCGGCTATAAACGAGAGCAGCTTTTAAACCACATCCTCTTGGAAGTTTCTGCCTTATCTATATTTGGTTCGGGCCTTCTCACAAGCGTCAAATTGGCGAAACTTGCACAGGTAATGACGGGCGCAGAGAAAGTACGCCCGCTCGATCTCGAACTTGGAGGTGAAGTGACGAGATCAGTGCCCAACAACATCATCTCGAAGTGACGTCACCATCTTGCAAGGCGCTGATTGGTCCATACCACCGCTTCTAACACATTCTAAACTTCGCAAGCACTCTAGACCTCCTTGGGAATCCCTACCTAGTCCAAGTGGAGGCACATCGCCTTCTGACTCCTCCTCCTCCTCACAATATTTACTTCTTACTTTTCAAGCATCTAATAATTTATTAACCTACTTTATTTTACCAATGTATATTCATCTATTATTATGTCCCGAATACGTACAGATCCTCATATATGCAGGGAACGCCCAGGACCAGTTATCACCTGAAGGCAGCCTAGGCTATATCCACCCTTAATATTGACAATAGTCTCTTTGTAAAGAAGAATGGTACTTTTTAGTGGATAGTCTCCAAGACAAGAAGAACAGTGCTTCTTAATGGATAGTCTCCAAGGGCCAGATTCACGAAGCAGTTACGCAAGTACTTACGAACGTGTACATCTTTCCTCAATTATTGACGGCTTTGGTTTCATTTATTAAACAGTTTACAAGCATGAAAACTCCCCAATCAACTGTTGTTTTTGTTATAAACAGCCTCCTGGAGTTTCGCAGCTCATTAACTGTTTAATAATTGTAAACAAAGCCGCCAAACATTGAGAAAAGATGTACAGTTTTATAAGTGCTTGCGTAACTGCTTGGTGAATCTGGCGCCTGGACAACGAGAAGTGTGCTTGGTATTGGATAGTCTCCAATACAACAAGAATAGTGCTTATTAGTGGATAGTCTTTCGATAGTAAGTAATGCGTCTTGTTTAAATATAATTAAAAAATACCAGTCTTCATATTCTATCTATGCCCAGAGGTTTCTTGAAGTTGTATAGGAATTTAGTCACTTAAGTTAAAGTTTGAAGTTTTTTAATTATTTAAAGTTCTGAAATATTAGATGGGAAATGACGATTATTGAGATAAAAATATTCTTCTGTAATTGTACACTAAAAAATAGAAATATAAAGAAACCTTTTCAAAATAGCAAGAATATAAGTATATGCAGGAATAAGTAGTATATGGTTTATATACTTACTTGTATCATTAAATGTGAAGTTTCTACCTATGGATGGCACAAAGGAGAAGGAATATTTTACTGGGCCCGCCACGCTGAATACCATGGTGTAGTTGGCAGTTGCGTTGGACCTGTGGGTAGGACGATGTATAACAATTACAAGAATACACAAATACCAGGAATTTAATTGCCACTTGTATTTATAATGCAATACTTGAAGAGTTTAGCATTTACATGAAAAGCTAAACATTCTGTGACAGACAAACGTTACAAAATGCAATGAACAATGATTTTGATTGTTGCCGCCGAAGGCGGCTAGTTTATTGTGCACCCCATACTCATCCTGTGAGCGGTAGCGCAAAAGCATTACAGAGGGCACAAAAGGTCTTTATCAGACCTCATCTTAGATTATTACATAAACAATTTCTTCAATCCTTCACACCTTATAGATACAATGTCAGCACAGTCTCTGTGGCGTAGTGGTAAGACACTCGTCTGGCGTTCCGCGAGCGCTATGTCATGGGTTCGTATCCTACCCGGGGAGGATTTACTGGGCGCAATTCCTTAACTGTAGCCTCTGTTTAACGCAACAATAAAATGTGTACTTGGATGAAAAAACCATTCTTCGCGGCAGGGGATCGTATTCCAGGGACCATAGGATTAAGGACTTGCCCGAAACGCTACGCGTACTAGTGGCTGTACAAGAATGTAACAACTCTTGTATAGTTACAGAGAAAGTGCTATTACAAGAGCTACATATTTACAGTAAGTCATCATACATTAATGGTAGGTCTTGTCGTTAATACATAATAGTTTGCCCAATGGGGATATTACAGAGTCATAGGGGAGCTTCTGTTTATTATTAGTCCTCACAATACACTACTTGTTTCTGAATCTCATATGTCGTTCATCTACTGGAAGCAAAATGTGGGTACAGTGCAAGGATTTCAGGTAATTTATCCATGGTAATATGATAGGTTGCCATATCATACAGAGTGAGCTTAGATTTATCTCTAAAAGGCTCAATTTTACAACAATCCAAGATATAGTGTTCGAGTGTGTGTCCCTGCCTATGTCCACACACTTTACACTTTACTTCATCTAGATCCCTATACAAGCCGAACTGCCAGAGATACTTGTAGCCAAGTCTTATACGAGCTGTGACAACATCTGTTAGTCTGCTGACTTTGTTACTTGCCCCATACACATGTTTTACTTCACACATTTCATTGTGATGAACAATGGACCTACTAGTTCCAGTTTGCACTGTTCTACTTTCTTCAAATCCATCTAGGAGTTCTCGTCTAATGACACTTTTAAGGGACCTATTTGATAACTCAAGATTCCATTCAATACTGTCTTTATTTACTGCAGCCTTAGCAAGGGCGTCAACTTTGTCATGTTCCTGCATGCCAATGTGAGAAGGAATCCACAACATTTTTATATTTACCCTTTTGCTAAGTATTCTTACATATCTACGTCTAGCTTCCAAGACAAGCACGTTATTACTTGATTGCAAACTGTTTATTGCTCGTAGTGAGGATAGGGAGTCAGAAATAATTAAGCTGTCTACTTCAGTGTTGTCAATAATTTCGAGTGCTACCAGTATCGCTACCAACTCGGCTTGCATTGTGGACGCCCAGTTACTAATTCGGATATTTCTTGGAATTGTGCTGCCATCGGGCTGATGAGCAATAACAGCACTTCCTGCCCTCCCTGTAGCTGTGAACAATGAGACATGTTAATACCCAGTGGAGGCTCTCGTTCAAATAGTGTGGAACACCACCTTTGCAAAAGGTTTAAGACATACTGAGACACACTCCTATGTATAGCGGTCTTTACACTGGACACTAGAACTGCTACACATTACCAAAGCATCCACAGTATGTATTTCGTGTCGTACAAGTCAATCATTAACTACGTATTGGATTTTATTAAACTAGTCTAGTTAACTGCTATATCTTCTTTATAGTTCCTATATGTACCATGTTTTCTTATTTTCTGGCAAGTCACTCATTGAGAGTGACGTGTCAAAAAATAAGAATCTGTAATCTGTACAGATTACAGTTTAGATCAAAATCTGTATTCTCCGCTAATCTTCAGGAAAGAGGGAAAGAGTTGTGCATCTATAGGCAGAGCGCTGAAAGTGAATATATTATAATTTTAGGTTCGCCTCATTTTTTACTGTAATATTTTTACCTCTTTTCGTGAATTTGTTCGCAAATGGATGTTTCTCGACGTTTTGTAATCCCCCACCTTAGTCCCCTGTCGTATAATGAATACTATCATTCCAATCCCTCTAAAATTTTAAAATAATCATATTTCAAATGTAGTTCAATACAGTAATTTAGTTACCAAGCTCCAGCGCTTGTCCTCCGCCTTAGCTCTCTCTCGTATCTTCGCTAGTATCAGTCCAATTTCCCTGAAATTTTTACCCTCTGTATTTCGGGCACCGTAAATAAGATCAAAACAGTTACCAAGCTCCAGCGCTTGTCCTCCGCCTTAGCTCTCTCTCGTATCTTCGTAGTATCAGTCCAATTTCCCTGAAATTTCTACCCTCTGTATTTCAGGCACCGTAAATAAGATCAAAACAGTTACCAAGCTCCAGCGCTTGTCCTCCGCCTTAGCTCTCTCTCGTATCTTCGTTAGTATCAGTCCAATTTCCCTGAAATTTCTACCCTCTGTATTTCAGGCACCGTAAATAAGATCAAAACAGTTACCAAGCTCCAGCGCTTGTCCTCCGCCTTAGTTCTCTTTCGTATCTTTGTAAATAAACCATCAATTTCCCTTAAATTTTTACCCTCTGTATTTCAGACACCGTAAATAAAATCAAGTCAGTTATCGAGCTCCAGCGCTTGTCCTCCGCCTTAGTTCTCTTTCGTATCTTTGTAAATAAACCATCAATTTCCCTTAAATTTTTACCCTCTGTATTTCAGACACCGTAAATAAAATCAAGTCAGTTACTGAGCTCCAGCTCTCGTCCCCCACCCTCTTCCACCCTCAAGTCTTTGTAAATAACCCATCAATTTCCCTGAAATTTTTACCCTCTGTATTTCAGACATAGTAAATATGATGAAAACAATTATAAAACTCTAGCTCTTGTCCTCTGTCCAAGTTCACTCCTGTAAATTCATTACTCTCAGTCCAAATCACCCAACTACATTTTCAGACATAGTAAATAAAAACCAGTTCAGTTATCAAGTTTCAACTCTTGTGCCCCAGCTTAGTTCATTTGTGCAAGTTCTTTATTTTCCAACTAAATCACCTGAGATTTAAGATCACCTTATTTTCTAACGTAGTAAAATTAATCTGGACATTAGCAAAGCTCCATTTCCTCAGCCTTAGATCATCAGACATAAATATATTCGATCAAGTCCCTCTCCAGCCTATCTGTTTATCAGAGTAATTACTTTACCCTTCTCATCCCCAACGTATCAATCCCCAACGTATCAAAACCTTCAATAATCATACTGTATTTGCATATTTTCTCTATATTCAGCTGTGTTCTTCACATTTTGTCCATGTTTTCTGTGTTCACTCCATGTTCTTCAAATGTTCACAGTCCCATTCAGTTCATATTTTCACAAGTATCTCCATTTTTTCTGTAATCTTTCTCTTAGTCTCATTACTTTCTCTACAAATTCTAGTCATATTTTCTATGTTTTCATGTTCATCACATGTTCTCTTTACAACTTTTATACTCAATATTCATGCTAACTTCCATATTTTTGTGTTCTTTGTCAATATTCATGTTCCTCTACAAGTTCATGTTCCTCACAAGATCACTTCGTTTTTCACCTTCACTTACATGTTTTCTACATTCTTTGTCATATTCTCCATGTTCTTCACAAGTCCATTGTTCATTCTTTGTATTCCCTATTCTCCTTATCATGTTTTCATGTTCTCTGTAAGTTCATATTCCCAGCATGTTCACTGTATTCATCAACTTTTCTTACATGTGTTCTTTGCCATGTTCCCCATATGTTCTCTGGGTTTTTCCCCTTACATGTTATCTAACGTTCCTTAACTAAAAAAATCTTTCACCAATCAACTAAAAACATAGTCACTTTCATCATTTCTTAACTAAACTTATTCCACAGTCATCAGAAAATAACCGTGTTCTTCATGTTTCATTGTCATTTCTTATCTAAAAATTATCCGCCAATCATCAGAAAAAGTCATGTTCATCATGTTTTGTCTTTTGCTCAACTAAAAGTATTCATCGGACAACTAAAAATAGTCTCGTTCATCATTTCGTAACAACCATTATGTTTTCGTCAAATAAGAAAATATAGTCACAGATATCTATCATCGTCATTCTTAACTGACATTTTATACTTTGTGGAGCACTAAAATAGCCACTTTCGCCATGTCTTGTCTTTTTCCATAACTAAAAGTATTCATCGGTCAACTAAAAATAGTTACTTCATCATGTTTCCTTGTCATTTCTTAACTGAAATATCACTTCTCTCATTTTAAAATAGTCAGAAATAGCCTCGTTCAACACTGTTCTTAACTAAAGTAACCTTTCACTTCGCTAAATAGTCATATTCATCGTTGTTCCTAACTAAATTATATGTCGTTAAGTAAGAAATATAGTCAAAGACACTCTTCGAGACATCAAGGACGTACTCAAAGACATCAAAGTTGCACTCAAAGACATCCTTTGAGACATCAAAGACATCCTTTAAGACTTCAATGGGACTCTTCGAGATATCAAAAGACACTCTCAAACACTCAAAAATTTACTTGCATCCTCAAAGTTATTCTCAGAGGCATAAAAGTCATTCTCAGAGCTATCAAATTATTCTCGATGTCATCAAAAAGTATTTTCTCGTTCATCAAAGTTAATCTCAGAGTTAACAAAGGTAATCTCTAACTCACTCTCGTACATCAAAGTTGTTTCAAAGACATCAAAGTTAATCTCAGAGTTATCCAAAGATATTCTCATGTCCACAAAAGTTATTCTGAGCTATCAAAGTTAATCTCAAACATCTCCGTTCATAAAAGTTATTCTCTAAGAGCTATCAAAAGTTATTCTCAGTCATCAAAGTTATTCCAAGAGACGTCAAAGTTAATCCAAGACATCATCTTTCATCAAAGATATTCTCTCTAAGCCATCAATGTTCTTCTCTAAGACATAAAAGTTATTCTCTATGTCATCAAAAAGTTATTCTCTGAGCTAACAAAATACTACTCATGTTCTCAAAGACATTCTCCAATTCATCAATGTTGTTTCAAAGACATCAAAGTTAATCTCAGAGTTATCCAAAGACATTCTCAAAGTCATCTAAAGTTATTCTCTAAGACATCAAAGTTATTCTAAGAGTTATCAAAAGTTATTCTCAGTCATGTTATGTTATTCTCTAACTCACTTCCATTCATCAAAGACATTCTCTAAGCCCTGAAAGTTATTCTCTAAGACAACAAAGTCATTCCCAGAGTCATCAAAAAGTTATTCTTCGAAACATAAAATTTGCTCTGTAAGATATCTTCGTTCATCAAACTTATTCTCAGAGATATCTAAAGTTATTCTCAGAACAATCAAAAGTTCTTCTAAGACAACAAAAGTTATTCTCAGAGCTACCCAAAGCTATTCTCAGAGTCACCTTCGTTCGTCAGAGAAACTTTCAAAACATCTTTGTTCATCAAACTTGTTTTCAAAGTCATCAAAAGTTAATCTAAGACATCTTCTTTCATCAAAGTTATTTTCAGAGACATCTAAAGTTATTCTCAGAGCTATCAAACTTGTTCTCAGAGTCATCAAATGTTATTCTCGAAGTCATCAAAGATATTTTCAGAGACATCTAAAGTTAATTTCTATGTTATAAAAGTTATTCTCAGAGACATCTAAAGTTAATCTTGCTCATCAAAGTTGTTCTCTAAGACATAAAAGTTATTCTCAGAGTCATAAAAGTTAATCTCTAAGTCACCTTCGTTCATTAGAGAAACTTTCCAATCCATATTCATTGGCCAAAGTTATTCTCAGAGTCATCAAAGCGATCTCTAATTCACCTTCGTTCTCCCAAAGTTGTTCTCTAAGACACCTTCGTTCATCAAAGAAACTCTCCTTCTTCCATCATGTTATTCTTTAAGACATCTTCAGTCATAAAATTTCTCTCCAAAATGTAACTAGTTCAGCTTTTCATATCAAACGTACACTTCTGTTAAAATATATTTTCTTAGACATTTTACCTTTTAAACTGTTCTCTGATCTACACTGTTCAAACCTACGTAACCTATCCTCTCCACACAATGTTACTTAGTTAACGTAACGTTCCTAAACCTAACTTTACCTAACTTAACCTGCATAACCTAACTTTACCTATGTTACCTTACCTTACCTATCTTACCTAACCTAACCTAACTTTACCTATGTTACCTTACCTTACCTACCTTTCCTAACTTAACCTGCTTAACCTATCTTACCTATCTTACCTAACTTTACCATGTTACCTTACCTTACATACCTTTCCTAACCTATCTTACCTAACCTAACCTAACTTTACCTATGTTACCTTACCTTACCTACCTTTCCTAACCTATCTTACCTAACCTAACCTAACTTTACCTATGTCACCTTACCTTACCTACCTTTCCTAACTTAACCTGCTTAACCTATCTTACCTATCGTACCTAACTTTACCTATGTTACCTTACCTTACCTACCTTTCCTAACTTAACCTGCTTAACCTATCTTACCTAACTTTACCTATGTTACCTTACCTTACCTACCTTTCCTAACTTAACCTGCTTAACCTATCTTACCTAACTTTACCTATCTTACCTAACTTAACTTTCATAACCTAACTTTACCTATCCTAACATAACTTACCTTACCTTCCCTATCTTACCTAACTTTACCTATCCTAACATAACTTACCTTACCTATCATACCTAACTTAACCTAACTTTACCTATCCTAACTTAACTTACCTAACTTATTCTGCTTAACCTAACTTATTTAACTTATCTTACCTATCCTAACGTAACCTAACTTGCTTTACCTAACTTAATCTTACATTCCCAAACTGATGTATCCTAACTTATCTAGTCAAACCAGACATGATCTAACTTACATAAGTATTCCTTCTTGTCTTTTGTGTTTCGTCAATCATTGTCTCATATTCATTTACTCATTTCATTAGTTAATTTCTCAAATGGTCACTTATGCATTTCAAGTGCTATTTGTTAGAGATTGGATATTTAAGCATTTCAAAGAATTTTTGTTATATATGGGCATTTACTCATTTCAAGAGATAATTTCTCAAATGGACGTTTTTGCATTTCAAGTGTTATTTGTTTAAGATTGGGTATTTAACCATTTCAAAGGTTTTTCTTATATATGGGAACTTACTCGTTTCAAGGGCTAATTTCTCAAATGGTCATTTTTGCAGATCAAGGGTTATTTGTTAAAGTTCATCAAGTTGCTCATAAGTTGTATTTATTATGTTTGTTATCATTTATTTCTTATTCCCCAACCCCTTAACCTAACCTCTTGTAATCTTAGTGTATTTAGTAGGTTCTATCATATGTTCTTATTCCCCAACCCTTTAACCTAACCTTTCAGATGTAGTTTATTGTGTTTTTGACGTATTTGTTGAATATATTATCCTTTTCCTAACCTTTCAGATGTAGCTTTGTTTCTCCTTTGTATATTTTTACCCAAACCCACCATCCCACTTAACTTTCTTTCCTTCTTTTACTTTGTTTTTCACATATAAGTTCGTTCTTTATCTTAGTAATAATAGAATTACAATAGTAAAGAATCAGATCTACTAAGACTTGAAATTGAGAAAACAAGAGCTCAAGGGAGTGAGAGCATGAAAGAAGAGCAAGGAGTAAGAGAGAGGGGGCGGAAGAGAATGGGACCAAAGAAGAGAGAATGAGAGAGAGAGTGTGGGCATGGGGGAACTAAGACTTGAATTGAGAAAAAGAAAAACTAAGTGAAAGAGAGTGAGGGTGTGAGAATGGGAGCAATAAGACTTGAATTTGAGAAACAAGAGAGCATTTGAGCAAATGAGGGAGAGAGAGGGGGAGGAAGAGAGAGAATAAGGGAGAGAGATAGAAAAGGAGGGTTAGAAGGAGTAGGAGAATCAAAGTAAAAGAAGGAAAGAAGGTTTGGGTAAAAATATACAAAGGAGAAACAAAGCTACATCTGAAAGGTTAGGAAAAGGATAATATATTCAACAAATACGTCAAAAACACAATAAACTACATCTGAAAGGTTAGGTTAAAGGGTTGGGGAATAAGAACATATGATAGAACCTACTAAATACACTAAGATTACAAGAGGTTAGGTTAAGGGATTGGGGAATAAGAAATAAATGATAACAAACATAATAAATACAACTTATGAGCAACTTGATGAACTTTAACAAATAACCCTTGATCTGCAAAAATGACCATTTGAGAAATTAGCCCTTGAAACGAGTAAGTTCCCATATATAAGAAAAACCTTTGAAATGGTTAAATACCCAATCTTAAACAAATAACACTTGAAATGCAAAAACGTCCATTTGAGAAATTATCTCTTGAAATGAGTAAATGCCCATATATAACAAAAATTCTTTGAAATGCTTAAATATCCAATCTCTAACAAATAGCACTTGAAATGCATAAGTGACCATTTGAGAAATTAACTAATGAAATGAGTAAATGAATATGAGACAATGATTGACGAAACACAAAAGACAAGAAGGAATACTTATGTAAGTTAGATCATGTCTGGTTTGACTAGATAAGTTAGGATACATCAGTTTGGGAATGTAAGATTAAGTTAGGTAAAGCAAGTTAGGTTACGTTAGGATAGGTAAGATAAGTTAAATAAGTTAGGTTAAGCAGAATAAGTTAGGTAAGTTAAGTTAGGATAGGTAAAGTTAGGTTAAGTTAGGTATGATAGGTAAGGTAAGTTATGTTAGGATAGGTAAAGTTAGGTAAGATAGGGAAGGTAAGGTAAGTTATGTTAGGATAGGTAAAGTTAGGTTATGAAAGTTAAGTTAGGTAAGATAGGTAAAGTTAGGTAAGATAGGTTAAGCAGGTTAAGTTAGGAAAGGTAGGTAAGGTAAGGTAACATAGGTAAAGTTAGGTAAGATAGGTTAAGCAGGTTAAGTTAGGAAAGGTAGGTAAGGTAAGGTAACATAGGTAAAGTTAGGTACGATAGGTAAGATAGGTTAAGCAGGTTAAGTTAGGAAAGGTAGGTAAGGTAAGGTGACATAGGTAAAGTTAGGTTAGGTTAGGTAAGATAGGTTAGGAAAGGTAGGTAAGGTAAGGTAACATAGGTAAAGTTAGGTTAGGTTAGGTAAGATAGGTTAGGAAAGGTATGTAAGGTAAGGTAACATGGTAAAGTTAGGTAAGATAGGTAAGATAGGTTAAGCAGGTTAAGTTAGGAAAGGTAGGTAAGGTAAGGTAACATAGGTAAAGTTAGGTTAGGTTAGGTAAGATAGGTAAGGTAAGGTAACATAGGTAAAGTTAGGTTATGCAGGTTAAGTTAGGTAAAGTTAGGTTTAGGAACGTTACGTTAACTAAGTAACATTGTGTGGAGAGGATAGGTTACGTAGGTTTGAACAGTGTAGATCAGAGAACAGTTTAAAAGGTAAAATGTCTAAGAAAATATATTTTAACAGAAGTGTACGTTTGATATGAAAAGCTGAACTAGTTACATTTTGGAGAGAAATTTTATGACTGAAGATGTCTTAAAGAATAACATGATGGAAGAAGGAGAGTTTCTTTGATGAACGAAGGTGTCTTAGAGAACAACTTTGGGAGAACGAAGGTGAATTAGAGATCGCTTTGATGACTCTGAGAATAACTTTGGCCAATGAATATGGATTGGAAAGTTTCTCTAATGAACGAAGGTGACTTAGAGATTAACTTTTATGACTCTGAGAATAACTTTTATGTCTTAGAGAACAACTTTGATGAGCAAGATTAACTTTAGATGTCTCTGAGAATAACTTTTATAACATAGAAATTAACTTTAGATGTCTCTGAAAATATCTTTGATGACTTCGAGAATAACATTTGATGACTCTGAGAACAAGTTTGATAGCTCTGAGAATAACTTTAGATGTCTCTGAAAATAACTTTGATGAAAGAAGATGTCTTAGATTAACTTTTGATGACTTTGAAAACAAGTTTGATGAACAAAGATGTTTTGAAAGTTTCTCTGACGAACGAAGGTGACTCTGAGAATAGCTTTGGGTAGCTCTGAGAATAACTTTTGTTGTCTTAGAAGAACTTTTGATTGTTCTGAGAATAACTTTAGATATCTCTGAGAATAAGTTTGATGAACGAAGATATCTTACAGAGCAAATTTTATGTTTCGAAGAATAACTTTTTGATGACTCTGGGAATGACTTTGTTGTCTTAGAGAATAACTTTCAGGGCTTAGAGAATGTCTTTGATGAATGGAAGTGAGTTAGAGAATAACATAACATGACTGAGAATAACTTTTGATAACTCTTAGAATAACTTTGATGTCTTAGAGAATAACTTTAGATGACTTTGAGAATGTCTTTGGATAACTCTGAGATTAACTTTGATGTCTTTGAAACAACATTGATGAATTGGAGAATGTCTTTGAGAACATGAGTAGTATTTTGTTAGCTCAGAGAATAACTTTTTGATGACATAGAGAATAACTTTTATGTCTTAGAGAAGAACATTGATGGCTTAGAGAGAATATCTTTGATGAAAGATGATGTCTTGGATTAACTTTGACGTCTCTTGGAATAACTTTGATGACTGAGAATAACTTTTGATAGCTCTTAGAGAATAACTTTTATGAACGGAGATGTTTGAGATTAACTTTGATAGCTCAGAATAACTTTTGTGGACATGAGAATATCTTTGGATAACTCTGAGATTAACTTTGATGTCTTTGAAACAACTTTGATGTACGAGAGTGAGTTAGAGATTACCTTTGTTAACTCTGAGATTAACTTTGATGAACGAGAAAATACTTTTTGATGACATCGAGAATAATTTGATAGCTCTGAGAATGACTTTTATGCCTCTGAGAATAACTTTGAGGATGCAAGTAAATTTTTGAGTGTTTGAGAGTGTCTTTTGATATCTCGAAGAGTCCCATTGAAGTCTTAAAGGATGTCTTTGATGTCTCAAAGGATGTCTTTGAGTGCAACTTTGATGTCTTTGAGTACGTCCTTGATGTCTCGAAGAGTGTCTTTGACTATATTTCTTACTTAACGACATATAATTTAGTTAGGAACAACGATGAATATGACTATTTAGCGAAGTGAAAGGTTACTTTAGTTAAGAACAGTGTTGAACGAGGCTATTTCTGACTATTTTAAAATGAGAGAAGTGATATTTCAGTTAAGAAATGACAAGGAAACATGATGAAGTAACTATTTTTAGTTGACCGATGAATACTTTTAGTTATGGAAAAAGACAAGACATGGCGAAAGTGGCTATTTTAGTGCTCCACAAAGTATAAAATGTCAGTTAAGAATGACGATGATAGATATCTGTGACTATATTTTCTTATTTGACGAAAACATAATGGTTGTTACGAAATGATGAACGAGACTATTTTTAGTTGTCCGATGAATACTTTTAGTTGAGCAAAAGACAAAACATGATGAACATGACTTTTTCTGATGATTGGCGGATAATTTTTAGATAAGAAATGACAATGAAACATGAAGAACACGGTTATTTTCTGATGACTGTGGAATAAGTTTAGTTAAGAAATGATGAAAGTGACTATGTTTTTAGTTGATTGGTGAAAGATTTTTTTAGTTAAGGAACGTTAGATAACATGTAAGGGGAAAAACCCAGAGAACATATGGGGAACATGGCAAAGAACACATGTAAGAAAAGTTGATGAATACAGTGAACATGCTGGGAATATGAACTTACAGAGAACATGAAAACATGATAAGGAGAATAGGGAATACAAAGAATGAACAATGGACTTGTGAAGAACATGGAGAATATGACAAAGAATGTAGAAAACATGTAAGTGAAGGTGAAAAACGAAGTGATCTTGTGAGGAACATGAACTTGTAGAGGAACATGAATATTGACAAAGAACACAAAAATATGGAAGTTAGCATGAATATTGAGTATAAAAGTTGTAAAGAGAACATGTGATGAACATGAAAACATAGAAAATATGACTAGAATTTGTAGAGAAAGTAATGAGACTAAGAGAAAGATTACAGAAAAAATGGAGATACTTGTGAAAATATGAACTGAATGGGACTGTGAACATTTGAAGAACATGGAGTGAACACAGAAAACATGGACAAAATGTGAAGAACACAGCTGAATATAGAGAAAATATGCAAATACAGTATGATTATTGAAGGTTTTGATACGTTGGGGATTGATACGTTGGGGATGAGAAGGGTAAAGTAATTACTCTGATAAACAGATAGGCTGGAGAGGGACTTGATCGAATATATTTATGTCTGATGATCTAAGGCTGAGGAAATGGAGCTTTGCTAATGTCCAGATTAATTTTACTACGTTAGAAAATAAGGTGATCTTAAATCTCAGGTGATTTAGTTGGAAAATAAAGAACTTGCACAAATGAACTAAGCTGGGGCACAAGAGTTGAAACTTGATAACTGAACTGGTTTTTATTTACTATGTCTGAAAATGTAGTTGGGTGATTTGGACTGAGAGTAATGAATTTACAGGAGTGAACTTGGACAGAGGACAAGAGCTAGAGTTTTATAATTGTTTTCATCATATTTACTATGTCTGAAATACAGAGGGTAAAAATTTCAGGGAAATTGATGGGTTATTTACAAAGACTTGAGGGTGGAAGAGGGTGGGGGACGAGAGCTGGAGCTCAGTAACTGACTTGATTTTATTTACGGTGTCTGAAATACAGAGGGTAAAAATTTAAGGGAAATTGATGGTTTATTTACAAAGATACGAAAGAGAACTAAGGCGGAGGACAAGCGCTGGAGCTCGATAACTGACTTGATTTTATTTACGGTGTCTGAAATACAGAGGGTAAAAATTTAAGGGAAATTGATGGTTTATTTACAAAGATACGAAAGAGAACTAAGGCGGAGGACAAGCGCTGGAGCTTGGTAACTGTTTTGATCTTATTTACGGTGCCTGAAATACAGAGGGTAGAAATTTCAGGGAAATTGGACTGATACTAACGAAGATACGAGAGAGAGCTAAGGCGGAGGACAAGCGCTGGAGCTTGGTAACTGTTTTGATCTTATTTACGGTGCCTGAAATACAGAGGGTAGAAATTTCAGGGAAATTGGACTGATACTACGAAGATACGAGAGAGAGCTAAGGCGGAGGACAAGCGCTGGAGCTTGGTAACTGTTTTGATCTTATTTACGGTGCCCGAAATACAGAGGGTAAAAATTTCAGGGAAATTGGACTGATACTAGCGAAGATACGAGAGAGAGCTAAGGCGGAGGACAAGCGCTGGAGCTTGGTAACTAAATTACTGTATTGAACTACATTTGAAATATGATTATTTTAAAATTTTAGAGGGATTGGAATGATAGTATTCATTATACGACAGGGGACTAAGGTGGGGGAACGTGAGCTAGAACATGCTTACTAACATGATTTATTTGTGTAAAACTGACTTGCTTAATGAAAAGGAGCAAACATACGATGTTGGAAAATAGTTGAACTGAATGAAAGGATAGAGAGTGGAGGGACGGTCCAGATATTATTATGGAGAAGATAAGATAAGAGGTAACCTGGCTGGCCGGGCGTAAGGTAAATAAAGGTGACGCGAGAGATTGCGAGGTAAGGGGGGAGGGAGGGAGGGGGGTGTGATGTACGAAACCCTGAAAACCCTGGCTCACAAACACGAATTTCTAAATTTACATGAAAACTATGGCTTACACAGACGGATTTTGTAAGTTGAAAATATGTAAAACATGTCCGTAGAGTTCTCCTGGAAGCCCTAAAGAGCTATATACGTTACTTGAATTTGTCCCATAAGGCCTTAACAAACTTCTATGTCTTGGAAATTATTTTTCTCATAAGAACTTTAACAAACTCGTATGACATTATTTTTCATTATAAGAATTCCCTGGCTCACAGACACGATATTTCCCAGAAAAAAAAAAAGGAGCCGCTGGCGCTTACACCTCACAGGGGTTCTCTGGCCTGAAAAAAAAAGGAGCCGCTGGCGCTTACACCCCACAGGGGTCCTCTGGCCTGAAAAAAAAAGGAGCCGCTGGCGCTTACATTCCACAGGGGTCCTCTCCCAAAAAAAAAAAAGGAGCCTGTGGCACTTACACCCTACTACTTAAACAGACTGGAGATTAGGCAGTTTCCCTCTTTCATTATCCTCATTTTCTGTGCCAATGTATGGAGTGGGAAATATAGTGGGATATTGTGCTATTCTCGAGCTGTATTAGACGGGCACGTAACGGAAGCCTTGCCAGGTGAAGTATTGTGTTGTGGTCTTTACAGGTGTGGGAGCCTTGCCAGGTGAAGTATTGTGTTGTGGTCTTTACAGGTGTGGGAGCCTTGCCAGGTGAAGTATTGTGTTGTGGTCTTTACAGGTGTGGGAGCCTTGCCAAGTGAACTATTGTGTTGTGTTCTTTACAGGTGTGGGAACCTTGCCAGGTGAAGTATTGATGTGTTCTTTACAGGTGTGGGAACCTTGCCAGGTGAACTACTGTGTTGTGTTCTTTACAGGTGTGGGAGCCAGGCCAGGTGTATTACTGTGTTGTGTTCTTTACAGGTGTGGGAGCCAGGCCAGGTGTATTACTGTGTTGTGTCCTTGCCAGGCCAGGTGTATTACTGTGTTGTGTCCTTTACAGGTGTGGGAGCCCGGCCAGGTGTATTACTGCAATGTGTCCGTCACTATGGGTGGGAACAACGCCTCCTTCACTGCCACCTCCAGTAACAACTTGACACATGTCCTGATTACTAGCATTGGTAAGTCAACTTTTAATGTGAGATCTTCCATGAACGATACCTTCGAAACACGCTACATAGCTACATGTTAACTTTATATATTAACAGTGAGTCAACATTAATCTTGTATGTGCAACATTCTTCTGTATATCGTGCAAAAAAAAACACACATGATATCTGCGCATCACTTGTCTGTTCCTCACCCATAGGAATTATCTCTACTTTCTAAGACTACCAAACCCACTGCCCTCTCCACCACAATCTACCAAAGTGATTCCTGTTTTCCCTTCAGGCTCAGAGGTATACCGGAGAGGTACTCCTCCTCCGAGGGGCATCTCCCTACAAGTGGAGGCTCCTGACAGCTCTACAGATGAGATCCGTAAACCATTCCTCATCACTAAGCCGTCACAGATCCTGGCCTTTGACATGTATGCCTATGAATCAGGCAACTTCACTGTCAGCGTAAGTGTTAGATGACACCAAACTGGTCTAGAGACACTGAAACAATACCTACCACGACAGCACCTCTGAGCACAATAATGAGGACAGTCTCACCTACACTCTGATCAAGGACACTGTAAGAGTTTATTAAAGAAGAAGAGATTAAAAAAATAAGCTAGTATACTTTTCCCTAAATTAGTACCATATTTGAAAGTAACATTAAGGACATGAGTTCGAAGAAATAGCTTGGGAAAGGCACACATTTAGACAGCTTGTTATAGGGGAGAGCTTACCAGAAGACCAACGTTAACATGACGACGTTAGGACAAGGCTCGTGTAAGAATAACATTAACAACCTGTAAGTTCTCACTGTTACTACCGTGGTGCAGGTGCAGCGGGCAACGTGCACCGTCGGCCAGTACTCTGTGGACGCTGGAGGCTGCACCACTGATCCCCCAGACGACCCGCTGGGAATCTCCCACACCTGCCCGGCCGCCAACGTCTTCTGGCCGCAGCAACCAGCATGCAGCGACGCCGCCGGTGTTGCTCTAACTGCAGGTACACTAATTATGTCCCTGGACCTGTGTAGTGGATAAGATGCAGTTCCCTGGTAATCATTACTCGTCTAAGGACCGCAGTGAGCCTTTTTAAATGATTTATTTCACCATATTTTGTATTACCTCGACCTTCAGTGTTCTTAGTGTGCTTGTGACCAGGCACAGCCTTAGACCTTTCCCTAAGGTCAGCCCCTCACTGTGTCCCATCATTGTTATAGCTTCATGGTTCGATCTGGAGCTTCCTTCACTGCTCAGGACCTTGCTTCACTGCTCAGGACCTAGCTTCACTGCTCAGGACCTTGCTTCACTGCTCAGGACCTTGCTTCACTGATCAGGACCTTGCTTCACTGATCATGACCTTGCTTCACTGCTCATCACCTTGCTTCACTTCTCATGACCTCGCTTCACTGCTCATCACCTTGCTTCACTGCTCAGGACTTTGCTTCACTTCTCAGGACCTTGCTTCACTGCTCAGGACCTTGCTTCACTGTTCAGGACCTTGCTTCACCTCAGGAGCTTGCTTCACTACTCAAAACCTTGTTTCACTGCTCAGGACCTTGTTTTATTACTCAGGACCTTGCTTCATTGCTCAGGACCTTGCTTCACTGCTCATGACCTTGCTTCACTGCTTAGCACCTTGCTTCACTGCTCAGGACCTTGCTTCATTGCTCAGGACCTTGCTTCACTGCTCAGGATCTTGCTTCATTGCTCAGGACCTTGCTTCATTGCTCAGGACCTTGCTTCACTGCTCATGGCCTTGCTTCACTGCTCAAGATCTTGCTTCATTGCTTAGGACCTTGCCTCACTGCTCAGAACCTTGCTTTATTGTTCAGGACCTTGCTTCTCTGCTCAGGATCTTGCTTCATTGCTCAGTACCTTGCTTCATCATTGCTCAGGACCTTGCTCAATTGCTCAGGACCTTGCTTCACTGCTAAGAACCTTGCTTCATTGCTCAGGACCTTGCTTCACTTCTCAGAACCTTGCTTCATTGCTCAGGAGGACCTTGCTTCATTGCTCAGGACCTTGCTTCATTGCTCAGGACCTTGCTTCACTGCTCAGGACCTTGCTTCATTACTCAGGACCTTGCTTCATTGCTCAGAACCTTGCGTCATTGCTCATTACCTTGCTTCATTGCTCAGGATCTTGCTTCACTGCTCAGGACCTTGCTTCATTGCTCAGGGCCTTGCTTTATTGCTCAGGACCTTGCTTCATTGCTCAGGACCTTGCTTCATTGCTCAGGGCCTTGCTTCATTGCTCAGGACCTTCCTTCATTGCTCAGGACCTTGCTTCATTGCTCAGGACCTTGCTTCATTGCTCAGGATCTTGCTTCACTGCTCAGGACTTTGCTTCATTGCTCAGGACCTTGCTTCATTGCTCAGGACCTTGCTTCATTGCTCAGGACCTTGCTTCATTGCAAGACCTTGCTTCACTGCTCAGGACTTTGCTTCACTAGACTTCTATAATACCATTGCCCGTCCCTCACTGTCTACCTTTGTACCTCTTATCATTGCCTTCGTCTGACCCTTCCCAGTACCATCAACGAGTCAACCAAGCCTTTCCACCATCTTTAAATATTCAACTTAAAATGCCTATGTCCTGGTTCCTCATCTCTTGTGATAGGAGAAGTCTCAAGAATTCCTGTAGATTCAGTGGATTCCCAGGTTGTATAACTTATACCATATCGTGGTGCAGGGGTGAGGTGTGCGGCTGGGGGTACTCAGGTCGCTGGTTCGAGTCACCTCATTGCTCCAGTTGATATTCCTCACTGTTCGCAGGCGATGAGTCGCACTAACGTGGCTAAAGTATGATGACAAGACCACACACTAGAATGTGAAGGGACGACGACGTTTCGGTCCGTCTCACTGTTCACGGTGGTCTCCATCACACACCCATCATGAACACTGGGCCACTGTACATAGTGGTCTCCTTCACACACCCATCATGAACACTGGGACACTGTACACAGTGGTCTTCATCACACTCCCACCATGAACACTGGGCCACTGTACACAGTGGTCTCCATCACACTCCCACTATGAACACTGGGACACTGTTCACAGTGGTCTTCATCACACTCCCACCATGAACACTGGGACTGGACACAGTAAACATTTCTTAACTTTATTATACACATTCAAGATACTAGTATACTGAGCATTAAAATTCAGCTGTATATTTTCAAATAAAATGTTGCTAATTTTAACATATAATCTTAAATATTAAAAATAGCATGTTGCCCAAACATTAGTAACCTCATTTATATACGTTTAGAATTGACTTTTTGTCTACATATTTTGCCTTGTGTAGCCGCGCCAGACAACTGGACGGACGTGGTGGGGACTGTGGTGTCCGGGGCCTTCACTAGTGTGGGCTTCCACCGGGAGCGTCTCCCTGTGCCCGTCGACCTGTCCCCAGGAGACGTCATCGCCGTAACTGGACCAGTTGGCAAAAGGTATTGGGAGTTAGAATATCACATTCTATTTAACTGACGGCCATCATCTCTACTGGCTTCAAAGGGAAAAGAAAGCTCTGAGCTCCTCTCATTGTTGTCGAGTCACTTGAACTAGACGGTAGAGCAACGGTCTCGCCTCATGCAGGTTGGCGTTCAATCCCTGACCATCCATGTGGTTGTGCACCATTCCTTTCCCCCGTCCCATCCCAAATTCTTATCCTAACCCTTTCCCAATGCTAAACAGCGGTAATGGCTTGGCGCTTTTCCCCTGATAATTCCCACCCTCGCAATTCCTCTCATTGTTCTTCAGAATTTTTCCTAACAGGATTTTGAAGTGAATTAATATCTTAATTGGCATTTCCAGTTTCGACCGTAAATGCCAAGATATTACTTCACTTAATAAGCCCCCCATGACCCTGCGGCCGGCCTGGCCACCATGACCCTGGGGCCCATCCTGGTTAAACACGCCAACAACTTGTTTAACAAAATTTACATTGTTATTATATATATATATATATATATATATATATATATATATATATATATATATATATATATATATATATATATATATATATATATTTATATTATAAATATATATTAATGTTCTTTTAGTCAAAGATGTATT
>NC_091150.1:58000911-58205911 GCF_040958095.1 Procambarus clarkii | reverse complement strand
CCAGCACTCCATTCAACCCATAACTTATGATCCACTTTCTTTGAAACAGTTGAATGTATAATTGATCAGATCATCTCTTCTACCCTCTTGCAGACCACACACGTTTCAGGCAGAAAGAAGAAACACGATTCATCTCCGACCATCTTCCTCCTAAAGGAGAAAAATGTACTATACTACAGCATGTGCTCCTTCAGACTCGACTGACGAACTTATAATTTAAATTCTTCTGCCCAGTTTGGTTCATTCCCCCTCTTTATTAATCACAGTTTCTGCACATCAGAAATTATGCATTTCACCCGTTTGACTTCTCTCTTTCTCAGATAATTCTGTAAATTCCATGCCTCAAATTCCTAATTTTGTTGATTACGATTCACGACAATTTCTTTCCTCCAACCTACCTTTAAGCCTCATTCTCATGTCCTTTTCGAGTGCTATATTATATAGCGGTAATAGCTTAGCGCCTAATTCTGATAATGACCTTACTGTATGATTCATGATTTTCTGCCTTTCCTTATGCTTATTATATTTTGCTTGCATTCTGTACATAGTATATTTCATCTCCTATTTTTTATTTTGTTCTTTTCCATGTCCTTCTTACTCAAAATATAATATTTATTCAATAAAACATAAGTGTATTTCATAATAATTTAAATGATCTTTAGTATCCCAGATCCCCTGGCTGTGAGTAAAATGCTTGATGGATCTTGCGTGTTGGAGTGCGTTTCCATGTGCCTCTTTGGGTGCTGAAGCCTGACCCATTTTTCTCCTGCCTGATCTTTCGAATGTTATCTTACATTCGTGAATATCTTACTGCCCCGGGCATTCGTCAGCATACTTCCCCCTAACATTCCAGCCCCCCTTGATGGTATACATCGAGAATACTTATATTTCCTCATACAGAACACTTCTCAGTAATATGTTCAGGTGTATTTCAGAGTGCAAAGAAAAATGGATTGCTTTATTTTCCATAAAAACCTATATTGTAACAACCAATATAGCAAGTTGTAACAACGTTTTAATATATCATGAAAACGTTATACCAAGATGTAACAACTTTATTACAAGTTGTATAACAAGCGAAAAATATTTTTTTAGTATTTAACAAAAATAACTAGCATAAAAACTCCCTCCCTCGCTATCACACGTAATGTTTCCTATTGATTCTCCTTGTATTAACGTAATCCAATATTTGAAACTTTCTTTGCACGAATGTGTACTGGGAAGTCTTTAAGTAATTTGGTGGAAACGCAGCCTACTCCTCATGGCATAAATTGTGTTTTTCAACTAGCAGTTATACAGCTTATTGAATTATCTGATTTTCTGATGATTGTATATTTAGTTTTTTATTCCATGAAATCTATTAGAATTAAATACGCTCATGAATTAATCGGATTTCTTTACTACGTTTATGTCTTTCCGTTGCCATATTAGCTTAAATAAAGGTATTGTATTAGCTTAAATAGAAAATATTTTGGCAATGTGTGGGATTGGATAGATTCCTGTTATGTAGTCATGCTAGCTCACTGCATTATTTTGATTACAAAACGTCGAGAAACATCCATTTGCGAACAAATTCACGAAAAGAGGTAAAAATATTACAGTAAAAAATGAGGCGAACCTAAAATTATAATATATTCACTTTCAGCGCTCTGCCTATAGATGCACAACTCTTTCCCTCTTTCCTGAAGATTAGCGGAGAATACAGATTTTGATCTAAACTGTAATCTGTACAGATTACAGATTCTTATTTTTTGACACGTCACTCTCAATGAGTGACTTGCCAGAAAATAAGAAAACATGGTACATATAGGAACTATAAAGAAGATATAGCAGTTAACTAGACTAGTTTAATAAAATCCAATACGTAGTTAATGATTGACTTGTACGACACGAAATACATACTGTGGATGCTTTGGTAATGTGTAGCAGTTCTAGTGTCCAGTGTAAAGACCGCTATACATAGGAGTGTGTCTCAGTATGTCTTAAACCTTTTGCAAAGGTGGTGTTCCACACTATTTGAACGAGAGCCTCCACTGGGTATTAACATGTCTCATTGTTCACAGCTACAGGGAGGGCAGGAAGTGCTGTTATTGCTCATCAGCCCGATGGCAGCACAATTCCAAGAAATATCCGAATTAGTAACTGGGCGTCCACAATGCAAGCCGAGTTGGTAGCGATACTGGTAGCACTCGAAATTATTGACAACACTGAAGTAGACAGCTTAATTATTTCTGACTCCCTATCCTCACTACGAGCAATAAACAGTTTGCAATCAAGTAATAACGTGCTTGTCTTGGAAGCTAGACGTAGATATGTAAGAATACTTAGCAAAAGGGTAAATATAAAAATGTTGTGGATTCCTTCTCACATTGGCATGCAGGAACATGACAAAGTTGACGCCCTTGCTAAGGCTGCAGTAAATAAAGACAGTATTGAATGGAATCTTGAGTTATCAAATAGGTCCCTTAAAAGTGTCATTAGACGAGAACTCCTAGATGGATTTGAAGAAAGTAGAACAGTGCAAACTGGAACTAGTAGGTCCATTGTTCATCACAATGAAATGTGTGAAGTAAAACATGTGTATGGGGCAAGTAACAAAGTCAGCAGACTAACAGATGTTGTCACAGCTCGTATAAGACTTGGCTACAAGTATCTCTGGCAGTTCGGCTTGTATAGGGATCTAGATGAAGTAAAGTGTAAAGTGTGTGGACATAGGCAGGGACACACACTCGAACACTATATCTTGGATTGTTGTAAAATTGAGCCTTTTAGAGATAAATCTAAGCTCACTCTGTATGATATGGCAACCTATCATATTACCATGGATAAATTACCTGAAATCCTTGCACTGTACCCACATTTTGCTTCCAGTAGATGAACGACATATGAGATTCAGAAACAAGTAGTGTATTGTGAGGACTAATAATAAACAGAAGCTCCCCTATGATTCTGTAATATCCCCATTGGGCAAACTATTATGTATTAACGACAAGACCTACCATTAATGTATGATGACTTACTGTAAATATGTAGCTCTTGTAATAGCACTTTCTCTGTAACTATACAAGAGTTGTTACATTCTTGTACAGCCACTAGTACGCGTAGCGTTTCGGGCAAGTCCTTAATCCTATGGTCCCTGGAATACGATCCCCTGCCGCGAAGAATGGTTTTTTCATCCAAGTACACATTTTACTGTTGCGTTAAACAGAGGCTACAGTTAAGGAATTGCGCCCAGTAAATCCTCCCCGGCCAGGATACGAACCCATGACATAGCGCTCGCGGAACGCCAGGCGAGTGTCTTACCACTACACCACGGAGACTGTGCTGACATTGTATCTATAAGGTGTGAAGGATTGAAGAAATTGTTTATGTAATAATCTAAGATGAGGTCTGATAAAGACCTTTTGTGCCCTCTGTAATGCTTTTGCGCTACCGCTCACAGGATGAGTATGGGGTGCACAATAAACTAGCCGCCTTCGGCGGCAACAATCAAAATCATTGTTCATTGCATTTTGTAACGTTTGTCTGTCACAGAATGTTTAGCATTTCATGTAAATGCTAAACTCTTCAAGTATTGCATTATAAATACAAGTGGCAATTAAATTCCTGGTATTTGTGTATTCTTGTAATTGTTATACATCGTCCTTCCCACAGGTCCAACGCAACTGCCAACTACACCATGGTATTCAGCGTGGCGGGCCCATTAAAATATTCCTTCTCCTTTGTGCCATCCATAGGTAGAAACTTCACATTTAATGATACAAGTAAGTATATAAACCATATACTACTTATTCCTGCATATTCCTGCATATTCCTGCATATTCTTGTTATTTTGAAAAGGTTTCTTTATATTTCTATTTTTTAGTGTACAATTACAGAAGAATATTTTTATCTCAATAATCGTCATTTCCCATCTAATATTTCAGAACTTTAAATAATTAAAAAACTTCAAACTTTAACTTAAGTGACTAAATTCCTATACAACTTCAAGAAACCTCTGGGCATAGATAGAATATGAAGACTGGTATTTTTTAATTATATTTAAACAAGACGCATTACTTACTATCGAAAGACTATCCACTAATAAGCACTATTCTAGTTGTATTGGAGACTATCCAATACCAAGCACACTTCTCGTTGTCCAGGCGCCAGATTCACCAAGCAGTTACGCAAGCACTTATAAAACTGTACATCTTTTCTCAATGTTTGGCGGCTTTGTTTACAATTATTAAACAGTTAATGAGCTGCGAAACTCCAGGAGGCTGTTTATAACAAAAACAACAGTTGATTGGGGAGTTTTCATGCTTGTAAACTGTTTAATAAATGAAACCAAAGCCGTCAATAATTGAGGAAAGATGTACACGTTCGTAAGTACTTGCGTAACTGCTTCGTGAATCTGGCCCTTGGAGACTATCCATTAAGAAGCACTGTTCTTGTTGTCTTGGAGACTATTCACTAAAAAGTACCATTCTTCTTTACAAAGAGACTATTGTCAATATTAAGGGTGGATATAGCCTAGGCTGCCTTCAGGTGATAACTGGTCCTGGGCGTTCCCTGCATATATGAGGATCTGTACGTATTCGGGACATAATAATAGATGAATATACATTGGTAAAATAAAGTAGGTTAATAAATTATTAGATGCTTGAGAAGTAAGGAGTAAATATTGTGAGGAGGAGGAGGAGTCAGAAGGCGATGTGCCTCCACTTGGACTAGGTAGGGATTCCCAAGGAGGTCTAGAGTGCTTGCGAAGTTTAGAATGTGTTAGAAGCGGTGGTATGGACCAATCAGCGCCTTGCAAGATGGTGACGTCACTTCGAGATGATGTTGTTGGGCACTGATCTCGTCACTTCACCTCCAAGTTCGAGATCGAGCGGGCGTACTTTCTCTGCGCCCGTCATTACCTGTGCAAGTTTCGCCAATTTGACGCTTGTGAGAAGGCCCGAACCAAATATAGATAAGGCAGAAACTTCCAAGAGGATGTGGTTTAAAAGCTGCTCTCGTTTATAGCCGGATTCGACGGGATTGTAAAGATGTGGTGAGGGCATCGCGGCAACAGGGAGCTTCACCCTCTGAGGCGATCATTTGTCGTCCCCGCACCTCAAGAGGAGGCGGGGACTGGTACACAAGAAGGTGTCACTGTGACAAGGATTACACCACAAACGAAACTCGGAAGGATAACAAAAATAAACAGGAGCCAGAGGGAGGAGGCTCAGGTATCGTCAAGTGTGAGACACCATCGACAGCCAGTGGACAGGAACTGGAGACACACACCATGACGGTACGTCTGCAGGTACTGGAGGTAAGGGCATGCAATGGTTTAGAGGGACTTACATGAGCGGCTGCGAAGTGTTTGATGAAATAAAGGGTGAGATTGATGCCCCAAGGGTGTTGTGATGAACAAGTCCACAATGGGGTACTTTAAAGATATACAAAAGTGGGGACCAAGAAATGGAGCCCCGGGCGAGCAGTGAGGGTCGCCGAATTCCTGTGTGACAGTTTGTGGATTTGAGAGTTGACCTGAGTGTGGAGACTTATTGTGAAATACCAGAATACGAAGGTCCACGATTGAGGTGGGGCCCAGAGCTGATTACTAGGGCGTGTGATGGTGAAGACACGTCCCTGGAGATAAACCAAGTTTATAGGTATACACAGTTACAGATAAATTGACTAGTGGGACACAGGACCCCAGGACAGTGGTGATCAACACGAGATCTGGGAAGCAACCGATTTGTGGGGCAGAGGTTACCGGACGTCGCCAGCCGGAATAAATGTAAATATATTAATGTCAGATATAAAGCAATACTTAAGTGAAAATGGTTATCTTTCGTTTGGGTAGGATACAGAGAATATATTCGGACAGGTCTCGAGAGAAGATGAATTCGCTGATATCCAACATCCATATAGTTATGATTAATGAACAAACTCTTAAATGCCCAGTAGTCCAGACTACCGACAATATCAAAGGGCAGAATGTATTTCTGTGTATAATATATTACTAAGTTGGATTGGATTATTTCTAGATAGGTCCTTATGTATCCCCCCATGTTTTCACCTTTATTGTCTTTATCACCTGACCCAGTGCAGGTATAAAATCAACCAGCATTGTAAGATATATATATATATATATATATATATATATATATATATATATATATATATATATATATATATATATATATATATATATATGCAAACAAGCCTGAACGGTAGCCAGGCATATATGCCACTGAAAACTCACACCCCAGAAGTGACTCGAACCCATACTGCCAGAAGCAATGCAACTGATGTACAGGATCCCTTAACCACTCGACCAACGCGACACAACACATTGTTGAAAGATGGCGAACATCTTAGAAAGTAGGTCAGCCTGGGGAGGGACAAGCATCTGGTGATGAGGTAAAGTGCATCATGAGCGCTTTATGATGCATTTATATATATATATATATATATATATATATATATATATATATATATATATATATATATATATATATATATATGTCGTACCTAGTAGCCAGAATGCCCTTTTCAGCCTACTATGCAAGGCCTGATTTGCGTAATAAGCCAAGTTTTCCTGAATTAATATATTTTCTCTATTTTTTTTCTTATGAAATGATAAAGCTACCCATTTCATTATGTATGAGGTCAATTTTTTTTTATTGGAGTTAAAATTAACATAGATATATGACCGAACCTAACCAACCCTACCTAACCTAACCTAACCTATCTCTATAGGTTAGATTAGGTTAGGTAGCAGAAAAAGTTAGGTTAGGTTAGGTTAGGTAGGTTAGGTAGTCGAAAAAACATTAATTCATGAAAACTTGGCTTATTAGGCAAATCGGGCCTTTCATAGTAGGCTGAGAAGTGCGTTCTGGCTACTAGGTACGACATATATATATATATATATATATATATATATATATATATATATATATATATATATATATATATATATATATGTCGTACCTAATAGCCAGAACGCACTTCTCAGCCTACTATTCAAGGCCCGATTTGCCTAATAAGCCAAGTTTTCATGAATTAATGTTTTTTCGTCTATCTAACCTACCTAACCTAACCTAACCTAGCTTTTTTTGGCTACCTAACCTAACCTTACCTATAAATATAGGTTAGGTTAGGTTAGGTAGGGTTGGTTAGGTTCGGTCATATATCTACGATAATTTTAACTCCAATAAAAAAAAATTGACCTCATACATAGAGAAAAGGGTTGCTTTATCATTTCATAAGAAAAAAATTATAGTAAATATATTAATTCAGGAAAACTTGGCTTATTAGGCAAATCGGGCCTTGAATAGTAGGCTGAGAAGTGAGTTCTGGCTACTAGGTACGACATATATATATATATATATATATATATATATATATATATATATATATATATATATATATATATATATATATATATATATATATATATATATATATATATATATATATATATATATATATATGTCGTACCTAGTAGCCAGAACTCACTTCTGAGCCTACTATGCAAGGCCCGATTTGCCTAATAAGCCAAGTTTTCATGAATTAATTGCTTTTCGACTACCTAACCTACCTAACCTAACCTAACCTAACTTTTTCGGCTACCTAACCTAACCTAACCTATAAAGATAGGTTAGGTTAGGTTAGGTAGGGTTGGTTAGGTTCAGTCATATATCTACGTTAATTTTAACTCCAATAAAAAAAAATTGACCTCTTACATAATGAAATGGGTTGCTTTATCATTTCATAAGAAAAAAATTAGAGAAAATATATTAATTCAGGAAAACTTGGCTTATTAGGCAAATCGGGCCTTGCATTGTAGGCTGAAAAGTGAGTTCTGGCTACTAGGTACGACATATATATATATATATATATATATATATATATATATATATATATATATATATATATATATATATATATATATATATATATATGTCGTACCTAATAGCCAGAACGCACTTCTCAGCCTACTATTCAAGGCCCGATTTGCCTAATAAGCCAAGTTTTCATGAATTAATGTTTTTTCGTCTACCTAACCTACCTAACCTAACCTAACCTAGCTTTTTTTGGCTACCTAACCTAACCTTACCTATAAATATAGGTTAGGTTAGGTTAGGTAGGGTTGGTTAGGTTCGGTCATATATCTACGTTAATTTTAACTCCAATAAAAAAAAATTGACCTCATACATAGAGAAAAGGGTTGCTTTATCATTTCATAAGAAAAAAATTATAGTAAATATATTAATTCAGGAAAACTTGGCTTATTAGGCAAATCGGGCCTTGAATAGTAGGCTGAGAAGTGAGTTCTGGCTACTAGGTACGACATATATATATATATATATATATATATATATATATATATATATATATATATATATATATATATATATATATTATATGTATATATATATTATATATATATATATATATATATTATATATATATATATATATATATATATATATATATATATATATATATATATATATATTTATATATATATATTATTAAATATGGCCGAAAAAGTAAGATTAATAATTCTAACACGAATTTTCTCAATCTTTCGTACATTTCTTTTCACTGTTGGTGGTAATTCAAAAATCAATTCTCCAAAATTCATTTTTATTTCTAGTCTGACACGACAATTGAGCGCGTTTCGTAAAACTTATTACATTTTCAAAGACTTTAGTTTACACATACACAACTGAATAGAACTTACACATCTCCGATTTGTTTATATCTACATTTGAGTAAGGTGGATGGGGTGAGGTGGTATTTAATAGGGTATTAATTTCATCAACACAAGACAGAACACGAAACAATGGGTATTGAATAGAAGTGATTGTAGAAAGCCTATTGGTCCATATTTCTTGATGCTCTATATTGGACCGGAGTCTTGAGGTGGGTAGAATATAGTTGTGCATTAATTGGCTGTTGATTGCTGGTGTTGACTTCTTAATGTGTAGTGCCTCGCTAACGTCAAGGCGCCTGCTATCGCTGTATCTATCAATGATTTCTGTGTTGTTTACTAGGATTTCTCTGGCGATGGCTTGGTTGTGGGAAGAGATTATATGTTCCTTAATGGAGCCCTGTTGCTTATGCATCGTTAAACGCCTAGAAAGAGATGTTGTTGTCTTGCCTATATTCTGGGTTTTTTTTAGCTTACAGTCCCCAAGAGGGAATTTGAAGGCATAGACGACGTTGGTCTCTTTTAAAGCGTTCTGCTTTGTGTCTGGAGAGTTTCTCATGAGTAGGCTGGCCGTTTTTCTGGTTTTATAGTAAATCGTCAGTTGTATCCTCTGATTTTTGTCTGTAGGGATAACGTTTCTATTAACAATATCTTTCAGGACCCTTTCCTCCGTTTTATGAGCTGTGGAAAAGAAGTTCCTGTAAAATAGTCTAATAGGGGGTATAGGTGTTGTGTTAGTTGTCTCTTCAGAGGTTGCATGGCGTTTCACTCTTCTTCTTATGATGTCTTCGATGAAACCATTGGAGAAGCCGTTGTTGACTAGGACCTGCCTTACTCTACAGAGTTCTTCGTTGACTTGCTTCCATTCTGAGCTGTGGCTGAGAGCACGGTCGACATATGCGTTAACAACACTCCTCTTGTACCTATCTGGGCAGTCGCTTTTGGCATTTAGGCACATTCCTATGTTCGTTTCCTTAGTGTAGACTGCAGTATGGAAACCTCTGCTCTTTTCCATGACTGTTACATCTAGAAAGGGCAGCTTCCCATCCTTTTCCATCTCGTAAGTGAAACGCAGCACGGAACTCCGCTCAAATGCCTCCTTCAGCTCCTGCAGATGTCTGACATCAGGTACCTGTGTAAAAATGTCGTCAACATACCTGCAGTATATGGCCAGTTTCAAGTTCATGTCGACTAAGACTTTTTGCTCGATGGTACCCATGTAGAAGTTTGCAAACAGGACACCTAGGGGAGAACCCATGGCGACCCCATCTACTTGCTTATACATGTGCCCATCCGGGCTCAAGAAGGGTGCCTCTTTAGTACAAGCTTGGAGTAGTTTCCTTAGGATATTTTCTGGTATGTCAAGAGGAGTACAGGCTGGATCACGATACACTCTGTCGGCTATCATCCCGATTGTCTCGTCCACAGGTACGTTGGTGAACAGCGATTCTACGTCCAACGAGGCTCTTATTCCTGTGGCCCGTGTGCCCCACAGTAAGTCAACAAATTCCTTTTTAGACTTCAGGCTGAAGGCGCAAGGGACATAAGGAGTCAGCAGGCCGTTGAGTTGCTTCGCCAGTCTGTACGTGGGTGTGGGTATCTGGCTAATGATTGGCCGAAGTGGGTTTCCAGGCTTGTGTGTCTTGACATTTCCATACGCATATCCAAGTTTATATTCCCCAATAATCTTTGGCAGGTGGAATCCTGATTTCTTGGCGTTCACAGTTTCGATTAGTTTGTTGACCTTTGCTTTCAATTCGGCTGTAGTGTCCTTCGTTACTCTTTGGAATTTAGTTTGGTCAGAGAGTATGAGGTTCATTTTCGCCAGATATTCGTCTTTTTTAAGAATGACGTATATTGGCGACTTGTCACCTCTCCTGACAACTATCTCCTTGTTCTCACGAAGGCTTTTAGCTGCCGCTTTGAGCTCATGGGACAGTATGGTGCTTTTGTAACTGCCTCGATTCTTTCCTCCTTCCGCAATAAGTTCTGCTTGTAAGGTATCTTTGGTAGTGACCTTCTTTTGTGTCTCGAGGTCGAATATGTCGTCCAACAGAATTTCCAACTCCACTTTCCGGAGAAATCACGACTCCACCTGCCAAAGATTATTGGGGAATATAAACCTGGATACGCGTATGGAAATGTCAAGACACATGAGCCTGGAAACCCACTTCGGCCAATCATTAGCCAGATACCCACACGCACGTACAGACTGGCGAAGTGACTCAACGGCTTGCTGACTCCTTATGTCCCTTATGCCTTCAGCCTGAAGTCTCCAAAGGAATTTGTTGACTTACTGCGGGAAACACGGGCCACAGGGATAAGAGCCTCGTTGGACGTAGAATCACTGTTTACCAACGTACCTGTGGATGAAACAATCGGGATGATAGCGGACAGAGTGTATCGTGATCCGGCCTGTACTCATCTTGACATACCAGAAAATATTCTAAGGAAACTATTCCAAGCTTGTACTAAAGAGGCACCCTTCTTGAGCCTGGATGGGCACATGTATAAGCAAGTAGATGGGGTCGCCATTGGTTCTTCCCCTAGGTGTCCTGTTTGCGAACTTCTACATGGGTACCATCGAACAAAAGGTCTTAGTCGACATGAACTTGAAACCGGCCATATACTGCAGGTATGCTGACGACATTTTTACACAGGTACCTGATGTCAGACATCTGCAGGAGCTAAAAGAGGCATTTGAGCGGAATTCTGTGTTGCGTTTCACTTATGAGATGGAGAAGGATGGGAAGCTGCCCTTTCTAGGTGTAACAGTCATGGAAAGGAGCGGAGGTTTCCACACTGCAGTCTACACTAAGGAAACGAACATAGGAATGTGCCTAAATGCCAAAAGCGACTGCCCAGATAGGTACAAGAGGAGTGTTGTTAACGCATATGTCGACCGTGCTCTCAGCCACAGCTCAGAATGGAAGCAAGTCGACGAAGAACTCTGTAGGGTAAGGCAGGTCCTAGTCAACAACGGCTTCTCCAATGGTTTCATCGAAGACATCATAAGAAGGAGAGTGAAACGCCATGCAACCTCTGAAGAGACAACTAACACAACACCTATACCCTCTATTAGACTATTTTACAGGAACTTCTTTTCCACAGCTCATAAAACGGAGGAAAGAGTCCTGAAAGATATTGTTAATAGAAACGTTATCCCAACAGACAAAAATCAGAAGATACAATTGACGATCTACTAATAAAACCAAGAAAACGGCCAACCTACTCATGAGAAACTCTCCAGACACAAAGCAGAACGCTTTAAAAGAGACCAATGTCGTCTATGCCTTCAAATGCCCACTTGGGGACTGTAAGCCTCAAAGAATTCAGTATATAGGCAAGACAACAACATCTCTTTCCAGGCGATTAACGATGCATAGGCAACAGGGCTAAATTAAGGAACATATAATCTCTTCAAACAACCAGACCATCACCAGAGAAGTCTTAACAAAAAACATGGAAAATCATCGATAGATACAACGATAGCAGGCGGCTAGATATCTGCGAGGAACTACACATTAAGAAGTCGACACCAGCAATCAACAGCCAATTAATGCACAACTATATTCTACCCACTTCAAGACTCCGCACCAATATAGAAGCATCAAGAAATATGGGCCAATAGGCCCTTTAGTTACTTCCATTCTTCCTTTTAACTTACAAAATATTATACCCATTGTTTCGTGTTCTGTCTCGAGTTGAAAGTTGTTTTCACCTCATCCAAAACTGTTGTAACATATCACCTCACCCAAATGCAGGTATAAAATTGAAGCTGTTTGAATTCTTTTCAGTTATAGTTGTGTGTGTGTAAACTAAAGTCTTCGAAAATGTAATAAGTTTTACGAAACGCGTTCAAGTGTCGCGTCAGACTAGAAATAAAAATGAATTTTGGAGAATTGATCTTTCAGTTACAACCAACAGTGAAAAGAAATATAAGAAACATCGAGGAAATTCGTGTTAGAATTATTAATCTTACTTTTTCGGTCATATGTAATAATATATGTCTACAGGAAAGACTGCTACCAATATATATATATAATATATGTATATATATATATATATATATATATATATATATATATATATATATATATATATATATATATATATATATGTATATATAATATGCAAACAAGCCTGAATGGTCCCCAGGACTATATGCGACTGAAAACTCACACCCCAGAAGTGACTCGAACCCATTGTCCCAGGTGCAACGCTACTGGTAACTACAAGGCGCCTTAATCCGCTTGACCATTACGGCCGGACAAAAGGAAGTGATAGCCGAAGCTATTTGAACCACTTCCCCGCCGGCAACTCGGATGGTAATCTTGGGCATAGCATTTTATCAAATCACCTCATTCTTTGGGGCACACGTGAGGAACACAAATACAAACAAGCCTGAATGGTCCCCAGGACTATATGCGACTGAAAACTCACACCTCAGAAGTGACTCGAACCCATACTCCCAGGAGCAACGCTACTGGTAACTACAGGGCGCCTTAATCCGCTTGCCCCAAAGAATGAGGTGATTTGATAAAATGCCATGCCCAAGATTACCATCCGAGTTGCCGGCGGGGAAGTGGTTCAAATAGCTTCGGCTATCACTTCCTTTTGTCCGGCCGTGATGGTCAAGCGGATTAAGGCGCCCTGTAGTTACCAGTAGCGTTGCTCCTCGGAGTATGGGTTCGAGTCACTTCTGGGGTGTGAGTTTTCAGTCTCATATATATATATATATATATATATATATATATATATATATATATATATTTATATATATATATATATATATATATATATATATATATATATATATATATATATATATATAATTTTCCCATTAAATTATACTACCTTGATGACCTTGGGGGTAGATTAGAGTTACTAGATTGGGTCTGGGCACTCTAACTCGCTGGACCACAAGGCATTCGTGGGAGAGATCGCGAGAGCAGGGGCTTAAACTCAAATTGCAGAGAACCGGAGGACATCAGGGATGCTGACAGGCAGTGTGAATACTGATGACAGATGGCCAGCGAGAAGGTATCACGTCCTGGTTTGTGTTTCTCTGGAGTAGGCTACAGGAAAGAGGTAGCCGGCTTCCTCTCACAGGTGATAAATATTGTTTTATATTTGATTTGATGTAAGAGAATAGGACAAGCCTGATCTGTCTGGGAGAGTGAGTCTCATCTACCTTACATTTGGAGGCTCTGTCCGGATAGTGAGTCTCATCGACCTTACATTTGGGGGGTTCTGTCCGGATAGCGAGCATGCAAATTCCTTACATTATCCACTAACAAGCATTATTCTTCATTACTAGGAGACTATCCACCAACCACAGTTGATTACGAGTTGTCGTATCCAATTACGGTGGCTGTTCCTGGCATGTACGAAGTGACGGTGTCGGCATGGAACAAGCACAATATATACACAGGTCCCGTCTCGTATTCCACCTTTGTGTTCGTTCAGAACCAGGTGGTGACCACGTGGACGGTGGCTCCTGTCTCCCCTCGAGGCTTCCTCGTCCCTACTAACAGTAAGTTGTGGCAGATCTGCTTTATAGCAAGAGTCTCGTTGTCTTTTTGAATTATGTTTCCTTGTAACACTCGTTGAATACTTTCACACTTCCTGTTACAGACTGTTTGGTTGGAACACTTCAGTGAAAGTTTTCCAATTATATAGTTGCGAACGCATTTCCCTATGCGTGATCGTAGCGTGAAACCTAATGCCAGAAATTGTGAAACCCAGTTAGAAACAAATATACAAATTAATTGCCATTTACTATCTGGATGTGGAACCTAAGTTCGATGCTTTATTTAATTTCGTTATTTATGTTAATTTTTAAGCTCAGTTGAACATCGGCAATATAATGAAATGTACCAAGAGCAAACTCCTCATGCATCTCTAAAGTGTAGACAAAATTATTATTATTATTATTACTATTATTATTATTAGACAGTTCACCTTTACTTGATCCTCACAGAGATTTACTTTGGTAAACGTTCAACTGTATTCTTCAGGCGCAGATCCTCGACTCCATTACATACATTTAGTAAGTTCGTATGTGGTTTGTGTGGGTCAATTGGAAGATTCCTGTATCCTAGTTGATAGTGGCAGTCATATATATAGTGACAAATGTTTATATAGAAACACACTAATGTTTCATGACTCCAAGCCAATGTGAATATGCAAGCAAAATCTATCTTAAAGAAAATATACTAGTTCCCATTTCTAGGATCCGAAGGTGTGGTGTCCGGGTTGTTGTGTTGTGTCGTGATGGTAGGAATGGTGGTCGTGCTCCTGCTCCCGGTCCGCCGCACCGTTCCTCACACTCTTCACGCCATCTGACCAGCAATCCGCCGTATCACGACACCACACAACCCGTCTGCCACGGCTTGGAAATCTGGAATAGGCAACTATAAAATATTCTTAAAGAATAGTTTGGCTTTGCATATTCGCAGCTGTCTGGAGTTATGAAGCATTTAATTTGTGGACTGGTGCCAGCGCATGATTTAATAATCTATTACTGATATTCTGAGCCACTATCAAGATATAGGAATCTACCATAAATGAAGCATTTTGCTTCCTCACCACTCACACAGACAGAGCACCGACTGATTAATGAAGATTAAGCCACCACAAGAGGTGGCACACGCATGAGTAACCCGTAGTGGTTGATGTTTGGAGTGAATGTGATATTTGATCGTATAAGATCGTGAAGTATCTCTGGGCCTGGGGGACATGACACCGTCGTCTTGAAACTCTGATGCTCTTCCTCTTGCTAGATGGCTACTGATGATGTCTTCACTCTTTGGAACAAGAAGTGTAAACACAGTCCAAACCGCCATCAGGTGTACTCTCCAACAGTCAACCTCAGGTATACACACCTTGCTGTGCTGCCTAAGAATTTACTCGTCTTGTAAGATTTACTCGTCTCCACAAATCAGTGGACGGAGAAGAAATCTGACTCCTCTTGGGTCTTTTGCTTCGTCAATAAAGCTAGTATCCAGATCCTCGAATAAATGCTTTGTCACTTTTACCTCCACTTTTATCACTTTTAAAATTGTACTCATACCCAGAATTGAAATCTGTGTAGGTGTTGGCCAAGGTTGATATGGACGTGTAGTACTACACCAACTGCCTACCCGTCTTTCAGGGACTCCCTCTATTGTTGTTTGGATTATTCACAGATTTAGCAAAATTGCAAGATATTAGAGAACAAGACTCCCATTCTACTATTCACCCAACTATAGTAATTAAGGCATCTCGATGATGTAATTTATATTTCTGTGCCTTGAGTACCAGCTACCTGTACTTTGTCAGAGCAGGACATGCTGACTGTATCTGTCAAGCTCTATATCGCTGCAAATATATCTTTATGCCACGTTAATTTGGGCACCAATACAGAACGCCTCTGCAATTCAAAGGGTTTGAAGTAAGAGATTCGTCGCTGGTGATGGCATGGAAGTCGCTAATAGAAAGTCACCTGCATGGAAAGTCATTAATGTTGTGATTCAAGCGATCACATGTATTGCTTGTGAGTGTTAGATGGGTCTGGTTGGAGTGCTCAGGCTGCGAGAGAATATCACTTGGTGTAGTGTATAGAAGTGGAGCCGTGTGCTCCCTTCCAAGATGATTAGGTAATCCAGTAAGATTACTGTACCAAGGTGCCAGATGCCGAGAACGATGTTAAGAAAGCTGTAGAGGAACTGACAGGAAAGGTGACTCGTTTCCATTGCTTGTCATCTAATGAATGACAACTGAAATTTTTCTCATGTAAATTTCAATAAGCGATCGTATTTATCTGGCTCGAGGAAGGTATGGGACGAGGAACACCTCAGGAAACAGGTTAAACTGGGACGGGACTAACATCTAGTCAGAAGGTAAAGGGTACCCATGCTGTCTAACCTCTCATCTATCCTCAGGTGTCATCTATCCTCAGGTGTCATCTATCCTCAGGTGTTATCTATCCTTAGGTGTCATCCATCCTCAGGTCTCATCTATTCTCAGATGTCATCTATCCTCAGGTGTCATCTCTATCCTCAGGTGTCATCTATCCTCAGGTGTCATCTATTCTTAGGTGTCATCTATCCTCAGGTCTCATCTATCTTCAGGTGTCATCCATCCTCAGGTCTCATCTATCCTCAGGTCTCATCTATCCTCAGGTCTCATCCATCTTCAGGTCTCATACATTCTCAGGTCTCATACATTCTCAGGTCTCATACATTCTCAGGTCTCATCCATCCTCAGGTCTAATCAATCCTCAAGTCTCATCCATCCTCAGGTCTTATCTATCCTCAGCTCTCATCCATCCTCAGGTCTCATACATTCTCAGGTCTCATACATTCTCAGGTCTCATCCATCCTCAGGTCTCATCCATCCTCAGGTCTCATACATCCTCAGGTCTCATACATCCTCAGGTGTCATACATCCTCAGGTCTCATACATTCTCAGGTCTCATCCATCCTCAGGTCTCATCCATCCACAGGTCTCATACATTCTCAGGTCTCATACATTCTCAGGTCTCATCCATTCTCAGGTATCATCCATCCTCAGGTCTCATCCATCCTCAGGTCTCATCCATCCTCAGGTTTCATCCATCCTCAGGTCTCATCCATCCTCAGGTCTCATACATTCTCAGGTCTCATCCATCCTCAGGTCTCATACATTCTCAGGTCTCATACATTCTCAGGTCTCATCTATCCTCAGGTGTCATCCATCCTCAGGACTCATCTATCCTCAGGTCTCATCCATCCTCAGGTCTCATCCATCCTCAGGTCTCATCCATTCTCAGGTCTCATCCATTCTCAGGTCTCATCCATCCTCAGGTCTCATCCATCCTCAGGTCTCATCCATCCCCAGGTCTCATACATTCTCAGGTCTCATCCATCCTCAGGTCTCATCCATCCTCAGGTCTCATACATTCTCAGGTCTCATCCATCCTCAGGTCTCATACATTCTCAGGTCTCATACATTCTCAGGTCTCATCCATCCTCAGGTGTCATCCATCCTCAGGTCTCATCTATCCTCAGGTCTCATCCATCCTCAGGTCTCATCCATCCTCAGGTCTCATCCATTCTCAGGTCTCATCCATTCTCAGGTCTCATCCATCCTCAGGTCTCATCCATCCTCAGGTCTCATCCATCCTCAGGTCTCATACATTCTCAGGTCTCATCCATCCTCAGGTCTCATCCATCCTCAGGTCTCATCCATCCTCAGGTGTCATACATTCTCAGGTCTCATCCATCCTCAGGTCTCATACATTCTCAGGTGTCATACATTCTCAGGTCTCATCTATCCTCTTCATTGCCAGTGATCTTCTAACCAAAGATCACATCCTTATACAAAGTAAAAAAATGATTCAATATCTCGTAATTTATCGTATTTTTTAATTACCATGACATTTGTTTGCTCTGTTTATTTCAACAAGTCAATTTTATTTATTCCCAACTCCATTATATATGTTGATTTTTACCTACATTCAATTCGTAATAATCTAAGCGTCTTCAAAGCTCTTCTGGTAATGATGATGCTTTAAAAAATATATGTAATGTCTGAATAATTTTATCATAGTTCCCCAGATCAAATTCAATGAGAGTAGCGGGGCGGCGTTCCCCACCAACGCCTCGGTGAGGGTGGCCTGGGGGGACGGGGTGACCGAACTCTTGCCCTTCCTCAGCCCCAGCAACAACACCACCACCACCACCCCCGTGTTCCAGCACAACTACACCACCGGCGGCTACTACAACATCACAGCCTACATTTTCAACGTTGTGTCCGGCTACCAGGTGACCTGCCAGGTAAGTCATACCGTTATGCTTCATATGTGTTGCTTATTTCATTGTTTTCAGTTGTTTGATGGATCCAAACAATTAAACTTAGTTTTAGAAACACACTAAGGAAAACCATTCTGTGGCACCTCGTGGATGATGTGCAATAAAAAATATATACACTTCGAAAATTGCAATAATAACAAGTGACGTAATAATTATTATACAGCCAGGCTTCTCTCAGCCAAGATTGATAGCAATCAGTCACCAGCAGAGAAGGCACGCGCTAAGAGTGTGACAGGGTGTGCATGGTGTCTCAAGAATAATGGGGATGTGCGCAAACATTCCCATAACGGAATCCGATGTCCGGGTATGTGGCGCCCTCCCAAAGAGAGTATGAATCAGCACCCTACACCAAGTCAGGGGAAAACACCTCCAACAGCTTCATTTCCAGAGAGAACTTACTAGAAGCCTACTAGAAGCGATGTCGTTTTGATGAAACGACATCGGTTGGAACCTAGTGCAGCACATCCCCAAAGCTGCCCGCATCCAAGCAGCAGCCAAATTATCCAGCCACTTGAAAAAGGTTAATGACTCTCCCAGAACCATCCAAGGATATTGCAACCTTTTCCTGTTTGGTAACATATGCCTAGCTGTCCCTGCAAGGAGCGGACAGATCACAAACTTCCTCAGTCATTAGGGCTATAAATAGTTTTCCAAGAGAGGATAACCAGGTACCCCTCCCCAACCATGCCAAAAACACCCACCCCAGGAAAGGCATTAACAACAGAACCGAGGCATCCAAAATCAGAGCAACAGTCAGCAAGAAAATAAAAGAAGGCAACACTGTAAGGAGCAATATGAGTCATCACCAGCGAGGACACAGTTGCCACCAGAGATGAAAATACAGCACAAGCTCTGAGAGACAAACACCCATCCAGAGCTCCACGTGAGTACAGTGTTCCATCAGTCGGTGTCACCAGAGCGGAATCCCTGTGTGTGTGATCGAGTCTGTGGTGCATAAAGCATCTTTATCCTTCCCACCTGGATCAGCAGGCGGATTCACAGGACTAAGACTCAACCATATCAAACAAATGTTCAATCCTGCACTGGGAGACATTGCACAGGGCCTTCTTGTGGAACTAACTAGATTCTCCAACACATGTCTTGCTGGCAACTTAACAGAGACCATACATCCTTTTTTTGGCGCTACCCCTCTATGCCCTGAGGAAAAAGAATAGAGGAGTCAGACCAATAGCTGTGGGCAATTCACTCCAGTGCCTCGTTGCTAAGGCTGCTGCTAGAACAGTTAGCCTGGCAGCAGTAGACATACTGATGCCAAAACAGCTCGGATTTGGCATTCCCCAAGGGTGTCTGGTAAGAAGGGAGGCAGTATTTAATGCAGTTCATTGTTATTTTCCATTGTACTCTCTTGTTACAGTAAAGACCTAACCCTGTCATTCAGGGAACATGCAACCGAATGACAAAGTGTCCAACAAGGTGACCCCTTTGCTCCTTTTCTTTTCTGCCTAGTCATCAAGAAAGTCACTGATAACCTGTCCAGTGAGCTCAACATTTGGTTTTTGGACGATGGTATTCCAGCTGGATATCTAGACTCTCTCCTGGAGAACATAAGAATAATTCAGGAGCAAGTCTAGGCCTCACCCCTGAAGTCTTCCAAGCGTAAAATAACCTCCACCAACTAGCAATAATAGAGCAAATAAAGGGTGTTTTGCCGGAGATCCATTTAACCAACCATGAGGACAGCACGCTCCTAGGAGTTCCCCTTGGAGGGAACGCCATCAACGAGGTCCTTGGTAAGATCAAGGACCTTGGTCAGGTCAGATTGCTGACCTGAGGAGGAGGATGGATGAAAGAATTGAAGATATTGATGCCAATGATGCACTTTACCTCATCACCAGATGTTTGTCCCTCCTCAGGCTGACCTACTTTCATAAATGTTTGCCATTATTCAATAACATTAAATTAGAAGCGTATGACAGCTTGCTGAAATCAATGTTAGAAAAAGCCCTCAACTTTTCTCTCAGCGACTCAAAGTAGAAACAAGCCAATCTTCCTATCAGACTTGGGGGGACCTCGGCGAACACACAGCAACACAAATTGCAGTACCTGCGTTCCTGTCCTCTTCAGTGGCATCTAACAACCTGGTGAAGAAAATCCTACCAGATTACTTAGGTCAACAGGCAGGGGGTACACTATCTCAGTTTTACGGTCTGCACCATCAAATGGGTTTCTCTTGCAGGATCAGCACCTCAACCACCGCCTTCTGTAGCTCACAAGCAATCCAGCTAGGACCGCCCCATTGTCGACCTAGTAGCTGCGACATGCCTAGAAATTGCAATAACACTACATGACACTGCTCGACTTAGAGCTGTAGCAGCTCCCCATGCAGGTGACTTCCTATTAGTAACCCCAATGTCAGCAACCGGCACGCATCTCACACCGCAGGCCCTCTGAATTGCTGTGGCCCTGTCTCGCTGCCCCTAACCCACACTGAATATAGGTGTATATGCGGCGAGGCAGAGGCCGACTGGTATGGTCGGCATGGCCTGCTCTGCTAAAGCACAGGAGGATGGCATGCAAGACACAGCGAGGTAAATGACATTATTAAGAGGAGCCTTACTACAGCCGGTTGTCTAGCAGAGAGAGAACCTCGTTACCTAATACAACGCAACTTTGACGAGGCTGTCGAATCTGATAAGCCCAGATGGAATCACGATGAAACCCCCTCGAAGAATGGTAGACAATTCGTGTGGGATTACACATGTGTTTCAACTTCGGCCAACACCTATGTTGACTTTAGTGTTGCACATCCAGGCGGTAGTGCCCATCACCAGGAAGCAGCCAAGTTTCGTAAATACCGAGATCTTGATCACCATTTCAATTTTGTCCCCACTGCCTCAGAAACAACTTGGTGCTTGGGGTAAAAGTGCTGGTAGGTTTTGAAGGAGATGGGTTCTAAGCTAATTGAAACAACTAGAGACCCTAGAGCCGCCAGTTTCCTCGTTCAGCGCCTTAGTGTGGCAGTCCAGAGAGGAAATGCTCACTGCAGGAGCTGAAGGAACTAGACAACCTGTGAAAAGTAGCCTTGTACCTCGCTTGTAACCAACCCTTGTATGTTGTAACCCTTTATGTGCAAGGAAGTTTTAAACATATATATATATATATATATATATATATATATATATATATATATCACGAAAATAAACACGTGATTAAGAATGTGACAATGTCAGACCACGGAGGAAAAATGAAACAGGAAATTTCCTGTTTCATTTTTCCTCCGTGGTCTGACATTGTCATATATATATATATATATATATATATATATATATATATATGCGAACAAGCCTGAATGGTCCCCAGGACAATATGCAACTGAAAACTCACACCCCAGAAGTGACTCGAACCCATACTCCCAGTAGCAACGCAACTGGTATGTACAAGACGCCTTAATCCACTTGACCATCACGACCGGACAATGAGGTGATAGCCGAGGCTATTTGAACCACCCCACTGCCAAGTGGGGTGATGGTCAAGTGGATTAAGGCGTCTTGTACATATCACGACCGGACATGAAAGAATGAGGTGATTTGGTAAAAAGTGCCCCAAAGAATGAGGTGATTTGGTAAAATGCTATGCCCAAGATTACTATCCGAGTGCCGGCGGTGGGGTGGTTCAAATAGCTTAGGCTATCACCTCATTATGTCCGGTCGTGATGGTCAAGTGGATTAAGGCGTCTTGTACATACCAGTTGCGTTGCTTCTGGGAGTATGGGTTCGAGTCACTTCTGGGGTGTGAGTTTTCAGTTGCATATTGTCCTGGGGACCATTCAGGCTTGTTCGCATTTGTGTTCCTCACGTGTGCCCCAAAGAATGAGGTGATTTGGTAAAATGCTATGCCCAAGATTACTATCCGAGTGCCGGCGGTGGGGTGGTTCAAATAGCTTAGGCTATCACCTCATTATGTCCGGTCGTGATGGTCAAGTGGATTAAGGCGTCTTGTACATACCAGTTGCGTTGCTTCTGGGAGTATGGGTTCGAGTCACTTCTGGGGTGTGAGTTTTCAGTTGCATATTGTCCTGGGGACCATTCAGGCTTGTTCGCATTTGTGTTCCTCACGTGTGCCCCAAAGAATGAGGTGATTTGGTAAAATGCTATGCCCAAGATTACTATCCGAGTGCCGGCGGTGGGGTGGTTCAAATAGCTTAGGCTATCACCTCATTATGTCCGGTCGTGATGGTCAAGTGGATTAAGGCGTCTTGTACATACCAGTTGCGTTGCTTCTGGGAGTATGGGTTCGAGTCACTTCTGGGGTGTGAGTTTTCAGTTGCATATTGTCCTGGGGACCATTCAGGCTTGTTCGCATTTGTGTTCCTCACGTGTGCCCCAAAGAATGAGGTGATTTGGTAAAATGCTATGCCCAAGATTACTATCCGAGTGCCGGCGGTGGGGTGGTTCAAATAGCTTAGGCTATCACCTCATTATGTCCGGTCGTGATGGTCAAGTGGATTAAGGCGTCTTGTACATACCAGTTGCGTTGCTTCTGGGAGTATGGGTTCGAGTCACTTCTGGGGTGTGAGTTTTCAGTTGCATATTGTCCTGGGGACCATTCAGGCTTGTTCGCATTTGTGTTCCTCACGTGTGCCCCAAAGAATGAGGTGATTTGGTAAAATGCTATGCCCAAGATTACTATCCGAGTGCCGGCGGTGGGGTGGTTCAAATAGCTTAGGCTATCACCTCATTATGTCCGGTCGTGATGGTCAAGTGGATTAAGGCGTCTTGTACATACCAGTTGCGTTGCTTCTGGGAGTATGGGTTCGAGTCACTTCTGGGGTGTGAGTTTTCAGTTGCATATTGTCCTGGGGACCATTCAGGCTTGTTCGCATTTGTGTTCCTCACGTGTGCCCCAAAGAATGAGGTGATTTGGTAAAATGCTATGCCCAAGATTACTATCCGAGTGCCGGCGGTGGGGTGGTTCAAATAGCTTAGGCTATCACCTCATTATGTCCGGTCGTGATGGTCAAGTGGATTAAGGCGTCTTGTACATACCAGTTGCGTTGCTTCTGGGAGTATGGGTTCGAGTCACTTCTGGGGTGTGAGTTTTCAGTTGCATATTGTCCTGGGGACCATTCAGGCTTGTTCGCATATATATATATATATATATATATATATATATATATATATATATATATATATATATAATTCAGTATCATATTTTGTCAACAGATATTCATCGTAGAAGAAATACAAAACTTTGTGGTTCAGAACAAATACTTCTCATCGCCGACCGACACTGTGGGTAGAAACGGCTTTGGTGCACTGAAGAACCAGTATCCCATGGACAAGAACCTGACGTTTGTCCCTCTGATGACCCGAGGTTGGTGCCACGGGGTTGGGTACCACGGAGTGGGTGCCACGGGGTGGGTGCCACGGGGTGAGGTGAGGTGTCTTCTCCTCCACCAAGAATTTGGAATCATAGCGGTCGCTTCCTCTACTGTTCCCTTAATATAATGGAATTTCTTGTGCTATATTGTAATATAGTTTGTCTCTCAGACACGGTGTGTCTGGGGTTTGTGTCTCTCAGACACGGTGTGTCTGGGGTTTGTGTCTCTCAGACACAGTGTGTGTGGGGTTTGTGTCTGGGGTTTATGTCTCTAAGGCACTGTGTGTGTGAGAGAGAGAGAGAGAGAGAGAGAGAGAGAGAGAGAGAGAGAGAGAGAGAGAGGAATAAATTACAATTTCTATTAGTTTTGAACATTCAGAGAATTGCTATGATGCTTAATGTGGTTGTGTGTTGTTGCAGGGACAGTCTTAATGTATTCCGTCACGAATGACACCTCCGGCTTGGTGATGTTTAACTACACTGTTCCAGACCCTTTCAACCCTACTCTCAGCACCTTTAATTACTTCATCAACTACGTGAGTTTACCTGTGTAATGGTCCACTTATAGAAAACTTAAATTACATGAGAAATAAACTCGTTCAAACATATATTGTATTGCTGTATTTTACCTCGTATACAGCAGATTTGTTGTGATTCATTAGCAAGTATTTTATCCGTCTATCTCTGACGCTCCGTTCTGGAGGGAGGGTGGGGGGGGGGGGGGCTGCCACAACTCAGGTCATCGGCACGACCCAGGACCCTCTGAGGGGGCTAGCATGACCCAGGTCCCTCTGAGGGGGGCCGGCACGACCCAGGTCCCTCTGAGGGGGCTAGCATAACCCAGGTCCCTCTGAGGGGGCTGGCACGACCCAGGTCCCTCTGAGGGGGCTAGCATGACCCAGGTCCCTCTGAGGGGGCTAGCATGACCCAGGTCCCTCTGAGGGGGCTAGCATGACCCAAATCATCGAGGCGTTACCCCCTAACATTTTCTCCTCGCCGGTTCCGTTGAATTTATGCCCCATAAGATCGATGTAGAGTGGATTCCTTTATTTCTCATTTCTGTAATACAAAATTGTGGTTTCCCATTAATCCTTCGAGCCTGCAGTCCATCATTCACGAACACCAGCATTCGTGTGCCTGTCTTTCTCTCCGTCGGGTCACAGATAGCAGCCCTGTACTGTTTCTTCTTGTTCAGTCCTTCCCTTCCACAGAAAGCCAGCCACTCTACCTCCTTCCCAGGGAGCCAGTCACTCCACCTCCTTCCCAGGGAGCCAGCCACTCTACCTCCTTCCCAGGAAGCCAGCCTCACTACCTCCTTCCCAGGGAGCCAGCCACTCTACCTCCTTCCCAGGGAGCCAGTCACTCTACCTCCTTCCCAGGGAGTCAGCCACTCTACCTCCTTCCCAGGGAGCCAGCCACTCTACCTCCTTCCCAGGGAGCCAGCCACACTACCCCCTTCCCAAGGAGCCAGCCACTCTACCTCCTTCCCAGGGAGCCAGCCACTCTACCTCCTTCCCAGGGAGCCAGCCACACTACCTCCTTCCCAGGGAGCCAGCCACTCTACCTCCTTCCCAGGGAGCCAGCCACTCTACCTCCTACCCAGGAAGCCAGCCACACTACCTCCTTCCCAGGGAGCCAGTCACTCTACCTCCTTCCCAGGGAGCCACCCACTCTACCTCCTTCCCAGGGAGCCAGCCACTCTACCTCCTTCCCAGGGAGCCAGCCACTCTACCTCCTTCCCAGGAAGCCAGCCACACTACCTCCTTCCCAGGGAGCCAGCCACTCTACCTCCTTCCCAGGGAGCCAGCCACACTACCTCCTTCCCAGGGGAGCCAGCCACTTTACCTCCTTCCCAGGGGAGCCAGCCTCATTACCTCCTTCCCAGGGGAGCCAGCCACTCTACCTCCTTCCCAGGGAGCCAGCCACACTACCTCCTTTTCAGGGGAACCAGCCTCACTACCTCCTTCTCAGGGAGCCAGCCTCACTACCTCCTTCTCAGGGAGCCAGCCAATCTACCTCCTTCCCAGGGAGCCAGCCAATGGGTTTGGCTGCTGGATTAACGAGAATTTAGTAGTTGATAAAAAGGACGATCTGGTTTTCCATGACATGATCACAGCTGCTGCTTTTCAAACAAATATGTGATTTCACAACGTAGGGTTGGAGGAAATTCCCGGAGCCACGAACTGCAGACTCTGGGATACCCTGGGGACCCCTGAGGGTCGGTCCTGGGGGTATCCTGGGTACCCCTGAGGGTCGGTCCTGGGGGTACGCTGGAGGAACCCTGAGGGACGGTCCTGGGGGTACCCTGGGTACCCCTGAGGGTCGGTCCTGGGGGTACCCTGGACACCCCTGAGGGTCGGTCCTGGGGATACCCTGGGGACCCCTGAGGGTCGGTCCTGTGGGTACCCTGGGGACCCCTGAGAGTCGGTCTTGGGGGTACCCTGGGGGTAGGTCGTTGTAGTGATGATATTACAATAAATAATTTTGGACCCAATGAAGATGAACACTAAATAAAATTGTTAATAATGAGGATACCCACTTTAAGAGGTCATCGTCGTGAAGGTGTACCCTACTAAGTACACATTATGGGGTACTTCCGTAGCCTTCGGGGACCAGTTCAAGCTGCGAAGATATCCCAGTGACGAAGATGTTATAATGATGTCATAAGATGTTATCATAGTGTAGTGCACATGTGTTCCCTATTGTTCACCTGGACAATATTACCTGGACGCTATCACCTGGACGCTATCACCTTTACGCTATCACCTAGACGTTATTACCTGGACGCTATCTCCTAGACGCTATCTCCTGGACGTTATCACCTGGACGCTATCACCTGGACGCTATCTCCTGGACGTTATCACCTGGACGCTATCTCCTGGACGTTATCTCCTGGACGCTATCACCTGGACGTTATCTCCTGGACGCTATCACCTGGACGCTATCACCTGGACGCTATCTCCTGGACGTTATCACCTGGACGCTATCACCTGGCCGCTATCACCTGGACGCTATCACCTGGACGCTATCACCTGGACGCTATCACCTGGACGCTATTACCTGGACGCTATCTCCTGGACGCTATCACCTGGACGCTATCACCTGGACGCTATCACCTGGACGCTATCACCTGGACGCTATCTCCTGGACGCTATCACCTGGACAATATCACCTGGACGCTATCACCTGGACACCTCAGATCAAATTCTGTATATTTAACATGAACACTTTTAGTGTTGTGTGGCGGAGTGTGACCTGGATAATATGTACCGTTTGTTCCCTTAGGAGACTGTGGTGAACATGACGGTGCACGCCGTCAACGTGTTCCAGTCAGTGCCGTACAGTCTGTACGTGCAGATGGTCGGCCACGTCAGAATGTGTCAGATTGACGACTTCTCTATTGTTGTGGGAAAGGTAATATATATACTCTCATCTTTATATCTCTAGTTTCAATAATAAACATTCAATGAATAAAGATAATAAATTAATATTGAATAAATGTATATTAGAGTTTAAAACTTTCTAAACGTTACAGAACGTGGAGAAGACATTTGCGGTGAGGTTTGAGAGCGTGGGCGCCGGCACCTGTCTGGTGGTGGACTGGGGCGACACCAACATGCAGGTGGTCCACTCCTACGGTGAGAACGCCACCTGCCAGACGGGGTACCCGCGAGCCCTCTACCACAACACCCCGAGCCTCGACACGGCCATCAACCTCACCCACACATACACGTCAGTGCTTTGTTGGGAACTGGCAGCCAGTTGGAGTGTTTAATTGCCTTGATAACTTGATGGCTTCCTTCAAGCAGTGGTTTTCTTCATTAAAGAATCAGATCCGTCTCAACGATCTATTTACAATAGATATTCTTATGTGTATTAATGAACGTGTGGACGTCTGTAACTATATATATATATATATATATATATATATATATATATATATATATATATATATATATATATATATATATATATATATATATATATATATATATATATATATATATATATATATATATATATATATATACAACCCGTTCTCGCACTTTCTTACAGTCAATATTGACTTATTAAATACGTGCATATGTGACATACTAAACATACTAGTTTACCTTGAAAAGCTTCATAGAAAACACCGACCTTACCTAACCTTCTTAGTATGTTAAGGTAAGCATCTTATTGCTTCGTAATTACAATTATTACTTAACCTATACCTATAATAGGTTAAATAATAATTGTAATTACGAAGCAATAAGATGCTTATCTTAACATACTAAGAAGGTTAGGCAAGGCCGGTGTTTTCTATGAAGCTTTTCAAGGTAAACTAGTATGTTTAGTATGTCACATATGCACGTATTTAATAAGTCAATATTGACTACGAAAGTGCGAGAACGGGATGATATATATATATATATATATATATATATATATATATATATATATATATATATATATATATATATATATATATATATATATATATATATATATATATATATATATGTCGTACCTAGTAGCCAGAACGCACTTCTCAGCCTACTATGCAGGGCCCGATTTGCCTAATAAGCCAAGTTTTCATGATATAATTGTTTTTCGACTACCTAACCTACCTAACCTAACCTAACCTAACTTTTTCGGCTACCCAACCTAACCTAACCTATAAATATAGGTTAGGTTAGGTTAGGTAGGGTTGGTTAGGTTCGGTCATATATCTACGTTAATTTTAACTCCAATAAAAAAAAATCTACCTCATACATAATGAAATGGGTAGCTTTATCATTTCATAAGAAAAAAAATTGTGAAAATATATTAATTCAGGAAAACTTGGCTTATTAGGCAAATCGGGCCCTGCATAGTAGACTGAGAAGTGCGTTCTGGCTACTAGGTACGACATATCTATATATATATATATATATATATATATATATATATATATATATATATATATATATATATATATATATGTATATATAATACACAAGTCATGATATACTACGTGACCTGTAATATATAATATTAAACTTTTGGCAAATATTTAAAATTTACTTAGCATTAGCATAGTTAGCATAGCATATTTTGCATTTAGCATAGTCTTAAGACAGTGTTTTCCCGTAGTCTGTAATAGTGTTGATCTCTAGTTGTCTGTCTCTATAGACAGTGTTGACCCTTAGTCTGTTATAGACAGTGTTGACCCTTAGTCTGTTATAGACAGTGTTGACCCTTAGTCTGTTATAGACAGTGTTGACCCTTACTCTGTTATAGACAGTGTTGACCCATAGTCTGTTATAGACAGTGTTGACCCTTAGTCTGTTATAGACAGTGTTGACCCTTAGTCTGTTATAGACAGTGTTGACCCTTAGTCTGTTATAGACAATGTTGACCCCTAGCCTACTGTAAGTGTTGACCTCTAGTCTACTGGAGACAGTGTTGACCTCTAGTCTATTAATGACAATGTTGACCTCTAGTCTATTATTGACAGTGTTGACCCATAGTCTGTTATAGACAATGTTGACCCCTAGCCTACTGTAAGTGTTGACTTCTAGTCTACTGGAGACAGTGTTGACCTCTAGTCTATTAATGACAATGTTGACCTCTAGTCTATTATTGACAGTGTTGACCCATAGTCTGTTATAGACAATGTTGACCCCTAGCCTACTGTAAGTGTTGACCTCTAGTCTTCTGGAGACAGTGTTGACCTCTAGTCTATTAATGACAATGTTGACCTCCAGTCTATTATTGACAGTGTTGACTCTTTGTCTCCTATAGACAGTGTTGACCTCTAGTTTACTATGGACAGTGTTGACCTCTAGTCTACTAAAGACAGTGTTAACCTCTAGTCTACTGTAAGCAGTATTGACCTCTAGTCTGTTTCAGGCAATATTAATCTCTAGTCAACTATAGCCAGTGTTGACCTCTAGTTTACTATGGACAGTCTTTACCTCTAGTCTACTGTAAACAGTATTAACCTCTAGGACTACTATAGACAGTGTTGACCTGTAGTCTGTTATAGACAGTGTTGATCGCTATTGTCTTATAAACAGTGATGACCTCTTGTCTCTTATAGACAATATTGCCCTGAAGTCTATTATAGAGAGTGTTGACCTTTAGTGTATAATAGTGTTGGTCCCTTCTGCAATAAGAGTTAGTGTTAACCCTCCAGCTTACAGCAGATACTAGCCTATAGCAAGCAGTATTGACTACTGGCCTTATCACACATATTAGAAGTAGGCCTATAACATGGAATATTGACTCCTAGCACACAGCAGAGCCTAGTCCCTCGTGCATGTGGCAGACCTCTTGATCTGGGATCTAGGACAGAGTTGACCGCTAACCTCAAACATATTGTTGATCTCTATTCTATAACAGTGTTGACCTCTGGATTATAATAGTGGTGTCCGTCCCTAGCTTTGCAAGGGACCTTCTATCCATTATCAGAGAGAATTGGGACGAGGTATACCAGAGAAAGTGTAAAACATCCTCAACTAATACAGAGAAATTTGGTATTAAACTCGGGGGACGTTTATTAAATTTCTAATGTATGACTTTCAGGTTAAATCAAACCGGAATTCATTTCCTAATGTTCAGAATTAGCATTTATTTATTGGTGTTAGACGACTTGCATTTTAGAACACTATCACAATCAGTAAGGTTCCAGGTATATACATACACGTCCCCCCGACAAAACGAATGAATTATTATTGACAGCTAAAGACAATTATGATTAGTTGAACATCCACTCAGACAAGTCCGTTGCCTCCGTTCAACAAAGGTCACTGCAGACAGAGCTAAGTTACAGCTGAAAAAGTTATTAAGTTCCAAAATGTTAAGAGAACCACAACAAGGAGAGTATGTCGCCGGCCTCCTGATAGTGATGACAGTCTTGAGTCTTTATGAAGGAACTTTGTAAATATTGGAGGTTAAGTCAGTGATTGGCAGCAATGTGTGTGTGTGGGTACGTGGGGTACGAGTGGTGATGATTGGTGGATGTGGTCACCACACACCTGTGTCTGGATGTGGTCATCACACACCTGTGTTAGGATGTGGTCACCACACACCTGTGTTAGGATGTGGTCACCACACACCTGTGTTTGGATGTGGTCACCACACACCTGTGTTAGGATGTGGTCACCACACACCTGTGTTTGGATGTGGTCACCACACAGCTCTGCTTGCTTATTTGTTATCAAAACTCTCGATATTCTTATCTATCAACTTATAACAACGATAAATTTATTTTATTTTTGGAAAATTTAGCAGGTTACTGTAAATTCTTGAATGTTTAATAATACTTCCCACAGACTCTCTATTAAAACACATTATCTAGTCCTACATCTCAAGTAGCAGATATGTTCTAAAGATTACGTCAACACAGGTGGGAGGACATGTTCAACCTGACCATCTACGCCTTCAACAACATGAGCTCCTGCAGTAGCATTATCACAACGCCCGTGACCAGCTTCAAGTGCGCTCCTCCGGTACTATCAATAGAGGGAGGCAGCGTGGACTTCGAGGCCCCCATAAAGTTCTACAAGAGCACCGTCAACTCCATCTTCACCACCAACACCATCAACTGTGAAGTCACCAGTAATACCAAGTAAGAGATACGAGTTTAATGTTCTCTCCAAACGGAACAGTTTAGTTCCCTTTGAGTGGACGATTTTATCTTCATGCAATCATTTGTTTCAAACAAGTTAGTGTAGTTATATAGCACATGACAGGCACAGAAGGTTAAGGAACTGAAAAATAAGGTCATGGAGATGGGATATGAGGTTAAGTAGCTGGATTATAACGTCAAGCACCTGTGATGTAACGTGAAACAGCAGTGATATGACACCAAGAGTTGTGACAAGGTCAAGGAGAGAGAATATGCGGTCAAAGAGTTGTGACATAAGGTCAAGGAGAGAGGATATACGGTCAAAGAGTTGTGACATAAGGTCAAGGAGAGAGGATATGCGGTCAAAGAGTTGTGACAAGGTCAAGGAGAGAGAATATGCGGTCAAAGAGTTGTGACATAAGGTCAAGGAGAGAGGATATACGGTCAAAGAGTTGTGACATATGGTCAAGGAGAGAGGATATACGGTCAAAGAGTTGTGACATATGGTCAAGGAGAAGGATATGATGTCAAAGAGAAGGAAGGCTGAGGTCTAGGAGCTGGGATCCATGGAGTGACAAAAACGGTGCCCATTCACTTAAACCATTGCAAGTGGTAATGCAACACTTAGTACTGAAGGTGACTTCAGGTGAATGTTGCTTAGAGAAAAATGTTCTTTTTTTTAATTAATTGAGCAATGTTTAGATGATGGTGTATTTACAAACTCTTGCAACACTTGTGAGTGAAAGTTTCCCAGAAGAATGAAGCACATGGATGTTGTGGTCAAATGAGAGTTGTCACTCTTAATACCGAGTGAATGTGTGTTCTAGTGATCAGTGCAACATTGCAGTGAATACATACTCTAGTGATCTGTGCAGCATTACCGAGTGAATGTGTGCTCTAGTGATCTGTGCAACATATATGATAAATGATTTGAAATGAAATTTCATTTCAGCATATATGTAAATATGTAAGTACAGTATGCAAATGAGCAGTCACTAAATCTCTTCCTTTCAACTGAGCACAAACGTAATATTTACCTTCTCTGAGCGCGCTAATTTGATTTCAATATATTTTAAACCCCGACAGTAATAATTAAATTACATTTGTTGATATGAAAATATGTTTGTAGGAAGCAGTGGCAGCTTTATGAAGCCAACTCGACTACAGGGAGCCTGGTACGGTTCATCCCCACCGTCAATGTGTATCCTTCCTGGAACATGTCACAGCTCTCAATTCCAGCAAGAAACCTCAGCTATAACTTATATGTAGCTTGGTACACAGTGACTATGTGGGGTGAGTAGACAGCCTGTGTGCACGTATTATTGGTACACAGTGACCATGTGGGGTGAGTAGACAGCCTGTGAGTACGTATTATTGGTACACAGTGACCATGTGGGGTGAGTAGACAGCCTGTGTGCACGTATTATTGGTACACAGTGACCATGTGGGGTGAGTAGACAGCCTGTGAGTACGTATTATTGGTACACAGTGACCATGTGGGGTGAGTAGACAGCCTGTGAGTACGTATTATTGGTACACAGTGACCATGTGGGGTGAGTAGACAGCCTGTGTGCACGTAAGTATTATTGGTGTTTATAGTCAAAATGTTTCTTGCTTACTCCGCCGTATGAGTCAGAAGCCCAGCGATGATGATGCTGATAAATTTGTTGATAATGGTGATAAAAAATACAAACTATTTTGTATTAGTTCGGGCTGTGAAGATTTCAGTAACTACATGACAGGTACCATAGCAATTGGAGGACAACAAATTATAGTAGTTGTCATATATAACCCCCCACCAAACAACAGAAGACCCAGACAGCAATATGATAGAAACAACATGGCTACCATTAATATAATAGAGAGAGCAGGTTCTGTTGCTAGCAGGACCGGTTCCAGAATACTAATCACGGGAGATTTTAACCACAGGAAGATAGATTAGGAGAACAGAGACCCCACATGGAGGACCGGACACATGGAGAGCTAAGCTGCTGGACGTGGCAACAAGAAACTTTCTAAGCCAACACATCAAGGGACCAACAAGAATGAGAGGAGAAGATGAATCAGTCATGCTTGATGTTATTTTTACCCTAAATGAGTCGGATATAAGGGAAGTTCAGTTGGAAGCCCCCTTGTGGAATGAGTGATCACAGTCTTGATCTTTGAGTACATGGTAGAGCTAGGATTTATCTCCTCAAAAGAAAAAGAACTATGAAACAAAGGGCTGGCGTACCTATAGGGAAATTATGAGGTGATGAGAAAATTCCCAAGGGGATATACCATGAGGCACAGAACTCAGAACTAAGTCCGTACAAGACATGATGGACTTTAACGCTTAGTCACCCAAATGTGTCAGGAGGCAGTAAACAGGTTTGTCCCGGCCAAAAAGGAAAAAACCGAGAAGCAAAAGTAGAATCCGTGGTTTAATAGGGCATGTATGAAAGCTAAGGAACTGAACAAAAGGGCGTGGAAGAACTTCCGAAATAACAGAACACCAGGAAGCAGAGAGAGATACCAGAGACCAGGAACGAGTATGTTAGGGTTAGAAGCTGATAAAAGCATAGCAGACATAGCTAATAAAGCCAAGACCGAACCAAAGTTACTCCACAGTCACATCAGGAGGAAAACAACAGCGAAGGAAAAGATGATGAAACTTAGAACCGGTGAGGACAGGTACACAGAGAATGACAAAGAGGTGTGTGAAGAACTCAACAAGAGGTTCCAGGTCTTCACAATAGAACGAGGTGAGGTCATTGTGCTATGAGAGTTGGCAGCAAACCATTCGGCCTTGGAAGGGTTCGAAATTACAAGAGATGAGGTCAAGAGGCATCTGTTCGATCTGGATGTGAGAATGGCTGTTGGTCCGGACGGAATCTCATCATGGGTATTGGAAGAGGGTGCACAAACACTTTGCTTGCCACTCTCCATAGTGTATAGTAAGTCACTGGAGACGGGAGACCTACCAGAAATATGGAAGACGGCTAATGTAGTCCCAATATACAAAAAGGGTGACAGACAAGAGGCACTGAACTACAGGGCATTATCCTTAACTTGTATATCATGGAAGGTGATGGGCAAGATCGTTAGAAAAAACCTAGTAACACATCTGGAGAAAATGGACTTTGTGACAACCCATCAACATGGGTTCAGGGAGGGTAAATCTTGCCTTACAGGCTTAATAGAATTCTACAATCAGGTGACAAAGATTAAGGAAGAAAAAGAATGGGCGGACTTAATTTTTTTGGACTGTCGGAAAGCTTTTGACACAGTATCCCATAAGAGATAATGCATAAGCTGGAGAAACAGGCAGGATTAACTGGTAGGGCGCTTCAGTGGATAAGGGAGTACCTAAGCAATAGGAAGCTGGGAGTTACAATGAGGGGTGAGACCTGAGATTGGGGTGAAGTCACCAGCAGAGTCCCACAGGGCTCTGTACTCGGACCTATCCTGTTTCTGATATACGTAAATGATCTCCCGGAGGGTATAGACTCATTCCTCTCAATGTTTACTGATGATGCCATAATTATGGGAAGAATAAAGACAGAGGAGGAAGAGATCTTGAGGCTTCAAGAAGACCTGGACAAACTGAAGGTATGGTCCAACAAATGGTTGTTAGAGTTTAACCCAAACAAACGTAATTTAATGAAGATGAGACCAGATACATGGTCTCATCTTCATGGTAGGGAGCATGAGACCAGATACATGGTATCATTTGGGAGATGAAATTCTTCAAGAGTCAGAGAGAGAGAAAGACCTGGGGGTTGATATCATGCCAGACCTGTGACTTGAAGCCTTATTAAGAGGATAGCATCAACGGCATATGCCAAGTTGGCTAACATAAGAACGACTTTTAGAAACTTGTGTAAGGACTCATTCAGAACTTTATATACCACATATGTCAGACCAATCCTGCTGTATGCAGCTCCAGCTTGGAATCCATATCTAGTCAAGCATAAGACTAAACTGGAAAATGTTCAAAGGTTTGCCTCCAGACTATTACCCGAACTGAGGGGTATGAGCTATGAGGAGAGACTACGGGAATTAAACCTCACGTCGTTGTAAGACAAAAGAGTTAGAGGGGACATGATCACTATATACAAGAGTGTCAAAGGAATTTATAGGGTAGATAGAAACAAACTATTTAACACAAGGGTTACATGCATGTAACAACCTCTGCTATGTGATCCTGACTCGAACCTGACACAGGAATAAGTATTGCTCAGGCCTATACGTTACTAAATCCAGGAATGATCCCAATGTGCAAGCATCAGTAGGGATTTAAGGGCGGGCCACAAACACACAAGAATAACAATTATACTTATAATAATCATCTATCAGTATACACAAAAATCTTCACTGGACAATCACTTAAAACTACAATATAATCCCTGATGGCTTGTAATCTTGTCTCTTCAATTAATATTATTACTAAGACACAAAATAAAAGAGAATACTACTTGACTTAACTTAAACATGTTATCACCAACAGTCGCCACGAGCTACTGAACTCTTAGCACAGTGGCCGCCTTAGAGGCTCCTCTCCTCTCCCCAAAGTTACCACAGTTGGATAATATAACTTTACTAACAATACAACACAGAAATCACAATAGCGTGATATATCAAATGAACAAATCCACAAGGGCGGTAATGAGAATTCGACCTTATGACCGTGATGATCCCAGGTGCTGCCTTAGTCGACTGCGCCTCAACATGATCAAAATAATTGCAACCGGGAGTGCAACTACTCTCACACGGATTCCACAGCCTCTCCAAGACACAAACCGGGGTTTTACACAATTCTCCCATGCACCCGCGTTCTGTCAGTAAACTGTTTTACCTCTTCGTCCTTACTTCAATACACCCAGAAATCACAATAGCGTGATATATCAAATGAACAAATCCAAATCCTTTTTGACAGAGCCTGGGTGAATTGTTTGAAACCCAGGTTTGTGTCTCGGAGAGGTTGCGGGATCCATGTGAAAGTAATTGCATTCCCGGTTGATTTTTTTTACCATGTCGTGATGCAGTCGACTAAGTCAGCGTCTGGGATAATCCCAGGTGTAAGTTCGAACCCTCATCATGGCTCTTGTGGATTTGTTCTGTACTAACGCACAACAGACTGAAATAATCACTCTCAATCAGACACAATCTTACTAATATAATAATAATATATAAATTCTTGAATAATAACTAAAAGCATAACATTCATATAAAGGAATTAATAATATAAATGATGAAACAACCTGGCAACACAACCAACCTATCGTTACTCGCCTTCTGCACACGTATTCACAGGAATTAAACCTGACTTATACTGTACACTTTCAGGCAAGCCATGATCACCTATCATACAATACAATACAGTATACTGTATCTTATAAATACTATATATCAGCCCACAATATATATATATATATATATATATAAAATATGTATATATATATACATATATACAATATGTATATATATATATACAATATGTATATATATACATATATACAATATGTATATATATATATATATATATATATATATATATATATATATATATATATATATATATATATATATATATATAACTTTAGAACACTTTCCCACCAGGAGACTCGAACCCTAGCCAGCACAGAAGCCTTCCAGCAACTGGCATAACAGGTACGCCTTAACCCACTCGACCACCTGCTCAGACCCCTAAAAGAGATGGTAATTTCGGAGTATTTATACACTCCAAAGATCATCACCTCCCAAGAGCACTAGAGCAAGTGAGGGGTCATTCTTACGTTTTTTCATCTACGTTTCATTTACGTTTTTTCAGTGGGTTAAGGCGTACCTGTTATGCCAGTTGCTGGAAGGCTTCTGTGCTGGCTAGGGTTCGAGTCTCCTGGTGGGAAAGTGTTCTAAAGTTGTATACTTCACTCTCGTGTTTAGGAGAGTTGTGCCTTAAGCATAGACACAGTGTTCTCCCATATTAACAGGGACTTGATGAAAAAACGTAAAAATGACCCCTCACTTGCTCTAGTGCTCTTGGGAGGTGGTGATCTTTGGAGTGTATAAATACTCCGAAATTACCATCTCTTTTAGGGGTCTGAGCAGGTGGTCAAGTGGGTTAAGGCGTACCTGTTATGCCAGTTGCTGGAAGGCTTCTGTGCTGGCTAGGGTTCGAGTCTCCTGGTGGGAAAGAGTTCTAAAGTTGTATACTTCACTCTCGTGTTTAGGAGAGTTGTGCCTTAAGCATAGACACAGTGTTCTCCCATATTAACAGCGACTTGATGAAAAAACGTAAAAATGACCCCTCACTTGCTCTAGTGCTCTTGGGAGGTGGTGATCTTTGGAGTGTATAAATACTCCGAAATTACCATCTCTTTTAGGGGTCTGAGCAGGTGGTCGAGTGGGTTAAGGCGTACCTGTTATGCCAGTTGCTGGAAGGCTTCTGTGCTGGCTAGGGTTCGAGTCTCCTGGTGGGAAAGTGTTCTAAAGTTGTATACTTCACTCTCGTGTTTAGGAGAGTTGTGCCTTAAGCATAGACACAGTGTTCTCCCATATTAACAGGGAAAAAACGTAAAAATGACCCCTCACTTGCTCTAGCGTTCTTGGGAGGTGGTGATCTTTGGAGTGTATAAATACTCCGAAATTACCATCTCTTTTAGGGGTCTGAGCAGGTGGTCGAGTGGGTTAAGGCGTACCTGTTATGCCAGTTGCTGGAAGGCTTCTGTGCTGGCTAGGGTTCGAGTCTCCTGGTGGGAAAGTGTTCTAAAGTTGTATACTTCACTCTCGTGTTTAGGAGAGTTGTGCCTTAAGCATAGACACAGTGTTCTCCCATATTAACAGGGACTTGATGAAAAAACGTAAAAATGACCCCTCACTTGCTCTAGTGCTCTTGGGAGGTGGTGATCTTTGGAGTGTATAAATACTCCGAAATTACCATCTCTTTTAGGGGTCTGAGCAGATGGTCGAGTGGGTTAAGGCGTACCTGTTATGCCAGTTGCTGGAAGGCTTCTGTGCTGGCTAGGGTTCGAGTCTCCTGGTGGGAAAGTGTTCTAAAGTTGTATACTTCACTCTCGTGTTTAGGAGAGTTGTGCCTTATATATATATATATATATATATATATATATATATATATATATATATATATATATTTTATTAAATATGACCGAAAAAGTAAGATTAATAATTCTAACACGAATTTTCTCAATCTTTCGTACATTATGCTTCACTGTTGGAGGTAAATTAAAAATCACTTCTCCAAAATTCATTTTTATTTCTAGTCTGACGCGACACGGGCGCGTTTCGTAAAACTTATTACATTTTCAAAGACTTCACAAATACACAACTGATTAGAACTTGCGTTTCCCTGATTTTATATCTACATTTGAGTGAGGTGGGAAGGGTGATGTGGCATTACATTTTGAGTAAGGTGGGAAGGATGATGTGGCATTAGAGGATATTAATAGGGTATTAAAAGTATCAACACAAGACAGAACACGAAACAATGGGTATTGAATAGAAGTGTTTGTAGAAAGCCTATTGGTCCATATTTCTTGATGCTTCTATATTGGGGCGGAGTCTTGAGGTGGGTAGAATATAGTTGTGCAATAATTGGCTGTTGATTGCTGGTGTTGACTTCTTGATGTGTAGTGCCTCGCAAACGTCTAGCCGCCTGCTATCGCTGTATCTATCGATGATTTCTGTGTTGTTTACTAGGATTTCTCTGGCGATGGTTTGGTTATGGGAAGAGATTATATGTTCCTTAATGGAGCCCTGTTGTTTATGCATCGTTAAACGCCTAGAAAGAGATGTTGTTGTCTTGCCTATATACTGGGTTTTTTGGAGCTTACAGTCCCCAAGTGGGCATTTGAAGGCATAGACGACGTTAGTCTCTTTTAAAGCGTTCTGTTTCGTGTCTGGAGAGTTTCTCATGAGTAGGCTGGCCGTTTTTCTGGTTTTATAGTAAATCGTCAGTTGTATCCTCTGATTTTTGTCTGTAGGGATAACGTTTCTATTAACAATATCTTTCAGGACCCTTTCCTCTGTTTTATGAGCTGTGGAAAAGAAGTTCCTGTAAAATAGTCTAATAGGGGGTATAGGTGTTGTGTTAGTTGTCTCTTCGGAGGTTGCATGGCTTTTCACTTTCCTTCTTATGATGTCTTCGATGAAACCATTGGAGAAGCCGTTATTGACTAGAACCTGCCTTACCCTACAGAGTTCTTCGTCGACTTGCTTCCATTCTGAGCTGTGGCTGAGAGCACGGTCGACGTATGCGTTAACAACACTCCTCTTGTACCTGTCAGGGCAGTCGCTGTTGGCATTTAGGCACATTCCTATGTTTGTTTCCTTTGTGTAGACTGCAGTGTGGAAACCTCCGCCCTTTTCCATGACTGTTACATCTAGAAAAGGCAGCTTCCCATCCTTTTCCGTCTCGTAAGTGAAACGCAGCACGGAACTCTGCTCAAATGCCTCCTTCAGCTCCTGCAGATGTCTGACATCAGGTACCTGTGTAAAAATGTCGTCAACATACCTGCAGTATATGGCCGGTTTCAAGTTCATGTCGACTAAGACTTTTTGCTCGATGGTACCCATGTAGAAGTTTGCAAACAGGACACCTAGGGGAGAACCCATAGCGACCCCATCTACTTGCTTATACATGTGCCCATCCGGGCTCAAGAAGGGTGCCTCTTTAGTACAAGCTTGGAGTAGTTTCCTCAGAATACTTTCTGGCATGTCAAGAGGAGTACAGGCTGGATCACGATACACTCTGTCGGCTATCATTCCGATTGTCTCGTCCACAGGTACGTTGGTAAACAGCGATTCTACGTCCAACGAGGCTCTTATCCCTGTGGCCCGTGCGCCCCGCAGTAAGTCCACAAATTCCTTTGGAGACTTCAGGCTGAAGGCGCAAGGAACATAAGGAGTCAGCAGGCCGTTGAGTCGCTTCGCCAATCTGTACGTGGGTGTGGGTATCTGGCTAATGATTGGCCGAAGTGGGTTTCCAGGCTTGTGCGTCTTGACATTTCCATACGCATATCCAGGTTTATATTCCCCAATGATCTTTGGCAGGTGGAGTCCGGATTTCTTGGCGTTCACAGTTTCGATCAGTTTGTTGACCTTTGCTTTTAATTCGGCTGTAGTGTCCTTCGTTACCCTTTGGAACTTAGTCATTAGCCAGATACCCACACCCACGTACAGATTGGCGAAGCGACTCAACGGCCTGCTGACTCCTTATGTTCCTTGCGCCTTCAGCCTGAAGTCTCCAAAGGAATTTGTGGACTTACTGCGGGGCGCACGGGCCACAGGGATAAGAGCCTCGTTGGACGTAGAATCGCTGTTTACCAACGTACCTGTGGACGAGACAATCGGAATGATAGCCGACAGAGTGTATCGTGATCCAGCCTGTACTCCTCTTGACATGCCAGAAAGTATTCTGAGGAAACTACTCCAAGCTTGTACTAAAGAGGCACCCTTCTTGAGCCCGGATGGGCACATGTATAAGCAAGTAGATGGGGTCGCTATGGGTTCTCCCCTAGGTGTCCTGTTTGCAAACTTCTACATGGGTACCATCGAGCAAAAAGTCTTAGTCGACATGAACTTGAAACCGGCCATATACTGCAGGTATGTTGACGACATTTTTACACAGGTACCTGATGTCAGACATCTGCAGGAGCTGAAGGAGGCATTTGAGCAGAGTTCCGTGCTGCGTTTCACTTACGAGACGGAAAAGGATGGGAAGCTGCCTTTTCTAGATGTAACAGTCATGGAAAAGGGCGGAGGTTTCCACACTGCAGTCTACACAAAGGAAACAAACATAGGAATGTGCCTAAATGCCAACAGCGACTGCCCTGACAGGTACAAGAGGAGTGTTGTTAACGCATACGTCGACCGTGCTCTCAGCCACAGCTCAGAATGGAAGCAAGTCGACGAAGAACTCTGTAGGGTAAGGCAGGTTCTAGTCAATAACGGCTTCTCCAATGGTTTCATCGAAGACATCATAAGAAGGAAAGTGAAAAGCCATGCAACCTCCGAAGAGACAACTAACACAACACCTATACCCCCTATTAGACTATTTTACAGGAACTTCTTTTCCACAGCTCATAAAACAGAGGAAAGGGTCCTGAAAGATATTGTTAATAGAAACGTTATCCCTACAGACAAAAATCAGAGGATACAACTGACGATTTACTATAAAACCAGAAAAACGGCCAGCCTACTCATGAGAAACTCTCCAGACACGAAACAGAACGCTTTAAAAGAGACTAACGTCGTCTATGCCTTCAAATGCCCACTTGGGGACTGTAAGCTCCAAAAAACCCAGTATATAGGCAAGACAACAACATCTCTTTCTAGGCGTTTAACGATGCATAAACAACAGGGCTCCATTAAGGAACATATAATCTCTTCCCATAACCAAACCATCGCCAGAGAAATCCTAGTAAACAACACAGAAATCATCGATAGATACAGCGATAGCAGGCGGCTAGACGTTTGCGAGGCACTACACATCAAGAAGTCAACACCAGCAATCAACAGCCAATTATTGCACAACTATATTCTACCCACCTCAAGACTCCGCCCCAATATAGAAGCATCAAGAAATATGGACCAATAGGCTTTCTACAAACACTTCTATTCAATACCCATTGTTTCGTGTTCTGTCTTGTGTTGATACTTTTAATACCCTATTAATATCCTCTAATGCCACATCATCCTTCCCACCTTACTCAAAATGTAATGCCACATCACCCTTCCCACCTCACTCAAATGTAGATATAAAATCAGGGAAACGCAAGTTCTAATCAGTTGTGTATTTGTGAAGTCTTTGAAAATGTAATAAGTTTTACGAAACGCGCCCGTGTCGCGTCAGACTAGAAATAAAAATGAATTTTGGAGAAGTGATTTTTAATTTACCTCCAACAGTGAAGCATAATGTACGAAAGATTGAGAAAATTCGTGTTAGAATTATTAATCTTACTTTTTCGGTCATATTTAATAAAATATGTCTACAGGAAAGACTGCTACCAAAATATACTAATATATATATATATATATATATATATATATATGTCGTACCTAGTAGCCAGAACGAACTTCTCAGCCTACTATGTGTTACGGTGCCCTCTCCTATTTCTTTCGTTTGCCGGCTTAAAGAGTCATATCAGTTCTTCAAGAGAGTGAAGAACTCTGTAGGGTAAGGCAGGTCCTAGTCAACAACGGCTTCTCCAAGGGTTTCGTCGAAGACATCATAAGAAGGAAAGTGAAACGCCATGCAACCTCTGAAGAGACAACTAACACAACACCTATACCCCCTATTAGACTATTTTACAGGAACTTCTTTTCCACAGCTCATAAAACGGAGGAAAGGGTCCTGAAAGAAATTGTTAATAGAAACGTTATCCCTACAGACAAAAATCAGAGGATACAACTGACAATTTACTATAAAACCAGAAAAACGGCCAGCCTACTCATGAGAAACTCTCCAGACACAAAACAGAACGCTTTAAAAGAGACTAACGTCGTCTATGCCTTCAAATGCCCTCTTGGGGACTGTAAGCTCCAAAAAATCCAGTATATAGGCAAGACAACAACATCTCTTTCTAGGCGTTTAACGATGCATAAGCAACAGGGCTCCATTAAGGAACATATAATCTCTTCCCACAACCAAACCATCGCCAGAGAAATCCTAGTAAACAACACAGAAATCATCGATAGATACAGCGATAGCAGGCGGCTTGACGTTTGCGAGGCACTACACATCAAGAAGTCAACACCAGCAATCAACAGCCAATTAATGCACAACTATATTCTACCCACCTCAAGACTCCGCTCCAATAATGAAGCATCAAGAAATATGGACCAATAGGCTTTCTACAATCACTTCTATTCAATACCCATTGTTTCGTGTTCTGTCTTGTGTTGATGAAATTAATACCCTATTAATGCCACCTCTTGTTCTGTCTTGTGTTAATGAAATTAATACCCTATTAATGCCACCTCACCCCATCCACCTCACTCAAATGTAGATATAAACAAAATCTGAGATGCGTAAGTTCTATTCAGTTGTGTATTTGTAAACTAAAGTCTTTGAAAATGTAATAAGTTTTACGAAACGCGCTCGTGTCGCGTCAGACTAGAAATAAAAATGAATTTTGGACAATTGATTTTTGATTTACCTCCAACAGTGAAAAGAAATGTACGAAAGATTGAGAAAATTCGTGTTAGAATTATTAATCTTACTTTTTCGGTCATATTTAATAATATATGTCTACAGGAAAGACTGCTACCAAAATATACTAATATATATATATATATATATATATATATATATATATATATATATATATATATATATATATATATATATATATATATATATATATATATATATATATATATATACATATATATATATATATACAATATGCAATCATTCCCATTATATTCAAAATAAATCCTATTCATCCTGCGAGTATCAGTATTTCTCTGATACTGGGACGTAACAACGCACTAGGGAACACACGTGGAAACTGAATGCCCAATTGAGCCATAGAGACATTAGATTATTTTTTTTGTCAGAGTTGTTAACAAATGGAATGCATTAGGAAGTGATGAGGTGGAGGCAAACTCCATTCACAGTTTCAAGTGTAGATATGATGAGGCCGAATAGGCTCAGGAACCTGTACATCAGTTGATTAACAGTTGAGAGGCGGGACCAAGGAGCTTGAGCTCAACCCCCGTAAACTCAACTAGGTAAGTACACACACACACACACACACACACACACACACACACACACACACACACACACATAGGGGCCTGACGGCTGAGTGGACAGTCCCTTGGGGCCGTAGTCCTAAGGGTCCGGCTTCGATCCTCGGCGGAGGCGGAAACAAATATGCAGAGTTTCTTTCACCCTGTTGCCCGGTTCACCTAGCAGTAAATAGGTACCTGGGAGTTAGACAGCTGATACGGGCTGCTTCCTGGGAATGTGTGTGTGCGCGTGTGTTAGAAATATATGTAGTAGATATAATAGAGGAAAAAATAGATTGGATGGAAAGGTGGGCTCCAAGAGCGAAAAGCTCGATTCTGCAGCAGATAGTAAATACTCACTTGTTGCTATTGTGTTTCCTCGCGGAGCAGCTTCCAGCTCTCCGGGGGTACAGGAGCAGCTTCCAGCTCTCCGGGGGTACAGGAGCAGCTTCCAGCTCTCCGGGGGTACAGGAGCAGCTTCCAGCTCTCCAGGGGTACAGGAGCAGCTTCCACCTCTCCGGGGGTACACGAGCAGCTTCCAGCTCTCCGGGGGTACAGGAGCAGCTTCCAGCTCTCCGGGGGTACAGGAGCAGCTTCCAGCTCTCCGGGGGTACAGGAGCAGCTTCCAGCTCCCCAGGGGTACACGAGCAGCTTCCAGCTCTCCGGGGGTACAGGAGCAGCTTCCAGCTCTCCGGGGGTACAGGAGCAGCTTCCAGCTCTCCGGGGGTACAGGAGCAGCTTCCAGCTCCCCAGGGGTACACGAGCAGCTTCCAGCTCTCCGGGGGTACAGGAGCAGCTTCCAGCTCTCCGGGGGTACAGGAGCAGCTTCCAGCTCTCCGGCGGTACAGGAGCAGCTTCCAGCTCTCCGGGGATACAGGAGCAGCTTCCAGCTCTCCGGGGGTACAGGAGCAGCTTCCAGCTCTCCGGGGGTACAGGAGCAGGAACGTCAGGGGGATGTTGTCTGGAGGGTTGACTTTCCCGAGATCAGTTCCTGAGAGAAAACAGAGCACTGACGGGAACACGAGAGAAGCACAGCATCACCTCTGAGTGTGGCCGTGCATCACCCCTGAGTGTGGCCGGGATCACCTCTGAGTGTGGCCGAGCATCATCCCTGAGTGTGGCCGAGAATCACCCCTGAGTGTGGCCGAGCATCACCCCTGAGTGTGGCCGGGCATCACCCCTGAGTGTGGCCGAGCATCACCCCTGAGTGTGGCCGAGCATCACCTCTGAGTGTGGCCGAGCATCACCCCTGAGTGTGGCCGGGCATCACCCCTGAGTGTAGCCGAGCATCACCCCTGAGTGTGGCCGGGCATCACCCCTGAGTGTGGCCGGGCATCACCCCTGAGTGTAGCCGAGCATCACCCCTGAGTGTGGCCGGGCATCACCCCTGAGTGTGGCCGGGCATCACCCCTGAGTGTAGCCGGGCATCACCCCTGAGTGTGGCCGGGCATCACCCCTGAGTGTGGCCGGGCATCACCCCTGAGTGTAGCCGAGCATCACCCCTGAGTGTGGCCGGGCATCACCCATGACTGTGGCCGGGCATCACCCCTGAGTGTGACCGAGCATCACCCCTGAGTGAGGCCGGGCATCACCCATGAGTGTGGCCGGGCATCACCCCTGAGTGTGGCCGAGCATCACCCCTGAGTATGGCCGAGCATCACCCCTGAGTGTGGCCGGGCATCACCCCTGAGTGTGGCCGAGCATCACCCCTGAGTGTGGCCGAGCATCACCCCTGAGTGTGGCCGGGCATCACCCCTGAGTGTGGCCGGGCATCACCCCTGAGTGTGGCCGGGCATCACCCCTGAGTGTGGCCGAGCATCACCCCTGAGTGTGGTCGGGCATCTGGTAACACTATGATTATGGCCCAAAATGCTACATTCCAACACTCCTCATGAGTCTGACAATACTTCTCGCTGAGACACCTTTATGACCATCTTGATCCATAATGACCAGAGGAGTTCAAGGATGTAGGTTCGATCCCATTATACATGATCAATATCATCTAATATATGTATCACATTCTTATGTTCTCAATTCACATTCACCAACAGACACAAATAAAAGAGGCTACATTGGTTGGAATATTATCCATAAATTATTGTTGAATATAAATTTTGTCTTTGAATATTGCAGATCCCCCGGTGATGAGTACTAAGTTTATCTTCCAAAAGCAAGTGATGACTTACTTTCAAATTATAAAGACTCCCCTCGTGGCTGTGGTGATGGAAAACGCGGTGTCGCTGGTCACGCGGGGACTCTCACAGCAAATTGTATTCAGCCCGAGAAATTTTTCAATTGACCCTGATGACCTCAACGACAAGGTAAGGTAATGTTGTTGTTAGTGGTGTTAGCATCAGAGTCCCCTGTCATGATAAAGCTACCATTATCATCACTCGTCCTGATATAATCATTATTTATTTATTTATATCTATATAAATAAAAATGTAAATGTTCGTTTGTTCAAACTCGCTAATCTCCGAAAGTTCTTCACCGATTGCTTTGAAATTTTAACACAACGTTCCATCCGCATCCGAGGTGGTTTTTATATACATACTACATAGATGTCACTTCTGTTACGAGAAAAAAACATGTTTTTTTTAAAAACAGTTTTTCATGTGATTTTCATTTAAGGGAAAACTCCGAAAGTTCTTCACCGGTTGCTTTGAAATTTCGACACAACATTCCATTCGAATTGGCACATGTTTTTATATGCCTACTATATAGATGCAACACCTGTGACAGGTAAAAACATTTTTTTTTAAACAGCACCATCTGTTGCACGTAATAGCAACACATGCTATTCTAAATATGTTACAATTCCATTCCTATGTTTCTGATTGCAATGAAAAATTGAATTTTCATAGACTTCAAAATATTTTCATTTTGATTTAATTATTTTGTGTGACATTGCATTAGAATTGAACTGTGTTTTTACCATACCATTCCTTTCGTATGTATAAGTATAGATGACACACCTGTGACAGGAAAAAGCAGGCAATTCTGTGACAGATTGCATTGATAAATTGAATTTTCCTAGATTTTGATTTATTTTCACTCTGATTTAATTATTTTGTGTGACACTGCATTTGAATTGAGCCTTGTTGTTTACCATACCATTCATTTCGTGAGTATAAGTATAGATGCCACACTTGTGACAGGTAAAACAGGCTTTTTTTTTTTAAAAAAACAGCGTCATATGTTGCAAGTAAAAGGAACACACGCTATACTAAATATGTTACGATTCCATTTCAATGTTTCCGATTTCATTGGCAAATTGAATTTTTATAAATTTCAATTTATTTTCACTTTGATTTAATTATTTTGTATGGCATTGCGTTGCAATTGAGCTGTGTTGTTTACCGTACCGTTCATTTTGTGGTTATAGTTTATTTTTTATATTTTTAGTTTTTCATTTCGTCTTTTAACTGTTCTTATATTTCAGTGATGGGAACATCACATCATTTGATGTTCCCAATTTTCTGACAGGAACATCACATCATTTGAGAATGTATCGGATGAGGCAGTGGGGAATGGTGGGGAGGACGAGGGGATGGGGGAGGGGGTAATGTTGAGGAGGATGAGGGGACGGGAGAGTTGGGGATAGTGGGGACGAGAGGACAGGGGAATAGAGAATGGTGGGGAGGATAAGGGGATAGGGTAGTGGGGGATGGTGGACTCAGACGAGGGGATGGGGAGGGGAGAATGCTAGGGACGACGAGGGGACGAGAGATGGTGGGAAGGATGAAGGGACGGGAGTGGGGGATGGTGGGGAGGACGAGGAGACAGAGGAGGGGGTAAAAGTTGGGAGGACGAGGGGAAAGGGGAATGTAGAATGGTGGGGAGGACGAGGGGATGGGAGGAATGATGGGAAGAACTGAGAGACAAGAGAAGGATGCTGTGGCTCAGCAATGCACATGCGTTGCTGAATCACAGCAACCCGTGGCCGGATACAGCTAGTATATATATATATATATATATATATATATATATATATATATATATATATATATATATATATATATATATATATATATATATATATATATATATATATATATATATTTATATATATATATATATATATATATATATTTATATATATACACATATATATTTACTTTATTTGAACTTTGTTACAAAAAAGGAGTTACATATGGGTTACAAAGATGGTTGTCATAGGTTGTCGAGTTCCTCCAGCTCCTCAGATGGCGGGCAGGAACCCTGGATGCAGTGCGCATTTCCCCTCTGTATCGCCACACTGAGGTGCTGGAAAAGAAAGCTTGCAGCTCTCGGGTCCCTTGTTGTTTCGATGAGCCTAGAACCCTATATATATATATATATATATATATATATATATATATATATATATATATATATATATATATATATATATATATATATATATATATATATATATATATATATACTATATATATATATATATATATATATATATATATATATATATATATATATATATATATATATATATATATATATATTAGTATATTTTGGTAGCAGTCTTTCCTGTAGACATATATTATTAAATATGACCGAAAAAGTAAGATTAATAATTCTAAAACGAATTTTCTCAATCTTTCATACATTTCTTTTCACTGTTGGAGGTAATTCAAAAATCAATTCTCCAAAATTCATTTTTATTTCTAGTCTGACGCGACACTTGAGCGCGTTTCGTAAAACTTATTACATTTTCAGACTTTAGTTAACACATACACAACTGAATAGAACTTACACATCTCTGGTTTTGTTTATATCTACATTTGAGTGAGGTGGATGGGGTGAGGTGGTATTTAATAAGGTATTAATTTCATCAACACAAGCCAGAACATGAAACAATGGGTATTGAATAGAAGTGATTGTAGAAAGCCTATTGGTCCATATTTCTTGATGCTTCTATATTGGGGCGGAGTCTTGAGGTGGGTAGAATATAGTTGTGCATTAATTGGCTGTTGATTGCTGGTGTTGACTTCTTGATGTGTAATGCCTCGCAAACGTCAAGCCGCCTGCTATCGCTGTATCTATCGATGATTTCTGTGTTGTTTACTAGGATTTCTCTGGCGATGGTTTGGTTGTGGGAAGAGATTATATGTTCCTTAATGGAGCCCTGTTGCTTATGCATCGTTAAACGCCTAGAAAGAGATGTTGTTGTCTTGCCTATATACTGGGTTTTTTGGAGCTTACAGTCCCCAAGAGGGCATTTGAAGGCATAGACGACGTTAGTCTCTTTTAAAGCGTTCTGTTTTGTGTCTGGAGAATTTCTCATGAGTAGGCTGGCCGTTTTTCTGGTTTTATAGTAAATCGTCAGTTGTATCCTCTGATTTTTGTCTGTATGGATAACGTTTCTATTAACAATATCTTTCAGGACCCTTTCCTCCGTTTTATGAGCTGTGGAAAAGAAGTTCCTGTAAAATAGAATAATAGGGGGTATAGGTGTTGTGTTGGTTGTCTCTTCAGAGGTTGCATGGCGTTTCACTTTCCTTCTTATGATGTCTTCGACGAAACCATTGGAGAAGCCGTTGTTGACTAGGACCTGCCTTACCCTACAGAGTTCTTCGTCGACTTGCTTCCATTCTGAGCTGTGGCTGAGAGCACGGTCGACATAAGCGTTAACAACACTCCTCTTGTACCTATCTGGGCAGTCGCTTTTGGCATTTAGGCACATTCCTATGTTCGTTTCCTTAGTGTAGACTGCAGTGTGGAAACCTCCGCTCTTTTCCATGACTGTTACATCTAGAAAGGGCAGCTTCCCATCCTTTTCCATCTCGTAAGTGAAACGCAGCACGGAACTCCACTCAAATGCCTCCTTCAACTCCTGCAGATGTCTGACATCAGGTACCTGTGTAAAAATGTCGTCAACATACCTGCAGTATATGGCCGGTTTCATGTTCATGTCGACTAAGACTTTTTGCTCGATGGTACCCATGTAGAAGTTCGCAAACAGGACACCTAGGGGAGAACCCATGGCGACCCCATCTACTTGCTTATACACGTGCCCATCCGGGCTCAAGAAGGGTGCCTCTTTAGTACAAGCTTGGAGTAGTTTCCTTAGGATATTTTCTGGTATGTCAAGAGGAGTACAAGCTGGATTACGATACACTCTGTCGGCTATCATCCCGATTGTCTCGTCCACTGGTACGTTAGTGAACAGCGATTCTACGTCCAACGAGGCTCTTATTCCTGTGGCCCGTGTGCCCCGCAGTAATATATATATATATATATATATATATATATATATATATATATATATATATATATATATATATATATATATATATATATATATATAAATGAAAACTCCACATCCCAGAAGTGACTCGAACCCGGACTTACAGGAGCACATTGCAACTGGTGTCATGGTGCTTTAATCCACTCGACCATCAGTGACCCCACATAAGGAGGTGATAGCCGAAGCTATCCGGGAGATCATTTACATATATCAGAAACAGGATAGGACCGAGTACAGAGCCCTGTGGGACACTGTACAGTAATACACCCATAACATGCACACACACACACACTGTGTGTGTGTGTAAATCACGAAAATTAACACGTGATGAAAAATGCGACAGTGTCAGACCTACCTAAGAGCCGGTCGGTTGGGAGCCGGTCGGCCGAGCGGACAGCACGCTGGACTTGTGATCTTGTAGTCCCGGGTTCGATCCCGGGCGCCGGCAAGAAACAATGGGCAGAGTTTCTTTCACCCTATGCCCCTGTTACCTAGTAGTAAAATAGGTACTTTGGTGTTAGTTAGCTGTCACGGGCTGCTTCCTGGGGGTGGAGGCCTGGTCGAGGACCAGCCGCGGGGACACTAAAAGCCCCGAAATCATCTCAAGATTACCAACCTGTCCTCTTATAAATTACGTCTGAATTTGGCCGTTTGCACGTATGACTGAAAAAGGACGTAATTTGAATATAAAACACTTTTAAAATAAATTTTTGATTTTTGTTTCCAAAAAAGTAAGTTAAGGGTCCTCTGGTAGATTAGGAGGGCAGGAAATTCTCCTTAAGTTTAAAAACGTCATGAAAAACGCAATTGAAAATTTTCCTCTCCTAACCTTCCCGAGTAAGGCAGAGGACTCAAACAGAAAACGGGAGAGTACATCACTTGATGTCAGCATGTGTCGGTGGACAGCAACCTGGTATAAGCTGTCATGCAGTGCCACCTTTGTTGCAGGATTGTTGCTGTGTGGCGGGCTGCATCCTCATTGTTATCATTATCATAATTATCATCAATTTCATCAAAATTGTTATTAGCATAATTATTATTTTAATCAATATCATCACCATTCTTAGCATCATAATCCTTGCTATCATCATAATATTTATCATGATCCCTGTTATCAATATAATCATCAATGTCACCATTATCATCATCATCACAGTCATCATTGGGTTACTTGCAGCAAGAAAACCACTGCGCTTCTTAAAACAAAAGTGCTGTTCTTTTTGTGTTCTCCTGTGCACTCTCTTACAGGATGGATGACCTGCTTAACAACGTCTGGTGTCTGGTATATGTGTCTCCTCAAGTTGTGTACGCCTTAAACGTTCCTCGTGGCTACCTTACCTATTACCCACACACAATTAACTCGCCCGTGTAGGATCCTAGCTCGCCTTGAGTCTTAGCTTGTTTTAGGTGCGTGCCTGTCTTGGGTCCTATCCTGTCTTAAGTCTTAGCTTGTCTTGGGTGCATGCTTGCCTTGGGTACTATCCTGTCTTAAGTCTTAGCTTGTCTTGGGTGCGTGCTTGCCTTGGGTACTATCCTGTCTTAAGTCTTAGCTTGTCTTGGGTGCGTGCTTGCCTTGGGTACTATCCTGTCTTAAGTCTTAGCTTGTCTTGGGTGCGTGCTCACCTTGGGTACTATCCCGTCTTGAGTCTTAGCTTGTCTTGGGTCTGTACCTGCCTTGGGTCCTAGCCCGTCTTGGGCCTTGGTTGTGTTAGGTCCTACACGAGCTTGGGTTCAGGTATGTGTTGGGTCCTATATCCTGCCCTAAGTCCTATCCAACCACCAGTTCATACTTGGTTTTGGGCCCTAGCCCGTTTTGAGCTCCAGCTTACCCTGGGATTCTAGTCGGTCTTGGATCCTGTAGAGCCTGGGTCCTAACCGATACTGGGTGTACACAATACAACACAACGTGTACTTGAAAATATAACATACGACAAACAATTGTTTTTGACGTACAGACGACCACACACTCGATCATACACAAGTTGACAAATGACATACAACACAGTTGCAACACACAAACTATATACATTTACAAATAATAAACAAACAAGCATAATTCCCTCTCAGCAAACACACAATGTACTTGAGTGTAGTAGCTACTGCACACAGTCATTGGCAACATACAGCCACACATGACAGACATCCAGAGATTACCCACTCACCCATACATAATATGCCTGCCACACGAGGCACATCCACACAAAGTGTACACAGTCACATAAAAGACAACCACACACAAACCTACGTGGTGTTATGATCGCTGTCTAAATTCAGGCTTTACCCTCATCAAGAGTCATTTATTCCCACCATAATGAAATACTAGACAGCCTAAAGAATGTTTGAGTTATAAAGAAAAGTGAGAGGGGGCACGATTTTAGTGTAAATTTGGCTCTAAGGAATTGACACGGAAAGAGAGGCGAGACAAGAGGACGCCGAGGATCTCGGGCAAAGATGACATCCCGCCTGATGCAGTGACACCGACCTAGGGACTATACAAATAGAGACATAAGTGAGTGGTTATCTTGAGGTTATCTTGAGATGATTTTGGGGCTTTTAGTGTCCCCGCGGCCCGGTCCTCGACCAGGCCTCCACCCCCAGGAAGCAGCCCGTGACAGCTGACTAACACCCAGGTACCTATTTTACTGCTAGGTAACAGGGGCATAGGGTGAAAGAAACTCTGCCCATTGTTTCTCGCCGGCGCCTGGGATCGAACCCAGGACCACAGGATCACAAGTGCAGCGTGCTCTCCGCTCGGCCGACCGGCTCCATCGGTGGTGCGTCAAGGTTGCAGTCAATCAGCACAACTCTTGGGCTGACGTCACCAGCGAGCACTGAGACGAGATTGACGGGCTGGATCACTTACCTCATGACTTTGATCAAGGGCAGATGCAGGCGCCAGCGTTCCAGGAGAGGATCGCCAGTTTCTTGATTGTCTGGCAAACTGAACTTACCAGAGGGAGCAAGAATATTTTTGACCACAAGAGGGGTAGCTGAGAACGTTTTGGACAAGATGTAAAAGAGAAAAGTGGCTGTGAAACAACTGTAGATAAATAAAGAAACTCAACAGGGCACCGTCAGTCAGAATAGGGGAGTGATTATGTCACCCGCTGATGTTGTGGTGTAATACGTAGAGTGAGGATCACCCGTCAAGTGCCAGTGGCAGTCCCGACGCAGCAAGTTAGTCAGTAAGTCCACTCCTGAGGAGTTGATGTACAGAAGTAGCCACAGTAAGAAGAGGCTTCTAGCATTCAACAAGACGATAAGTGAGTCTGAGAGTAAAGCCAATGATTGCTGCGAGTGTTTTATTTGCAAATCCGAAAAGATGGTAATCTCCAGTGACACTGCAAGAGAGAAATGTTGGCCCAACCATTAGAGACAGTGGTTGTCGGAAATCCGACACACACGTTAACATACTACAGTTACCCAATAAAAATCCGAGAATAGGATTCCGTGACGTCATCACACAACACGTACATATTAAATCTCATTTCTTTTAAAACTTCAGTCTGGAGTATATACTTAATAAAATAGTATTCACTAGGACTGAATATAATTAAATACACCAGGAATATAGCTTGACTCCCTATTCCTATGACCGGCCGCTACCTCAAGGAGGAGCGGCCGGTCATGTACACACAGAACTTGTAAACAGACTACAAGAAACAAGGGCTCCTGGGGCCAGATTTACGAAAGGACTTACGCAAGCACTTACGAACGTTTACATCTTTCCTCAATCTTTGACGGCTTTGGTTACATTTATTAAACAGTTTACAAGCATGAAAACGTCTTATGAAAACCTCAATTTACTGTTGTTATTGTTATAAACAGCCTCCTAGTGCTTCGGAGGTCATTAACTGTTTAATAATTGTAAACAAAGCCGCCAAAGATTGAGAAAAGATGTACAGGTTTGTAAGTGCTTTCGTGAATCTGGCCCCTGGAGAATTGTGACATGCGTCACGCACGATAGACAACTTACCCTATCCTAGCGAACTGCCACAGCATCACCTCAACAACAGGAGTGCTTGAGTACCCGACTGCCTTATATTCTTTTATTAGTAGTTATCACTATGTAATATAGGATTGAGGAGCTAGTTATGAGCATACAAAAAACACAAACACAATACGTGTTTACTCAACTACACACACACAATATTTCATGCCACATTTGTACTTTATATGTTAATTAATGAGCAATTCTTACAGCCTTAACTTTTTACAGGTAATATGTGATTTCGAGTAACTGAAAAGGCTGAACTGGCCCCACAAACAGTGAAGTTTATTGCTACCTTGGTTGTACAGAAGTGCCTCTGAGCTAGCCGCCATTATGTGGCACTGAGGCACATGTACCACACACTAAGCTGAGGAAGGAAACATAGCCAGCCTAATTAGACCATATCAAACAGTCAGCTAAGGCTTTACATTTTATTAAAACTGTATATAGAATAGTATTATTCATATAAGTAGAGTAGACCACTATATGTGGTATAATTTATATTTAGCAAAAGGTAAACAATTTGTAGTTTGTCCTGTATCTACTCATAGTGGTATAAGCTACAATTGTCCCTCCAACTATGTGCAGATAAGATTCTGGCAGGCTGAATCTGAATATACAGTCCACTAAACACTATAATAATACAATATTCAAGCAACATAAACAGAATAAAAATATATAATTGCCTGCTAGGATTTTACCACAGTGGTCGTGTAATCTCAAGCCGACATAGTTTAGCAGAGTCGGAGACACTATTCAGAGACTACCAAGGATAGAGAAGGTCCCGCGGAGCATCATAATCTTACGGGAATATAGTATTATTCTGTGCGGTGGAACACCTTGAGAACGTGACCCTAATTGCTCTGGAAGGAGCGAGGGTGATCATTAAGACTAAGAGTAATGTTAACTTGACAAGAGCCGAGAGTGGCCGTAAAGTTTGACAGTGAATGAGGCTAGTGCTGGCAAGTTATTATTTGGGAATTTGTATACTTTTCTTAGTGAATGTTATTATCAATTAGACACAGGGATTCAGTACACCTCTGTCTGATCAATGCCATGGTCTGATCTGTACGGAAAACCTTATTAATTATTATTTCACTAATCACCGAGTAAAGAAAATTCCTGTGAGGTTTAGTGTATTCCGATGTAGAGATAAGAGAGGCTAGGCTGTTAGAGAACTGCAACTGGGTGTCAAGGTAACCTATGTTCATCTGAAGATATTGAATCCTGGATTCAGGTTCAGCCTTAACAGGTGTTAGAGGAGACGATATCGACGTCGCTCCCCCATAAGCCTAAACCAGAACAGGGTTGACGACATCGGGAATCCTAGCCTCATACATTTATCGCGAGCTACCTCAATTCTATACAAAACCCTTGGTGTAGTGGATGTTGGGGAAGTCCATTTCTTTGACACGGGATGTAGCGGTGTCTACCCCGAGTATTTTGAGGTGACAGTGACTCTGTGGACGTGACAGACATGGGGCACTTATCTCCTTAACACTTCTCAGTCTACCCTACTACCCTTCAGAGACAGTGTGAATGTCTGGCGGTCCTGGGAGGAGTTGCTAAGGTCCCTGTGCTCTTGGTGCACATAGGGGTAAAGTCTTGACATGATACAAGGGTAGAGGGGTGTGTGGAAGAGAAGAGGCTTTTTCCTGTTTTCCCAGCGTAACAATATACCCACAAAGACAATCACACAAAGACTGCGGGATCCGTGTGAGAGCAGTAGCAATCCCGGTTGTAATTCTTATACCATATCGGGGTGCAGTCGATTAAGGCGAGTCTGGGATTATGCTGAACGTAAGTTCGAACCCTCATCACGGCACTTGTCGATTTATTCATTATTCCAGTTTTTCCCCAGTGTAACAATATTTACACAAAGGCAACCAAAGTTTACACAGTCACACAAATGACAACCACACATAAAACCTACATAGTCACACAACCACACACAAAACCTACATAGTGACACACAGACAACCACATACAAACCATCATAGTCACAGAAAGACAACCACACAATGGCCCCACAAAGGGGGCTGGTGGCTGAGTGGACAGCACTCTAGACTCGTGGACCTAGGGACCGTGGTTCGATCCCTGGCGTCGGCGGAAAAACAAATCGGCAGAGTTTCCTTCACACTGATGCTCCTGTTACCTAGCAGTAAATAGATACCTGGGAGTAAGACAGCTGCTACGGGCTGCTTCCTGAGGAGGGGGGGGGGAGGTGTGAAGAAAAAAAGTAATTAGTAATAGTTGATTGATTAACAGTTGAGAGGCGGGCCGAAAGAGCAGAGCTCAACCCCCCGCAAGCACAACTAAGTGAATATACACAATACCTTCATAGTCACACAAAAGACAACCACACAAACCTTCATATTCACAGAAAGACAATCACATAAAACCTTCATGGTCACACAAAAAAGAATTACACAAAACCTTCACAGTCACACAAAACCTTCATAGCCACACAAAACCTTGATAGCCACACAAAACCTTCATAGCCACACAAAACTTCCATAGTCATACAAAAGACAACCACACAAAACCTTCCTAGTCCCACAAAATGTCGGAAAAAGACATTATTTACTAACATTTAGCACAATATGCAGATAATATTGCTTTTGATTTACTACTAACAAATTAACTCAGAGAAAACAAGATTGCAGTGGAATTTTCCTCGTAAGAAAACATGGATATCATTGTTATATGTCATCATTAAATTTACCAGCTAATAATAATGTGAATCACCTTAAACACCAGTCTAGCATTAGAATCAACAAAAAAGTATTATCTATGACTGGATCTAATATAATTACTAACACACTAAAGTCTACCTCCCATCATTAATAAAAGGGAACCGGTGAGAAAGGAGTCTCTCTGAGCCGAGGGGGAGGCAAATGTCATTAAATTTAACATAAACAAGTCTCGCTGGAGCTCGCTTGAAGCTCAGCAATTATTTCCCTCTAGACTCAGCGTTGTAGTCTGTAAACAGCTCCCATCATCTGCACGATCTTTTTTTTTTTTTTTTGAGATTTATACAAGAGTTGTTACATTCTTGTACAGCCACTAGTACGCGTAGCGTTTCGGGCAGGTCCTTGGAATACGATCCCCTGCCGCGAAGAATCGTTTTTTCATCCAAGTACACATTTTACTGTTGCGTTAAACAGAGGCTACAGTTAAGGAATTGCGTCCAGTAAATCCTCCCCGGCCAGGATACGAACCCATGACATAGCGCTCGCGGAACGCCAGGCGAGTGTCTTACCACTACACCACAGAGACTGGATCACCACGGATTGCATCTTCGTATGCAATAAGGGAAGTGTTCTGTATCTGATAACCTGTTAAATCTAAATGGAGAGCCACCCAAACATGGTAATTATTAATTAAATCTTATCTAATAAATTACAATAATTTCCCCTGATTAGCCGTCATATATTGGTTACTGTTATTATTGTGAGTACCTTTTGACAGGTGTAATTGAAAGGAAAGATAATTATCAATTAACTACCTGGTACAATACGTGACATGTCGTCATCCGTGTTCATATCTGGTTGTCCAGGCCAAAATCAACCATGAAGTTAAGCTGTATTTGTTCCATTTGATTTACTAATCCATGTAGTATTAACATTGCAGTAAATGTCTACCAATTTATAATTTTGATTGATAGACTATATATATATCTAATAAACTCCCCCCCCCCCCAGCTTGTGTAGGAAACGATTTGTGGGAAATTCAAGCATACGGTCCACTTTAACATTATACAGTCCGCTATCGAAATAAATAAATTATCGTAAGAAATAAATTAATATATAAACTAAATATATATTATAATTCATTGAAATAAATTAATAAATCCCACGAGTCAGTTTTCCCTATACAAAAAACAATCACACAAAACTTTCATAGTCATATAAAAAACCACACAATACATTCACAGTCACAAAAAAAAACATAAAACCTTCATAGCCACACAAAGACAACCACACAAAACCTTCATAGACCCACAAAGACAACCACACAAAACCTTCATAGACCCACAAAGACAACCACACAAAACCTTCATAGTCCCACAAAGACAACCACACAAAACCTTCATAGTCCCACAAAGACAACCACACAAAACCTTCATAGTCCCACAAAGACAACCACACAAAACCTTCATAGTCCCACAAAAGACAGCCACACAAAACCTTCATAGACCCACAAAAGACAACCACACAAAACCTTCATAGTCCCACAAAAGACAACCACACAAAACCTTTATAGACCCACAAAGACAACCACACAAAACCTTCATAGTCCCACAAAAGACAACCACACAAAACCTTTATAGACCCACAAAGACAATCACACAAAAACATTCAGATCTGGGTGAAACTTGGTGTAGTTGACTTGTGTTTTCTGTGGCACTGTATTATGATAAAACTGCCTCATGCGTGACGTGACTTACGATCGTCAGGCGGCCCACATGATAGCAGACGAATTGAAACGATGTAAAATCTAATTACAGTGCAAAGCCGTTAAAAATATATAAAAGTTTCCATTAACAAAAAAAAAACTTGCTGTTTATCTCATATAGCTATATTATCGTAATGGGATGGGTGCTTTCTCCTGATAATTACTTGACCTAACTCCTCATATATGGAAAATATCTCATGTTTTTTTTTTTATTAATATTGAACAAATAATTAAATATGAATTTTAGCAGTATTGGAAATAAATTAACCTCCCACTTCTTAACACATAAATTATATATACCAATACAAACTCATTATTTAATAGATCATGGTATACTTTCAGAACTTCACAGTAGCGTACAGTTGTCGTGTGGTGGGCGAGCCGTGGCCGACCCCTGACACCACCCCACACCCGGTGTGGACGAAGGCGGCCGCTGGAGGCTGCTTTGGTAATGGACCAGGTGAGTTACCACCCCAGGAGGCTGTTGTGTCTGGCTGATGGTCCAGTTGATACGAAGGCCGCTAAAGGGCTACCCTCATTGTCGTATGTATTCCCGCCCCCGCCCCAATCTGATAGGCAGCGTTGGATGGCCTCAGTGACCAACCAACGCTGCCATGACATATCACACAAGTCAAGGTTCAATACTGTGTCAATATTGACGTTGGGAGTACACTCCTCAAATACAACTAGTGGATGAAGGTGTACACTGTTCATATACAACCAGTGGATGAAGATGTACACTGTTCATATTCAACCTATATATAAGCTAATTAATTAACCTTTCTCTGGTTAATTCTTTCCCAGGGGATGGTGGTCAGGTTCCAGTGGTAACCTCCACTCTCCCTTTGTGATTTCTTTTATTCTGGTGTTCACAACGGCCTTGATCGGCTGAAACGTTCATCTTCCATTTCCATTTCCCTGTGGATTTTCTGCATACTAATGATCAGTGTTTCGTGATCGTCAATTGTGTGTGTGTTTGTATATATTATATAAATATATATATATATATATATATATATATATATATATATATATATATATATATATATATATATATATATATAAATATATATATATACATATATACATATATATATATATATATAAAATCTTCTAATCTTCAGGATTACTGGCGTACACTAGTGGGGAGTTAATACTGCTGGGGAGCAACTTTGTGGCGGCTGGCCAGACCTACGAGATGATGGTGACCATCACCAAGGACACCAGGACAGCCTCCGCCCTGGGACAGGTCAAGGTGGTCGACTACGTCCCGCCAGTCATCTCTATGACGTAAGTCTTCAGGGATGCCCGAGACACACGTTAGTGACACATTATGACACGTGTTCTTGTGCCCACTACTAAATGTATTGGTTATGCCTGTGATTTATGCAACGGTTATAAATTATTTATTTTTCGCCTATCTTTTTAATTCTGGTATCGTACACATATAAATTGTATTCTAAAAATATTAAAAGATTGGTTATTTAATTCTTATTGTTGTGAACTTATCAATTGCAAAATGTTTTCTTTATCTTTAAACAATTGCAATATATTTCACATATTTATTTGTTAAATATTGGTTAACCTAGTTAGTTATATTTAGTTAATTAACAATTTATTTACCTATTGAGGTGGGCTCGTAAACCCATGGTATAACGAGTCTCCAAAGGGTTATGTTAAAGATATACTATTTAAAAAGTGGATCCATTTTTCCGCAGATAATCTCACCAAACTCTTAATCCTATTATTTCATGTGTACTGCAGACTCAATGCTGTCTTTATTTGCTAAGACTTAAGTCTCGTGTTAGTCCAGCGCTGGTAGTGTTGCTCACTATCTTGTAGTGGCGTGGAGTGTTGTTGTTGTTGTTGTTGATTTAAAGGCCACGACGATCGTGGGATCGGATGCGCCCCGGCGTACCCGTGAAGGGTTAATCGCCAAGCCCGGAAAGGTGAAACGCCAACCCTAGTCGTGAACCAGTGACGCCAATCAGTAGAAACTAATATGCCTCACGGAACACAAACACAAACAAAGAAACACAAACGGGCAGATAATTTGGGAGCCCCAGGAGTCCCTCAGGGTGACAAGCACCGGCCCCGCCCAACACAGAGAACACTGAGTAGCAAAACCAAAACTTGACCCCCAACTAAAACACAAAAGTCACCCCAGTGTTCCCCGGCAGAGCAGAAGCCAGCCGCCCACCACGACTAAGGACACACCAGGAGCCCAGCAAGACCCGCCAACTCCCGGCACCTATCGACCAAGCCGGTGCCGGATACTGTCACCCCGCCGGGAGAACCAGCCAGAACACGTAAAAAAAGTGGGGTCTGGGGGTGTGATGAGTGGCGTCGGGGTTAAGAATTCGCCCGGAAGCCGCAGGCTAGATCCGCTTACTAAGTCTGCTACCGAGAATCCACTGCCCTCCTTCGTGGCCGGACGAATGCCAAGCAAGACTAATGGAAGGTTGTCGATCCAATCATCAGGGCGTGTTTGAGCTCTTAGGGCGGCTTTTAGTTGGCTATGAAAGCGTTCTACCATTCCGTTCGACTCAGGGTGGTATGCTGTGGTTCGGTTGTGTGTGGTGCCGAGGAATTCCATAAGTTCCTTCCATAGAAATGATTCAAACTGTCGTCCTTGGTCGGTGATGAGGACAGAGGGGCTGCCGAAACGGGCGACCCATCCAGAGAGGAAAGCCTGGACCAATGACTCCGCTGAGATGTTGATTAGGGAGGGGGAGTTCTGTAGCGAGTAGATTATCCCAATAATATACTCGCTCCAAACGCATTAGCCTAATGAGAGAAGCAAAGCTCTTCTTAGTACTAATTATGGAACTCAAACCTTTCCCAACTTCCACATAATATTTCTGTCAACCTTTGGAGAACGGTGAGGTGTTATCTTGAGGTTATCCTGAGATGATTTCGGGGATTTAGTGTCCCCGCGGCCCGGTCCTCGACCAGGCCTCCACCCCCAGGAAGCAGCCCGTGACAGCTGACTAACACCCAGGTACCTATTTTACTGCTAGGTAACAAGGGCATAGGGTGAAAGAAACTCTGCCCATTGTTTCTCGCCGGCGCCTGGGATCGAACCCAGGTCCACAGCATCGCAAGTCCAGCGTGCTGTCCGCTCGGCCGACCGCTTATATGTTGCCCGAGCATATAAGCAGCAGAGTCGCAAATAATAACTAGTCTACTTTCAAGTGTGGTCTAGAACAGACACTTGCGAGATAATGTAACGCTTCTATTGTTACGTAAAGTATGGTGACAATATACACAAACACTAAGAGAATATATATATTTGGTCGAGTATACAGAAGTATGCAGGTGATACTTTGGTGATATGCAGGTGATAATGGTGTGAGTTGAGCGCACTGAGCGTTACAGTATTTCGTAAGTGTCTGTTCTAGACCACACTTGAAAGTAGACAAGTTATTATTTGCGACTCTGCTGCTTATGTGCTGCTCGGACAACACCTCAAGTTCTCCAAAGGTTGACAGAAATATTATGTGGAAGTTGGGAAAGGTTTGAGTTCCATAATTAGTACTAAGAAAAGCTTTGCTTCTCTCATTAGGCTAATGCGTTTGGAGCGAGTATATTATTGGGATAATCTACTCGCTACATGTTCATGGGCTTGGCTTTGTTTTAAAAATAGTTAGCATGAGCCATGTGCTCTCTCATAGAACATGTTACTCACACTTATTATACTATATTTCTGATGGAAATTTTCCACAACACCTAAGCGTGTGGATTATGGCTGTGATTCAATAAGTCACACCTAAACGTGTTGGTTATTCCCTGATTCATGGAGCCAAACACTAAACATTTTGGTTATCCATGTGATTTGTGTAGCAAACATCTTCTATGTTGGTTATGTCGGTGAACGAAGGAGGTAATCACTGTATATGTTGGCTATAGCAGTGATTCCTAGACCCAAATATGTGTAGTATTCGTGATTTATCTTAACGTTTACAACCACCCTCCAGCAACAACATAATTCCACTCGAACACCAACATTATCTCACTCCAGCACCAGCATTACTCTACCAACAACCAATAACATCGCTCCAACATCAAGAAACGCTGCTCCAACAATCAATAACTTTGCTCTAGCAACCAATCACATTGCTCCGACAGTCAACTACTCCATTCTAGCGAACAAAAACACCTCTCCAACAACCCATAACATCGCTCCAGCAAGTAACAATTTCGCTCCAAGGCTGCTCTAAATACACCCCATGGCTGCTCCTTGTTCACACAATGGCTCTTCCTTGTATACACTATGGCTGTTCCTTGTTCACATCATGGCTGTTCCTTGTACACACCATGGCTGTTCCTTGTACACACAATGGCTGCTCCTTGTACATACCATGGCTGTTCCTTGTTCACACAATGGCTGCTCCTTGTACACTCCATATCTGCTTATAGTCCCTATACATAATTGCTTCCAATCCACTTCATGGCTGTTGCTAGTACAGTCTACGACTGCTCCTAGTACCTGATGGCCACCATATCTGTTGGCCCCCGACAGGAACAGAAAGCCGGCGGCTTGTGCAAAGTCCCTATTGTTCCTGAAGAAATTTTCCAGCTTGATTTTGAACTGAAGACTTAACCTCTTGGTATTACAGCTTGGACGAGTAGGCAACTCCAAGGGTATGCAAACCCAATGGAGTAAAAAGCATTCCCTGTCCTCTGTCAATCATTGTTGTTTGTGGAGCTCCACGCTGTTGCTGTTTGTACTGCTCTTGACCTCTTAAAGAAGTTGTCTGGATTAATATCTTCCAACTTCTTCCATATTTTAAGGTCTCGATGAGATCAGACTTGTCATGTTTGGTTTGTTGATTCGTTGAACCCTGTGGACTACGAACTACAAACATTATCAATGTTACCTCTTCGTTTACTGTAGCTTCAGACTGATTACGACAGGTGTGTCTCCGTGTGCACGCCGACGTCTGACGGCGTGTACATCAACCCGTCCAGTCGTGTGGGGCTGAGGGCGGAGTGTGTGCAGGGCTGCTCCGCTAACATGACCTACAACTGGCAAGTCGCACCTGTCAATGGACCAGTCTTCCCCAACAACATAGATTACTTCCCACTTGGTAATGTATATTATTACTTATTTTTTTTTATATCCTGGCGAGATCCTTGATATATGACTATAAATAGAAGAACCATCAATTTGATAATTATTCCAAAAGCTATAATGTTAATAATTAATTTTACTAATTTTATAATTTTTAGAAAGACTATAACATGAATTGTATATATATATAACCTGGAGTGGGATGAGATTGTTGCTTGGCTCCTCCACACACATTCTGATGACACAGGGAGTGGGGAGAGATTGTTGCTTGTCTCCTGACGCAAATGATGACACATGTAAGCCTGGTATACCTATAGAGGTCCTCCTAGGCAACGATTTCCGTTTCCAGGGTCAAGCAACAAACTCCAAGTTACCAATTTACTGGTCGTTTGTGTCGAGTCGTGTCCAGATGGGGATCGACTGGGCTCCAAACCTTAACGGGCGCCCCTTTTCACCGTACAGTATTTAGCCAACTGGTTTAATCCGTCTGGCGTGTCGTTTTCCGGAAAAAAACTACTAAGTAATGTACGGCTTCACATGAGCAATGGGAAGGGAAAGTTTATTTCTGCTAACTTGATTCACAAGTTGTCTAATCCTGTTGCCTGCTGTGTTAGACAAATAACTGAAAGGCAGCGTGCCCAACCGTCACACCTTGCTCAGAAAACTGTCTTAGGATCCGTTCGACCGAGCGGGCCGATCCCTCCCGAGATCCGGAGGGAGCCGGTCGGCCGAGCGGACAGCATACTGGACTTGTGATCCTGTGGTCCCGGGTTCGATCCCGGGCGCCGGCGAGAACCAATGGGCAGAGTTTCTTTCACCCTATGCCCCTGTTACCTAGCAGTAAAATAGGTACCTGGGTGTTAGTCAGCTGTCACGGGCTGCTTCCTGGGGGTGGAGGCCTGGTCGAGGACCGGGCCACGGGGACACTAAAGCCTCGATATCATCTCAAGATAAGATCATCTCAAGGCCTCAAGATCTTGTGTGATCTTGAGGCCTCAAGATAAGGATCAACCGGCTGCGAACCGCCTGTGCGAATCACTAAGCTATGGTTCTGAAGTAGAACCATAACTGGGGGTGCTGGAAGATGCTTGGAATTATCTCATGTATGAGAGCTGACTCACTCGGCACCCAACTATAGTTTGACAAGTCAAAGACTGTCAACATATTCCTCTTTTCTTTGCGAAACATTATGTTGATCATTATACTAATTTAAATTCAAATAAACAGGTTTGGACAATGTTGAGGTTGGTCTGAGCACCAAGTTCTTTGATGACAATTACGCCTTGAAGACCATCATGTTCTCGGTGACGGGGACGGGGAGCGACGGCCATGAAGGTCAGTGTCAGTGACCCATAATGTGGGAACATTACAACAGCTCCCACTGTTGACAACAGTGGGAGTGTACACACCCATCTGCTCCATAACTGGAAATCGTTATCGTCTTTTAAGACACACCTTGTCCACCAATAAAATTCATCCTAAAATTTTAACCTTCAATAAAAGCCTTTATGACTTGCTCTACCAATATTTGTCTGCCAAGACTATTTACTAATAAAATACCTCTTAGTTTATATCTACTAATAAAGGCCTTCCCAGTCATTATACACCAATACAACTTTAAAAGTTGGTATTTCAATTAAGTGAACTTGTTAAATAGTGTTCTACAGGGAATTACTGAATATTGCCTTTATATTATATCCTTTCACAAGCACTCAGTTATTCGATATTTGAATTTTATATTACCTAATATCTATCTTAGCAATGTTTACTTAAAATTTGGTTAATATAATTTAAACCCCATAGTTAATAATGCCAATTAAATGATTACGCATGATAATGACCAGGAAGACATAGTTCAGACATAGTAGTCTGCATTCAAAGTTGTCTCCACTTTAACTAGTTGAAATGCTACTATATTTGTTATCTAATTTTTGATGTTTTGATCTGAAGCCTAATTGTGAAACGTCTTTGAAATATACTCTCTTTATATATGATGGATGATCATATCTAGTTGACACATCTTGTGTGATCATATCTAGTTGACACATCTTGTGTGGTCATATCTAGTTGACACACCTTGTGTGATCATATCTAGTTGGCACATCTTGTGTGGTCATATCTAGTTGACACATCAGGTTGACACTTGATGAGTGATCATATAATCTTCCTGTATGTGACCTAGTCCGTCATGTTTAGGGCTGGCAGCGTACTTCATGAAGGTGAACCAGAGACCAGCAGGTGGGTCGTGCAGCCTCACTCAGCCTCCTACCCGGCGTGCTCTCATTGATCGCTACACACTCACCTGTGTCTCCTGGTACGACCCCGAGGGAATAGGCATCAACAATTACGTGGTATCGTGTGAGTATTCTGAGATGAGCTGCAACAATTTGAAATAACAGTTTTTGACAGAGAGATCACTACAGAATTATTTTTGTAAGATATATCATCGTTTCAGTCAGCTGAGATTAAACTGTTATTACTTGATAACTAGAAGTGATGGAAGCATGAATGATTACCCTCTGCTGATCTGCTTTTCTTAATGTGATTATACCTTTTTCTTAAAACAGTAGTCATAAATTATGTACAAAATGTACATATAACAGCGGCATTCGTCTTTTACTTTGCTTGTTTGCTTGCTAATAACTCAGTGAGGCTGCTCCAGACGCAGATGATGAATCACAATAACGTGGCTGAAAAAAATGTTAACCAAACCACACACCAGAAACAGAAGGGACGACGACGTTTCGATATGAAGGGAAGACTGAACATAGCGCTACTAGTGTTGGAAGAAGGTTTAGGATGAAAGAATTTACGTTTAGCTTGAGAGTAGGCACAGTTGATAAAATGTAAGGGGTAGCCAAGGCAAGAGAATGATTTGTAGATAAAGGAAATTTCAGAAACAAGAAACTGAGGATCGCTGATGCGTAGAGTGCGGAGGAAGAGAGAGAGACAAGGACACTTTTCTTAACAGAAGGAGGATGGTAGGAAAAGAAGTGAATGTGCATGCCGCTATGCACGGGTTTGCGGTAGACAGAGGAAAAGACCCCGGACAAAAAGCTGTGAAAATGAACGACAAGAAAAGAAAGGAGGGAATTAGATTCCCAATCAACTTTGAAATGGATGGAAGGAGCCAGATTATTAAGAGAGGAGAGGAAAGGCTGGAAATGACTAAGGTCATGAGGCGATAAAGCAAAAATGTCATCAACATATCGAGGCCAGAGAGAGGGACGAGAATCAGTAGTGGGAAGAAGAACGGTTTGCTTCAGACTTTTACTACTTAATAGGTGTTATAACATGCACGAAAACTTATTAAATTTTTGACAATGAAAACAGCACTGGAGGTAGCTTTGTACACCAGGTGTATGTGCTGCTACTGGGGTGACTGTACACCAGGTGTATGTGCTGCTACTGGGGTGACTGTACACCAGGTGTGTGTGCTGCTACTGAGGTGACTGTACACCAGATGTGTGTGCTGCTACTGGGGTGGCTGTACACCAGGCGTGCGTGCTGCTACTGGGGTGACTGTACACCAGGCGTGTGTGCTGCTACTGGGGTGACTGTACACCAGGCGTGTGTGCTGCTACTGGGGTGACTGTACACCAGGTGTGTGTGCTGCTACTGGGGTGACTGTACACCAGGTGAGTGTGCTGCTACTGAGGTGACTGTACACCAGGTGTGTGTGCTGCTACTGGGGTGACTGTACACCAGGCGTGTGTGCTGCTACTTAGGTGACTGTACACCTGGTGAGTGTGCTGCTACTGGGGTGACTGTACACCAGGCGTGTGTGCTGCTACTTAGGTGACTGTACACCTGGTGAGTGTGCTGCTACTGGGGTGACTGTACACCAGGCGTGGGTGCTGCTACTGGGGTGACTGTACACCAGGCGTGTGTGCTGCTACTGGGGTGACTGTACACCAGGTATGTGTGCTGCTACTGGGGTGACTGTACACCAGGTGTGTGTGCTGCTACTGGGGTGACTGTACATCAGGCGTGTCTACTGCTACTGGGGTGACTGTACACCAGGTGTGTGTGCTGCTACTGAGGTGACTGAACACCAGGTGTGTGAGCTACTACTGGGGTGACTGTACACCAGGTGTGTGTGCTGCTACTGGGGTGACTGTACACCAGGTGTGTGTGCTGCTACTGGGGTGACTGTACACCAGGCGTGTCTACTGCTACTGGGGTGACTGTACACCAGGTGTGTGTGCTGCTACTGAGGTGACTGTACACCAGGCGTGTGTGCTGCTACTGGGGGTGACTGTACACTAGGTGTGTGTGCTGCTACTGAGGTGACTGTACACCAGGTGTGTGAGCTACTACTGGGGTGACTGTACACCAGGTGTGTGTGCTGCTACTGAGGTGACTGTACACCAGGCGTGTGTGCTGCTACTGGGGGTGACTGTACACTAGGTGTGTGTGCTGCTACTGAGGTGACTGTACACCAGGTGTGTGAGCTACTACTGGGGTGACTGTACCCCAGGTGTGTGTGCTGCTACTGAGGTGACTGTACACCAGGTGTGTGTGCTGCTACTGGGGTGACTGTACACCAGGTGAGTGTGCTGCTACTGAGGTGACTGTACACCAGATGAGTGTACTGCTACTGAGGTGACTGTACACCAGGCGTGTGTGCTGCTACTGGGGTGACTGTACACCAGGTGTGTGTGCTGCTACTGGGGTGACTGTACACCTGGTGAGTGTGCTGCTACTGGGGTGACTGTACACCAGGTGAGTGTATTGCAACTGAGGTGACTGTACACCAGGCGTGTGTGCTGCTACTGGGGTGACTGTACACCAGGTGTGTGTGCTGCTACTGGGGTGACTGTACACCAGGCGTGTGTGCTGCTACTGGGGTGACTGTACACCAGGCGTGTGTGCTGCTACTGGGGTGACTGTATATCAGGTATGTGTGCTGCTACTGGGGTGACTGTACATCAGGCGTGTGTGCTGCTACTGGGGTGACTGTACACCAGGCGAGTGTGCTGCTGCTGAGGTGACTGTACACCAGGTGTGTGAGCTGCTACTGGGGTGACTGTACACCAGGCGTGTGTGCTGCTACTGAGGTGACTGTACACCAGGTGTGTGTGTTGCTACTGAGGTGACTGTACACCAGGTGTGTGTGTTGCTACTGGGGTGACTGTACACCAGGTGTGTGAGCTGCTACTGAGGTGACTGTACACCAGGTGAGCGTGCTGCTACTGGGGTGACTGTACACCATGTGAGTGTTCTGCTACTGGGGTGACTGTACACCATGTGAGTGTGCTGCTACTGGGGTGACTGTACACCATGTAAGCGTACTGCTACTGGGGTGACTGTATACCAGGTGAGTGTGCTGCTACTGGGGTGACTGTACACCAGGTGTGTGTGCTGCTACTGGGGTGACTGTACACCAGGTGAGTGTGTTGTTACTAGGGGTCACTGTACACCAGGCGCGTGTGCTGCTACTGGGGTGACTGTACACCAGGCGTGTGTGCTGCTACTGGGGTGACTGTACACCAGGCGTGTGTGCTGCTACTGGGGTGACTGTACACCAGGTGTGTGCGCTGCTACTGAGATGACTGAACACCAGGCGTGTGTGCTGCTACTGAGGTGACTGTACACCAGGCGTGTGTGCTGCTACTGGGGTGACTGTACACCAGTTGTGTGTGCTGCTACTGGGGTGACTGTACACCAGGTGAGTGTGCTGCTACTTAGGTGACTGTACACCTGGTGAGTGTGCTGCTACTGAGGTGACTGTACACCAGGCGTGGGTGCTGCTACTGGGGTGACTGTACACCAGGCGTGTGTGCTGCTACTGGGGTGACTGTACACCAGGTATGTGTGCTGCTACTGGGGTGACTGTACATCAGGCGTGTGTGCTGCTACTGGGGTGACTGCACACCAGGCGTGTGTGCTGCTACTGGGGTGACTGTACATCAGGCGTGTCTACTGCTACTGGGGTGACTGTACACCAGGTGTGTGTGCTGCTACTGAGGTGACTGTACACCAGGTGTGTGAGCTACTACTGGGGTGACTGTACACCAGGTGTGTGTGCTGCTACTGGGGTGACTGTACACCAGGTGTGTGTGCTGCTACTGGGGTGACTGTACACCAGGCGTGTCTACTGCTACTGGGGTGACTGTACACCAGGTGTGTGTGCTGCTACTGAGGTGACTGTACACCAGGCGTGTGTGCTGCTACTGGGGGTGACTGTACACTAGGTGTGTGTGCTGCTACTGAGGTGACTGTACACCAGGTGTGTGAGCTACTACTGGGGTGACTGTACACCAGGTGTGTGTGCTGCTACTGAGGTGACTGTACACCAGGCGTGTGTGCTGCTACTGGGGGTGACTGTACACTAGGTGTGTGTGCTGCTACTGAGGTGACTGTACACCAGGTGTGTGAGCTACTACTGGGGTGACTGTACACCAGGTGTGTGTGCTGCTACTGAGGTGACTGTACACCAGGTGTGTGTGCTGCTACTGGGGTGACTGTACACCAGGTGAGTGTGCTGCTACTGAGGTGACTGTACACCAGATGAGTGTACTGCTACTGAGGTGACTGTACACCAGGCGTGTGTGCTGCTACTGGGGTGACTGTACACCAGGTGTGTGTGCTGCTACTGGGGTGACTGTACACCTGGTGAGTGTGCTGCTACTGGGGTGACTGTACACCAGGTGAGTGTATTGCTACTGAGGTGACTGTACACCAGGCGTGTGTGCTGCTACTGGGGTGACTGTACACCAGGTGTGTGTGCTGCTACTGGGGTGACTGTACACCAGGCGTGTGTGCTGCTACTGGGGTGACTGTACACCAGGCGTGTGTGCTGCTACTGGGGTGACTGTACACCAGGTATGTGTGCTGCTACTGGGGTGACTGTACATCAGGCGTGTGTGCTGCTACTGGGGAGACTGTACACCAGGCGAGTGTGCTGCTGCTGAGGTGACTGTACACCAGGTGTGTGAGCTGCTACTGGGGTGACTGTACACCAGGCGTGTGTGCTGCTACTGAGGTGACTGCACACCAGGTGTGTGTGTTGCTACTGAGGTGACTGTACACCAGGTGTGTGTGTTGCTACTGGGGTGACTGCACACCAGGTGTGTGAGCTGCTACTGAGGTGACTGTACACCAGGTGAGCGTGCTGCTACTGGGGTGACTGTACACCATGTGAGTGTTCTGCTACTGGGGTGACTGTACACCATGTGAGTGTGCTGCTACTGGGGTGACTGTACACCATGTGAGCGTGCTGCTACTGGGGTGACTGTATACCAGGTGAGTGTGCTGCTACTGGGGTGACTGTACACCAGGTGTGTGTGCTGCTACTGGGGTGACTGTACACCAGGTGAGTGTGTTGTTACTAGGGGTCACTGTACACCAGGCGCGTGTACTGCTACTGGGGTGACTGTACACCAGGCGTGTGTGCTGCTACTGGGGTGACTGTACACCAGGCGTGTGTGCTGCTACTGGGGTGACTGTACACCAGGTGTGTGCGCTGCTACTGAGATGACTGAACACCAGGCGTGTGTGCTGCTACTGAGGTGACTGTACACCAGGTGTGTGTGCTGCTACTGAGGTGACTGTACACCAGGCGTGTGTGCTGCTACTGGGGTGACTGTACACCAGTTGTGTGTGCTGCTACTGGGGTGACTGTACACCAGGTGAGTGTGCTGCTACTGGGGTGACTGTACACCATGCGTGTGTGCTGCTACTGGGGTGACTCTACACCAGGTGTGTGTGCTGCTACTGGGGTGATTGTACACCAGGCGCGTGTGCTGCTACTGGGGTAACTGAACACCAGGTGTGTGCTGCTACTGGGGTTAGTGTGCACCAGGCGTGTGTGCTGCTACTGGGGTGACTGTACATCAGACGTGTGTGCTGCTACTGGGGTGACTGTACACCAGGCATGTGTGCTGCGACTGGGATGACTGTACACCAGGCGTGTGTGCTGCTACTGGGGTGACTGTACACCAGGTGAGTGTGTTGTAACTGGGGTGACTGTACACCAGGCGCGTGTGCTGCTACTGGGGTGACTGTACACCAGGCGTGTGTGCTGCGACTGGGGTGACTGTACACCAGGCGTGTGTGCTGCTACTGAGGTGACTGTACACCAGGTGAGTGTGCTGCTACTGGGGTGACTGTACACCAGGTAAGTGTGCTGCTACTGGCGTGACTGTACACCAGGTGAGTGTGTTGTTACTGGGGTGACTGTACACCAAGTGTGTGTGCTGCTACTGGGGTGACTGTACACCAGGCGTGTGTGCTGCTACTGGGGTGACTGTACACCAGGCGTGTGTGCTGCTACTGGGGTGACTGTACACCAGGTGTGTGTGCTGCTACTGGGGTGACTGTACATCAGGCGTGTCTACTACTACTGGGGTGACTGTACACCAGGTGTGTGTGCTGCTACTGAGGTGACTGTACACCAGGTGTGTGAGCTACTACTGGGGTGACTGTACACCAGGTGTGTGTGCTGCTACTGGGGTGACTGTACACCAGGTGCGTGTGCTGCTACTTTGATGACTGTACACCAGGCGTGTCTACTGCTACTGGGGTGACTGTACACCAGGTGTGTGTGCTGCTACTGAGGTGACTGTACACCAGGCGTGTGTGCTGCTACTGGGGGTGACTGTACACTAGGTGTGTGTGCTGCTACTGAGGTGACTGTACACCAGGTGTGTGAGCTACTGCTGGGGTGACTGTACACCAGGTGTGTGTGCTGCTACTGAGGTGACTGTACACCAGGTGTGTGTGCTGCTACTGGGGTGACTGTACACCAGGTGAGTGTGCTGCTACTGAGGTGACTGTACACCAGATGAGTGTACTGCTACTGAGGTGACTGTACACCAGGCGTGTGTGCTGCTACTGGGGTGAGTGTACACCAGGTGTGTGTGCTGCTACTGAGATGACAGAACACCAGGCGTGTGTGCTGCTACTGGGGTGACTGTACACCAGGTGTGTGTGCTGCTACTGAGGTGACTGTACACCAGGCGTGTGTGTGCTGCTACTGGGGTGACTGTACACCAGTTGTGTGTGCTGCTACTGGGGTGACTATACACCAGGTGAGTGTGCTGCTACTGGGGTGACTGTACACCAGGCGTGTGTGCTGCTACTGGGGTGACTCTACACCAGGTGTGTGTGCTGCTACTGGGGTGATTGTACACCAGGCGCGTGTGCTGCTACTAGGGTGACTGAACACCAGGTGTGTGCTGCTACTGGGGTTAGTGTGCACCAGGCGTGTGTGCTGCTACTGGGGTGACTGTACACCAGGCGTGTGTGCTGCTATTGGGGTGACTGTACATCAGACGTGTGTGCTGCTACTGGGGTGACTGTACACCAGGCGTGTGTGCTGCGACTGGGGTGACTGTACACCAGGCGTGTGTGCTGCTACTGGGGTGACTGTACACCAGGTGAGTGTGTTGTTACTGGGGTGACTGTACACCAGGCGCGTGTGCTGCTACTGGGGTGACTGTACACCAGGCGAGTGTGCTGCGACTGGGGTGACTGTACACCAGGCGTGTGTGCTGCTACTGAGGTGACTGTACACCAGGTGAGTGTGCTGCTACTGGGGTGACTGTACACCAGGTGAGTGTGCTGCTACTGGGGTGACTGTACACCAGGCGTGTCTACTGCTACTGGGGTGACTGTACACCAGGTGTGTGTGCTGCTACTGAGGTGACTGTACACCAGGCGTGTGTGCTGCTACTGGGGGTGACTGTACACTAGGTGTGTGTGCTGCTACTGAGGTGACTGTACACCAGGTGTGTGAGCTACTACTGGGGTGACTGTACACCAGGTGTGTGTGCTGCTACTGAGGTGACTGTACACCAGGCGTGTGTGCTGCTACTGGGGGTGACTGTACACTAGGTGTGTGTGCTGCTACTGAGGTGACTGTACACCAGGTGTGTGAGCTACTACTGGGGTGACTGTACACCAGGTGTGTGTGCTGCTACTGAGGTGACTGTACACCAGGTGTGTGTGCTGCTACTGGGGTGACTGTACACCAGGTGAGTGTGCTGCTTCTGAGGTGACTGTACACCAGATGAGTGTACTGCTACTGAGGTGACTGTACACCAGGCGTGTGTGCTGCTACTGGGGTGACTGTACACCAGGTGTGTGTGCTGCTACTGGGGTGACTGTACACCTGGTGAGTGTGCTGCTACTGGGGTGACAGTACACCAGGTGAGTGTATTGCTACTGAGGTGACTGTACACCAGGCGTGTGTGCTGCTACTGGGGTGACTGTACACCAGGTGTGTGTGCTGCTACTGGGGTGACTGTACACCAGGCGTGTGTGCTGCTACTGGGGTGACTGTACACCAGGCGTGTGTGCTGCTACTGGGGTGACTGTACACCAGGTATATGTGCTGCTACTGGGGTGACTGTACATCAGGCGTGTGTGCTGCTACTGGGGTGACTGTACACCAGGCGAGTGTGCTGCTGCTGAGGTGACTGTACACCAGGTGTGTGAGCTGCTACTGGGGTGACTGTACACCAGGTGTGTGAGCTGCAACTGAGGTGACTGTACACCAGGTGAGCGTGCTGCTACTGGGGTGACTGTACACCATGTGAGTGTTCTGCTACTGGGGTGACTGTACACCATGTGAGTGTGCTGCTACTGGGGTGACTGTACACCATGTGAGCGTGCTGCTACTGGGGTGACTGTATACCAGGTGAGTGTGCTGCTACTGGGGTGACTGTACACCAGGTGTGTGTGCTGCTACTGGGGTGACTGTACACCAGGTGAGTGTGTTGTTACTAGGGGTCACTGTACACCAGGCGCGTGTGCTGCTACTGGGGTGACTGTACACCAGGCGTGTGTGCTGCTACTGGGGTGACTGTACACCAGGCGTGTGTGCTGCTACTGGGGTGACTGTACACCAGGTGTGTGCGCTGCTACTGAGATGACTGAACACCAGGCGTGTGTGCTGCTACTGAGGTGACTGTACACCAGGCGTGTGTGCTGCGACTGGGGTGATTGTACACCAGGCACGTGTGCTGCTACTGGGGTAACTGAACACCAGGTGTGTGCTGCTACTGGGGTTAGTGTGCACCAGGCGTGTGTGCTGCTACTGGGGTGACTGTACATCAGACGTGTGTGCTGCTACTGGGGTGACTGTACACCAGGCGTGTGTGCTGCGACTGGGGTGACTGTACACCAGGCGTGTGTGCTGCTACTGGGGTGACTGTACACCAGGTGAGTGTGTTGTAACTGGGGTGACTGTACACCAGGCGCGTGTGCTGCTACTGGGGTGACTGTACACCAGGCGTGTGTGCTGCGACTGGGGTGACTGTACACCAGGCGTGTGTGCTGCTACTGAGGTGACTGTACACCAGGTGAGTGTGCTGCTACTGGGGTGACTGTACACCAGGTAAGTGTGCTGCTACTGGGGTGACTGTACACCAGGTGAGTGTGTTGTTTCTGGGGTGACTGTACACCAGGTGTGTGCTGCTACTGGGGTGACTGTACACCAGGCGTGTGTGCTGCTACTGGGGTGACTGTACACCAGGTGAGTGTGTTGTTACTAGGGGTCACTGTACACCAGGCGCGTGTGCTGCTACTGGGGTGACTGTACACCAGGCGTGTGTGCTGCTACTGGGGTGACTGTACACCAGGCGTGTGTGCTGCTACTGGGGTGACTGTACACCAGGTGTGTGCGCTGCTACTGAGATGACTGAACACCAGGCGTGTGTGCTGCTACTGAGGTGACTGTACACCAGGCGTGTGTGCTGCGACTGGGGTGACTGTACACCAGGCGTGTGTGCTGCTACTGGGGTGACTGTACACCAGGTGTGTGTGCTGCTACTGGGGTGACTGTACATCAGGCGTGTCTACTACTACTGGGGTGACTGTACACCAGGTGTGTGTGCTGCTACTGAGGTGACTGTACACCAGGTGTGTGAGCTACTACTGGGGTGACTGTACACCAGGTGTGTGTGCTGCTACTGGGGTGACTGTACACCAGGTGCTTGTGCTGCTACTTTGGTGACTGTACACCAGGCGTGTCTACTGCTACTGGGGTGACTGTACACCAGGTGTGTGTGCTGCTACTGAGGTGACTGTACACCAGGCGTGTGTGCTGCTACTGGGGGTGACTGTACACTAGGTGTGTGTGCTGCTACTGAGGTGACTGTACACCAGGTGTGTGAGCTACTACTGGGGTGACTGTACACCAGGTGTGTGTGCTGCTACTGAGGTGACTGTACACCAGGTGTGTGTGCTGCTACTGGGGTGACTGTACACCAGGTGAGTGTGCTGCTACTGAGGTGACTGTACACCAGATGAGTGTACTGCTACTGAGGTGACTGTACACCAGGCGTGTGTGCTGCTACTGGGGTGAGTGTTCACCAGGTGTGTGTGCTGCTACTGAGATGACTGAACACCAGGCGTGTGTGCTGCTACTGGGGTGACTGTACACCAGGTGTGTGTGCTGCTACTGAGGTGACTGTACACCAGGCGTGTGTGCTGCTACTGGGGTGACTGTACACCAGTTGTGTGTGCTGCTACTGGGGTGACTATACACCAGGTGAGTGTGCTGCTACTGGGGTGACTGTACACCAGGCGTGTGTGCTGCTACTGGGGTGACTCTACACCAGGTGTGTGTGCTGCTACTGGGGTGATTGTACACCAGGCGCGTGTGCTGCTACTAGGGTGACTGAACACCAGGTGTGTGCTGCTACTGGGGTTAGTGTGCACCAGGCGTGTGTGCTGCTACTGGGGTGACTGTACACCAGGCGTGTGTGCTGCTACTGGGGTGACTGTACACCAGGCGTGTGTGCTGCTACTGGGGTGACTGTACATCAGACGTGTATGCTGCTACTTGGGTGACTGTACACCAGGCGTGTGTGTTGCTACTGGGGTGACTGTACACCAGGTGAAAGTGTTGTTACTGGGGTGACTGTACACCAGGCGCGTGTGCTGCTATTGGGGTGACTGTACACCAGGCGAGTGTGCTGCGACTGGGGTGACTGTACACCAGGCGTGTGTGCTGCTACTGAGGTGACTGTACACCAGGTGAGTGTGCTGCTACTGGGGTGACTGTACACCAGGTGAGTGTGCTGCTACTGGGGTGACTGTACACCAGGTGAGTGTGTTGTTACTGGGGTGACTGTACACCAGGTGTGTGTGCTGCTACTGGGGTGACGGGTACACCAGGCATGTGTGCTGCTACTGGGGTGACTGTACACCAGGCGTGTGTGCTGCAACTGGGGTGACTGTACACCAGGTGTGTGTGCTGCTACTGGGGTGACTGTACACCAGGTGAGTGTGCTGCTACTGAGGTGACTGTACACCAGGCGTGTGTACTGCTACTGGGGGTGACTGTACACTAGGTGTGTGTGCTGCTACTGAGGTGACTGTACACCAGGTGTGTGAGCTACTACTGGGGTGACTGTACACCAGGTGTGTGTGCTGCTACTGAGGTGACTGTACACCAGGTGTGTGTGCTGCTACTGGGGTGACTGTACACCAGGTGAGTGTGCTGCTAATGAGGTGACTGTACACCAGATGAGTGTACTGCTACTGAGGTGACTGTACACCAGGCGTGTGTGCTGCTACTGGGGTGAGTGTACACCAGGTGTGTGTGCTGCTACTGAGATGACTGAACACCAGGCGTGTGTGCTACTACTGGGGTGACTGTACACCAGGTGTGTGTGCTGCTACTGAGGTGACTGTACACCAGGCGTGTGTGCTGCTAGTGGGGTGACTGTACACCAGTTGTGTGTGCTGCTACTGGGGTGACTATGCACCATGTGAGTTTGCTGCTACTGGGGTGACTGTACACCAGGCGTGTGTGCTGCTACTGGGGTGACTCTACACCAGGTGTGTGTGCTGCTACTGGGGTGATTGTACACCAGGCGCGTGTGCTGCTACTAGGGTGACTGTACATCAGACGTGTGTGCTGCTACTGGGGTCACTGTACACCAGGTGAGTGTGTTGTTACTGGGGTGACTGTACACCAGGCGCGTGTGCTGCTACTGGGGTGACTGTACACCAGGCGAGTGTGCTGCGACTGGGGTGACTGTACACCAGGCGTGTGTGCTGCTACTGAGGTGACTGTACACCAGGTGAGTGTGCTGCTACTGGGGTGACTGTACACCAGGTGAGTGTGCTGCTACTGGGGTGACTGTACACCAGGTGAGTGTGTTGTTACTGGGGTAACTGTACACCAGGTGTGTGTGCTGCTACTGGGGTGACGGGTACACCAGGCGTGTGTGCTGCTATTGGGGTGACTGTACACCAGGCGTGTGTGCTGCTACTGGGGTGACTGTACACCAGGTGTGTGTGCTGCTACTGGGGTGACTGTACACCAGGTGAGTGTGCTGCTACTGAGGTGACTGTACACCAGGTGTGTGTGCTGCTACTGGGGTGACTGTACACCAGGCGTGTGTGCTGCTACTTAGGTGACTGTACACCTGGTGAGTGTGTTGCTACTGGGGTGACTGTACACCAGGCGTGTGTGCAGCTACTTAGGTGACTGTACACCTGGAGAGTGTGCTGCTACTGGGGTGACAGTACACCAGGCGTGTGTGCTGCTACTGGGGTGACTGTACACCAGGTATGTGTGCTGCTACTGGGGTGACTGTACACCAGGTCTGTGTGCTGCTACTGGGGTGACTGTACATCAGGCGTGTCTACTGCTACTGGGGTGACTGTACACCAGGTGTGTTTGCTGCTACTGAGGTGACTGTACACCAGGTGTGTGAGCTACTACTGGGGTGACTGTACACCAGGTGTGTGTACTGCTACTGGGGTGACTGTACACCAGGTGTGTGTGCTGCTACTGGGGTGACTGTACACCAGGCGTGTCTACTGCTACTGGGGTGACTGTATACCAGGTGTGTGTGCTGCTACTGAGGTGACTGTACACCAGGCGTGTGTGCTGCTACTGGGGGTGACTGTACACAAGGTGTGTGTGCTGCTACTGAGGTGACTGTACACCAGGTGTGTGAGCTACTATTGGGGTGACTGTACACCAGGTGTGTGTGCTGCTACTGAGGTGACTGTACACCAGGTGTGTGTGCAGCTACTGGGGTGACTGTACACCAGGTGAGTGTGATGCTACTGAGGTGACTGTACACCAGATGAGTGTACTGCTACTGAGGTGACTGTACACCAGGCGTGTGTGCTGCTACTGGGGTGACTGTACACCAGGTGTGTGTGCTGCTACTGGGGTGACTGTACACCAGGCGTGTGTGCTGCTACTGGGGTGACTGTACACCAGGCGTGTGTGCTGCTACTGGGGTAATTGTACACCAGGTGAGTGTGTTGTTACTGGGGTGACTGTACACCAGGCGCGTGTGCTGCTACTGGGGTGACTGTACACCAGGCGTGTGTGCTGCTACTGGGGTGACTGTACACCAGGCGTGTGTGCTGCTACTGGGGTGACTGTACGCCAGGTGTGTGTGCTGCTACTGAGATGACTGAACACCAGGCGTAAGTGCTGCTACTGGGGTGACTGTACACCAGGTGTGTGTGCTGCTACTGAGGTGACTGTACACCAGGCGTGTGTGCTGCTACTGGGGTGACTGTACACCAGTTGTGTGTGCTGCTACTGGGGTGACTGTACACCAGGTGAGTGTGCTGCTACTGGGGTGACTGTACACCAGGCGTGTGTGCTGCTACTGGGGTGACTCTACACCAGGTGTGTGTGCTGCTACTGGGGTGATTGTACACCAGGCGCGTGTGCTGCTACTGGGGTAACTGAACACCAGGTGTGTGCTGCTACTGGGGTTAGTGTGCACCAGGCGTGTGTGCTGCTACTGGGGTGACTGTACACCAGGCGTGTGTGCTGCTACTGGGGTGACTGTACATCAGACGTGTGTGCTGCTACTGGGGTGACTGTACACCAGGCGTGTGTGCTGCGACTGGGGTGACTGTACACCAGGCGTGTGTGCTGCTACTGGGGTGACTGTACACCAGGTGAGTGTGTTGTAACTGGGGTGACTGTACACCAGGCGCGTGTGCTGCTACTGGGGTGACTGTACACCAGGCGTGTGTGCTGCGACTGGGGTGACTGTACACCAGGCGTGTGTGCTGCTACTGAGGTGACTGTACACCAGGTGAGTGTGCTGCTACTGGGGTGACTGTACACCAGGTGAGTGTGCTGCTACTGGGGTGACTGTACACCAGGTGAGTGTGTTGTTACTGGGGTGACTGTACACCTGGTGTGTGTGCTGCTACTGGGGTGACTGTACTCCAGGCGTGTGTGCTGCTACTGGGGTGACTGTACACCAGGCGTGTGTGCTGCTACTGGGGTGACTGTACACCAGGTGTGTGTGCTGCTACTAGGGTGACTGTACATCAGGCGTGTCTACTACTACTGGGGTGACTGTACACCAGGTGTGTGTGCTGCTACTGAGGTGACTGTACACCAGGTGTGTGAGCTACTACTGGGGTGACTGTACACCAGGTGTGTGTGCTGCTACTGGGGTGACTGTACACCAGGTGCGTGTGCTGCTACTGGGGTGACTGTACACCAGGCGTGTCTACTGCTACTGGGGTGACTGTACACCACGAGTGTGTGCTGCTACTGAGGTGAGTGTACACCAGGCGTGTGTGCTGCTACTGGGGGTGACTGTACACTAGGTGTGTGTGCTGCTACTGAGGTGACTGTACACCAGGTGTGTGAGCTACTACTGGGGTGACTGTTCACCAGGCGTGTGTGCTGCTACTGGGGTGACTGTACACCAGGTGTGTGTGCTGCTACTGAGATGACTGAACACCAGGCGTGTGTGCTGCTACTGGGGTGACTGTACACCAGGTGTGTGTGCTGCTACTGAGGTGACTGTACACCAGGCGTGTGTGCTGCTACTGGGGTGACTGTACACCAGGTGAGTGTGTTGTAACTGGGGTGACTGTACACCAGGCGCGTGTGCTGCTACTGGGGTGACTGTACACCAGGCGTGTGTGCTGCGACTGGGGTGACTGTACACCAGGTGTGTGTGCTGCTACTGAGGTGACTGTACACCAGGTGTGTGAGCTACTATTGGGGTGACTGTACACCAGGTGTGTGTGCTGCTACTGAGGTGACTGTACACCAGGTGTGTGTGCAGCTACTGGGGTGACTGTACACCAGGTGAGTGTGATGCTACTGAGGTGACTGTACACCAGATGAGTGTACTGCTACTGAGGTGACTGTACACCAGGCGTGTGTGCTGCTACTGGGGTGACTGTACACCAGGTGTGTGTGCTGCTACTGGGGTGACTGTACACCAGGCGTGTGTGCTGCTACTGGGGTGACTGTACACCAGGCGTGTGTGCTGCTACTGGGGTAATTGTACACCAGGTGAGTGTGTTGTTACTGGGGTGACTGTACACCAGGCGCGTGTGCTGCTACTGGGGTGACTGTACACCAGGCGTGTGTGCTGCTACTGGGGTGACTGTACACCAGGCGTGTGTGCTGCTACTGGGGTGACTGTACGCCAGGTGTGTGTGCTGCTACTGAGATGACTGAACACCAGGCGTAAGTGCTGCTACTGGGGTGACTGTACACCAGGTGTGTGTGCTGCTACTGAGGTGACTGTACACCAGGCGTGTGTGCTGCTACTGGGGTGACTGTACACCAGTTGTGTGTGCTGCTACTGGGGTGACTGTACACCAGGTGAGTGTGCTGCTACTGGGGTGACTGTACACCAGGCGTGTGTGCTGCTACTGGGGTGACTCTACACCAGGTGTGTGTGCTGCTACTGGGGTGATTGTACACCAGGCGCGTGTGCTGCTACTGGGGTAACTGAACACCAGGTGTGTGCTGCTACTGGGGTTAGTGTGCACCAGGCGTGTGTGCTGCTACTGGGGTGACTGTACACCAGGCGTGTGTGCTGCTACTGGGGTGACTGTACATCAGACGTGTGTGCTGCTACTGGGGTGACTGTACACCAGGCGTGTGTGCTGCGACTGGGGTGACTGTACACCAGGCGTGTGTGCTGCTACTGGGGTGACTGTACACCAGGTGAGTGTGTTGTAACTGGGGTGACTGTACACCAGGCGCGTGTGCTGCTACTGGGGTGACTGTACACCAGGCGTGTGTGCTGCGACTGGGGTGACTGTACACCAGGCGTGTGTGCTGCTACTGAGGTGACTGTACACCAGGTGAGTGTGCTGCTACTGGGGTGACTGTACACCAGGTGAGTGTGCTGCTACTGGGGTGACTGTACACCAGGTGAGTGTGTTGTTACTGGGGTGACTGTACACCTGGTGTGTGTGCTGCTACTGGGGTGACTGTACTCCAGGCGTGTGTGCTGCTACTGGGGTGACTGTACACCAGGCGTGTGTGCTGCTACTGGGGTGACTGTACACCAGGTGTGTGTGCTGCTACTAGGGTGACTGTACATCAGGCGTGTCTACTACTACTGGGGTGACTGTACACCAGGTGTGTGTGCTGCTACTGAGGTGACTGTACACCAGGTGTGTGAGCTACTACTGGGGTGACTGTACACCAGGTGTGTGTGCTGCTACTGGGGTGACTGTACACCAGGTGCGTGTGCTGCTACTGGGGTGACTGTACACCAGGCGTGTCTACTGCTACTGGGGTGACTGTACACCACGAGTGTGTGCTGCTACTGAGGTGAGTGTACACCAGGCGTGTGTGCTGCTACTGGGGGTGACTGTACACTAGGTGTGTGTGCTGCTACTGAGGTGACTGTACACCAGGTGTGTGAGCTACTACTGGGGTGACTGTTCACCAGGCGTGTGTGCTGCTACTGGGGTGACTGTACACCAGGTGTGTGTGCTGCTACTGAGATGACTGAACACCAGGCGTGTGTGCTGCTACTGGGGTGACTGTACACCAGGTGTGTGTGCTGCTACTGAGGTGACTGTACACCAGGCGTGTGTGCTGCTACTGGGGTGACTGTACACCAGTTGTGTGTGCTGCTACTGGGGTGACTATACACCAGGTGAGTGTGCTGCTACTGGGGTGACTGTACACCAGGCGTGTGTGCTGCTACTGGGGTGACTCTACACCAGGTGTGTGCTGCTACTGGGGTGATTGTACACCAGGCGCGTGTGCTGCTACTGGGGTGACTGAACACCAGGTGTGTGCTGCTACTGGGGTTAGTGTGCACCAGGCGTGTGTGCTGCTACTGGGTGACTGTACACCAGGCGTGTGTGCTGCTACTGGGGTGACTGTACATCAGACGTGTGTGCTGCTACTGGGGTGACTGTACACCAGGCGTGTGTGCTGCGACTGGGGTGACTGTACACCAGGCGTGTGTGCTGCTACTGGGGTGACTGTACACCAGGTGAGTGTGTTGTTACTGGGGTGACTGTACACCAGGCGCGTGTGCTGCTACTGGGGTGACTGTACACCAGGCGAGTGTGCTGCGACTGGGGTGACTGTACACCAGGCGTGTGTGCTGCTACTGAGGTGACTGTACACCATGTGAGTGTGCTGCTACTGGGGTGACTGTACACCAGGTGAGTGTGCTGCTACTGGGGTGACTGTACACCAGGTGAGTGTGTTGTTACTATGGTGACTGTACACCAGGTGTGTGTGCTGCTAGTGGGGTGACGGGTACACCAGGCGTGTGTGCTGCTACTGGGGTGACTGTACACCAGGCGTGTGTGCTGCTACTGGGGTGACTGTACCCCAGGTGTGTGTGCTGCTACTGGGGTGACTGTACACCAGGTGAGTGTGCTGCTACTGAGGTGACTGTACACCAGGTGTGTGTGCTGCTACTGGGGTGACTGTACACCAGGCGTGTGTGCTGCTACTTAGGTGACTGTACACCTGGTGAGTGTGCTGCTACTGGGGTGACTGTACACCAGGCGTGTGTGCTGCTACTGGGGTGACTGTACACCAGGTATGTGTGCTGCTACTGGGGTGACTGTACACCAGGTGTGTGTGCTGCTACTGGGGTGACTGTACATCAGGCGTGTCTACTGCAACTGGGGTGACTGTACACCAGGTGTGTGAGCTACTACTGAGGTGACTGTACACCAGGTGTGTGTACTGCTACTGGGGTGACTGTACACCAGGTGTGTGTGCTGCTACTGGGGTGACTGTACACCAGGCGTGTCTACTGCTACTGGGGTGACTGTACACCAGGTGTGTGTGGGGCTACTGAGGTGACTGTACACCAGGCGTGTGTGCTGCTACTGGGGGTGACTGTACACAAGGTGTGTGTGCTGCTACTGAGGTGACTGTACACAAGGTGTGTGAGCTACTATTGGGGTGACTGTACACCAGGTGTGTGTGCTGCTACTGAGGTGACTGTACACCAGGTGTGTGTGCAGCTACTGGGGTGACTGTACACCAGGTGAGTGTGCTGCTACTGAGGTGACTGTACACCAGATGAGTGTACTGTTACCGAGGTGACTGTACACCAGGCGTGTGTGCTGCTACTGGGGTGACTGTACACCAGGTGTGTGTGCTGCTACTGGGGTGACTGTACACCTGGTGAGTGTGCTGATACTGGGGTGACTGTACACCAGGTGAGTGTACTACTACTGAGGTGACTGTACACCAGGCGTGTGTGCTGCTACTGGGGTGACTGTACACCAGGTGTGTGTGCTGCTACTGGGGTGACTGTACACCAGGTGGTGTGCTGCTACTGGGGTGACTGTACACCAGGTATGTGTGCTGCTACTGGGGTGACTGTACATCAGGCGTGTGTGCTGCTACTGGGATGACTGTACATCAGGCGTGTGTGCTGCTACTGGGGTGACTGTACACCAGGCGAGTGTGCTGCTGCTGAGGTGACTGTACACCAGGTGTGTGAGCTGCTACTGGGGTGACTGTACACCAGGCGTGTGTGCTGCTACTGAGGTGACTGTACACCAGGTGTGTGTGTTGCTACTGGGGCGACTGTACACCCGGTGTGTGAGCTGCTACTGAGGTGACTGTACACTAGGTGAGCGTGCTGCTACTGGGGTGACTGTACACCATGTGAGTGTTCTGCTACTGGGGTGACTGTACACCATGTGAGTGTGCTGCTACTGGGGTGACTGTACACCATGTGAGCGTGCTGCTACTGGGGTGACTGTACACCATGTTAGTGTGCTGCTACTGGGGTGACTGTACACCAGGCGTGTGTGCTGCTACTGGGGTGACTGTATACCACGTGAGTGTGCTGCTACTGGGGTGACTGTACACCAGGTGTGTATGCTGCTACTGGGGTGACTGTACACCAGGTGAGTGTGTTGTTACTGGGGTGACTGTACACCAGGCGCGTGTGCTGCTACTGGGGTGACTGTACACCACGCGTGTGTGCTATTACTGGGGTGACTGTACACCAGGCGTGTGTGCTGCTACTGGGGTGACTGTACACCAGGTGTGTGTGCTGCTACTGAGATGACTGAACACCAGGCGTGTGTGCTGCTACTGGGGTGACTGTACACCAGGTGTGTGTGCTGCTACTGAGGTGACTGTACACCAGGCGTGTGTGCTGCGACTGGGGTGACTGTACACCAGGCGTGTGTGCTGCTACTGAGGTGACTGTACACCAGGTGAGTGTGCTGCTACTGGGGTGACTGTACACCAGGTGAGTGTGCTGCTACTGGGGTGACTGTACACCAGGTGAGTGTGTTGTTACTGGGGTGACTGTACACCAGGTGTGTGTGCTGCTACTGGGGTGAAAGTACACCAGGCGTGTCTGCTGCTACTGGGGTGAAAGTACACCAGGCGTGTGTGCTGCTACTGGGGTGACTGTACACCAGGTGTGTGTGCTGCTACTGGGGTGACTGTACACCAGGTGAGTGTGCTGCTACTGAGGTGACTGTACACCAGGTGTGTGTGCTGCTACTGGGGTGACTGTACACCAGGCGTGTGTGCTGCTACTTAGGTGACTGTACACCTGGTGAGTGTGCTGCTACTGGGGTGACTGTACACCAGGCGTGTGTGCTGCTACTTAGGTGACTGTACACCTGGTGAGTGTGCTGCTACTGGGGTGACTGTACACCAGGTATGTGTGCTGCTACTGGGGTGACTGTACACCAGGTGTGTGTGCTGCTACTGGGGTGACTGTACATCAGGCGTGTCTACTGCTACTGGGGTGACTGTACACCAGGTGTGTGTGCTGCTACTGAGGTGACTGTACACCAGGTGTGTGAGCTACTACTGGGGTGACTGTACATCAGGTGTGTGTACTGCTACTTGGGTGACTGTACACCAGGTGTGTGTGCTGCTACTGGGGTGACTGTACACCAGGCGTGTCTACTGCTACTGGGGTGACTGTACACCACGTGTGTGTGCTGCTACTGAGGTGACTGTACACCAGGCGTGTGTGCTGCTACTGGGTGTGACTGTACACAAGGTGTGTGTGCTGCTACTGAGGTGACTATACATCAGGTGTGTGAGCTACTATTGGGGTGACTGTACACCAGGTGTGTGTGCTGCTACTGAGGTGACTGTACACCAGGTGTGTGTGCAGCTACTGGGGTGACTGTACACCAGGTGAGTGTGCTGCTACTGAGGTGACTGTACACCAGATGAGTGTACTGCTACTGAGGTGACTGTACACCAGGCGTGTGTACTGCTACTGGGGTGACTGTACACCAGGTGTGTGTGCTGCTACTGGGGTGACTGTACACCTGGTGAGTGTGCTGCTACTGGGGTGACTGTACACCAGGTGAGTGTACTACTACTGAGGTAACTGTACACCAGGCGTGTGTGCTGCTACAGAGGTGACTGTACACCAGGTGTGTGTGCTGCTACTGGGGTGACTCTACACCAGGTGGTGTGCTGCTACTGGGGTGACTGTACACCAGGCGTGTGTGCTGCTACTGGGGTGACTGTACACCAGGTATGTGTGCTGCTACTGGAGTGACTGTACATCAGGCGTGTGTGCTGCTACTGGGATGACTGTACATCAGGCGTGTGTGCTGCTACTGGGGTGACTGTACACCAGGCGAGTGTGCTGCTGCTGAGGTGACTGTACACCAGGAGTGTGAGCTGCTACTGGGGTGACTGTACACCAGGCGTGTGCGCTGCTACTGAGGTGACTGTACACCAGGTGTGTGTGTTGCTACTGGGGCGACTGTACACCAGGTGTGTGAGCTGCTACTGAGGTGACTGTACACTAGGTGAGCGTGCTGCTACTGGGGTGACTGTACACCATGTTAGTGTGCTGCTACTGGGGTGACTGTACACCAGGCGTGTGTGCTGCTACTGGGGTGACGGGTACACCAGGCGTGTGTGCTGCTACTGGGGTGAAAGTACACCAGGCGTGTGTGCTGCTACTGGGGTGACTGTACACCAGGTGTGTGTGCTGCTACTGGGGTGACGGGTACACCAGGCGTGTGTGCTGCTACTGGGGTGAACGTACACCAGGCGTGTGTGCTGCTACTGGGGTGACTGTACACCAGGTGTGTGTGCTGCTACTGGGGTGACTGTACACCAGGTGAGTGTGCTGCTACTGAGGTGACTGTACACCAGGTGTGTATGCTGCTACTAGGGTGACTGTACACCAGGCGTGTGTGCTGCTACTTAGGTGACTGTACACCTGGTGAGTGTGCTGCTACTGGGGTGACTGTACACCAGGCGTGTGTGCTGCTACTTAGGTGACTGTACACCTGGTGAGTGTGCTGCTACTGGGGTGACTGTACACCAGGTATGTGTGCTGCTACTGGGGTGACTGTACACCAGGTGTGTGTGCTGCTACTGGGGTGACTGTACATCAGGCGTGTCTACTGCTACTGGGGTGACTGTACACCAGGTGTGTGTGCTGCTACTGAGGTGACTGTACACCAGGTGTGTGAGCTACTACTGGGGTGACTGTACACCAGGTGTGTGTACTGCTACTTGGGTGACTGTACACCAGGTGTGTGTGCTGCTACTGGGGTGACTGTACACCAGGCGTGTCTACTGCTACTGGGGTGACTGTACACCAGGTGTGTGTGCTGCTACTGAGGTGACTGTACACCAGGCGTGTGTGCTGCTACTGGGTGTGACTGTACACAAGGTGTGTGTGCTGCTACTGAGGTGACTGTACACCAGGTGTGTGTGCAGCTACTGGGGTGACTGTACACCAGGTGTGTGAGCTACTATTGGGGTGACTGTACTCCAGGTGTGTGTGCTGCTACTGAGGTGACTGTACACCAGGTGTGTGTGCAGCTACTGGGGTGACTGTACACCAGGTGAGTGTGCTGCTACTGAGGTGACTGTACACCAGATGAGTGTACTGCTACTGAGGTGACTGTACACCAGGTGTGTGAGCTACTATTGGGGTGACTGTACACCAGGCGTGTGTGCTGCTACTGGGATGACTGTACACCAGGTGTGTGTGCTGCTACTGGGGTGACTGTACACCTGGTGAGTGTGCTGCTACTGGGGTGACTGTACACCAGGTGAGTGTACTACTACTGAGGTGACTGTACACCAGGCGTGTGTGCTGCTACAGAGGTGACTGTACACCAGGTGTGTGTGCTGCTACTGGGGTGACTGTACACCAGGTGGTGTGCTGCTACTTGGGTGACTGTACACCAGGCGTGTGTGCTGCTACTGGGGTGACTGTACACCAGGTATGTGTGCTGCTACTGGGGTGACTGTACATCAGGCGTGTGTGCTGCTACTGGGGTGACTGTACACCAGGCGAGTGTGCTGCTGCTGAGGTGACTGTACACCAGGTGTGTGAGCTGCTACTGGGGTGACTGTACACCAGGCGTGTGTGCTGCTACTGAGGTGACTGTACACCAGGTGTGTGTGTTGCTACTGAGGTGACTGTACACCATGTGAGTGTTCTGCTACTGGGGTGACTGTACACCATGTGAGTGTGCTGCTACTGGGGTGACTGTACACCATGTGAGCGTGCTGCTACTGGGGTGACTGTACACCATGTGAGTGTGCTGCTACTGGGGTGACTGTACACCAGGCGTGTGTGCTGCTACTGGGGTGACTGTATACCAGGTGAGTGTGCTGCTACTGGGGTGACTGTACACCAGGTGTGTATGCTGCTACTGGGGTGACTGTACACCAGGTGAGTGTGTTGTTACTGGGGTGACTGTACACCAGGCGCGTGTGCTGCTACTGGGGTGACTGTGCACCAGGCGTGTGTGCTGTACTGGGGTGACTGTACACCAGGCGTGTGTGCTGCTACTGGGGTGACTGTACACTAGGTGTGTGTGCTGCTACTGAGATGACTGAACACCAGGCGTGTGTGCTGCTACTGGGGTGACTGTACACCAGGTGTGTGTGCTGCTACTGAGGTGACTGTACACCAGGCGTGTGTGCTGCTACTGAGGTGACTGTACACCAGTTGTGTGTGCTGCTACTGGGGTGACTGTACACCAGGTGAGTGTGCTGCTACTGGGGTGACTGTACACCAGGCGTGTGTGCTGCTACTGGGGTGACTCTACACCAGGTGTGTGTGCTGCTACTGGGGTGATTGTACACCAGGCGCGTGTGCTGCTACTGGGGTGACTGAACACCAGGTGTGTGCTGCTACTAGGGTTAGTGTGCACGAGGCGTGTGTGCTGCTACTGGGGTGACTGTACACCAGGCGTGTGTGCTGCTATTGGGGTGACTGTACATCAGACGTGTGTGCTGCTACTGGGGTGACTGTACACCAGGCGTGTGTGCTGCGACTGGGGTGACTGTACACCAGGCGTGTGTGCTGCTACTGAGGTGACTGTACACCAGGTGAGTGTGCTGCTACTGGGATGACTGTACACCAGGCGTGTGTGCTGCGACTGGGGTGACTGTACACCAGGCGTGTGTGCTGCTACTGAGGTGACTGTACACCAGGTGAGTGTGCTGCTACTGGGGTGACTGTACACCAGGTGAGTGTGCTGCTACTGGGGGGACTGTACACCAGGTGAGTGTGTTGTTACTGGGGTGACTGTACACCAGGTGTGTGTGCTGCTACTGGGGTGACTGTACACCAGGTGAGTGTGCTGCTACTGAGGTGACTGTACACCAGGTGTGTGTGCTGCTACTGGGGTAACTGTACACCAGGCGTGTCTACTGCTACTGGGGTGACTGTACACCTGGTGAGTGTGCTGCTACTGGGGTGACTGTACACCAGGCGTGGGTGCTGCTACTGGGGTGACTGTACACCAGGCGTGTGTGCTGCTACTGGGGTGACTGTACATCAGGCTTGTCTACTACTACTGGGGTGACTGTACACCAGGTGTGTGTGCTGCTACTGAGGTGACTGTACACCAGGTGTGTGAGCTACAACTGGGGTGACTGTACACCAGGTGTGCGTGCTGCTACTGGGGTGACTGTACACCAGGTCCGTGTGCTGCTACTGGGGTGACTGTACACCAGGCGTGTCTACTGCTACTGGGGTGACTGTACACCAGGTGTGTGTGCTCCTACTAAGGTGACTGTACACCAGGCGTGTGTGCTGCTACTGGGGGTGACTGTACAGTAGGTGTGTGTGCTGCTACTGAGGTGACTGTTCACCACGTGTGTGAGCTACTACTGGGGTGACTGTACACCAGGTGGTGTGCTGCTACTGGGGTGACTGTACACCAGGCGTGTGTGCTGCTACTGGGGTGACTGTACACCAGGTATGTGTGCTGCTACTGGGGTGACTGTACATCAGGCGTGTGTGCTGCTACTGGGATGACTGTACATCAGGCGTGTGTGCTGCTACTGGGGTGACTGTACACCAGGCGAGTGTGCTGCTGCTGAGGTGACTGTACACCAGGTGTGTGAGCTGCTACTGGGGTGACTGTACACCAGGCGTGTGTGCTGCTACTGAGGTGACTGTACACCAGGTGTGTGTGTTGCTACTGGGGCGACTGTACACCCGGTGTGTGAGCTGCTACTGAGGTGACTGTACACTAGGTGAGCGTGCTGCTACTGGGGTGACTGTACACCATGTGAGTGTTCTGCTACTGGGGTGACTGTACACCATGTGAGTGTGCTGCTACTGGGGTGACTGTACACCATGTGAGCGTGCTGCTACTGGGGTGACTGTACACCATGTGAGTGTGCTGCTACTGGGGTGACTGTACACCAGGCGTGTGTGCTGCTACTGGGGTGACTGTATACCAGGTGAGTGTGCTGCTACTGGGGTGACTGTACACCAGGTGTGTATGCTGCTACTGGGGTGACTGTACACCAGGTGAGTGTGTTGTTACTGGGGTGACTGTACACCAGGCGCGTGTGCTGCTACTGGGGTGACTGTGCACCAGGCGTGTGTGCTGTACTGGGGTGACTGTACACCAGGCGTGTGTGCTGCTACTGGGGTGACTGTACACTAGGTGTGTGTGCTGCTACTGAGATGACTGAACACCAGGCGTGTGTGCTGCTACTGGGGTGACTGTACACCAGGTGTGTGTGCTGCTACTGAGGTGACTGTACACCAGGCGTGTGTGCTGCTACTGAGGTGACTGTACCCCAGTTGTGTGTGCTGCTACTGGGGTGACTGTACACCAGGTGAGTGTGCTGCTACTGGGGTGACTGTACACCAGGCGTGTGTGCTGCTACTGGGGTGACTCTACACCAGGTGTGTGTGCTGCTACTGGGGTGATTGTACACCAGGCGCGTGTGCTGCTACTGGGGTGACTGAACACCAGGTGTGTGCTGCTACTAGGGTTAGTGTGCACCAGGCGTGTGTGCTGCTACTGGGGTGACTGTACACCAGGCGTGTGTGCTGCTATTGGGGTGACTGTACATCAGACGTGTGTGCTGCTACTGGGGTGACTGTACACCAGGCGTGTGTGCTGCGACTGGGGTGACTGTACACCAGGCGTGTGTGCTGCTACTGAGGTGACTGTACACCAGGTGAGTGTGCTGCTACTGGGATGACTGTACACCAGGCGTGTGTGCTGCGACTGGGGTGACTGTACACCATGCGTGTGTGCTGCTACTGAGGTGACTGTACACCAGGTGAGTGTGCTGCTACTGGGGTGACTGTACACCAGGTGAGTGTGCTGCTACTGGGGTGACTGTACACCAGGTGAGTGTGTTGTTACTGGGGTGACTGTACACCAGGTGTGTGTGCTGCTACTGGGGTGACTGTACACCAGGTGAGTGTGCTGCTACTGAGGTGACTGTACACCAGGTGTGTGTGCTGCTACTGGGGTAACTGTACACCAGGCGTGTCTACTGCTACTGGGGTGACTGTACACCTGGTGAGTGTGCTGCTACTGGGGTGACTGTACACCAGGCGTGGGTGCTGCTACTAGGGTGACTGTACACCAGGCGTGTGTGCTGCTACTGGGGTGACTGTACACCAGGTATGTGTGCTGCTACTGGGGTGACTGTACACCAGGTGTGTGTGCTGCTACTGGGGTGACTGTACATCAGGCTTGTCTACTACTACTGGGGTGACTGTACACCAGGTGTGTGTGCTGCTACTGAGGTGACTGTACACCAGGTGTGTGAGCTACATCTGGGGTGACTGTACACCAGGTGTGCGTGCTGCTACTGGGGTGACTGTACACCAGGTCCGTGTGCTGCTACTGGGGTGACTGTACACCAGGCGTGTCTACTGCTACTGGGGTGACTGTACACCAGGTGTGTGTGCTCCTACTAAGGTGACTGTACACCAGGCGTGTGTGCTGCTACTGTGGGTGACTGTACAGTAGGTGTGTGTGCTGCTACTGAGGTGACTGTTCACCACGTGTGTGAGCTACTACTGGGGTGACTGTACACCAGGTGTGTGTGCTGCTACTGAGGTGACTGTACACCAGGTGTGTGTGCTGCTACTGGGGTGACTGTACACCAGGTGAGTGTGCTGCTACTGAGGTGACTGTACACCAGATGAGTGTACTGCTACTGAGGTGACTGTACACCAGGCGTGTGTGCTGCTACTGGGGTGACTGTACACTAGGTGAGCGTGCTGCTACTGGGGTGACTGTACACCATGTGAGTGTTCTGCTACTGGGGTGACTGTACACCATGTGAGTGTGCTGCTACTGGGGTGACTGTACACCATGTGAGCGTGCTGCTACTGGGGTGACTGTACACCATGTGAGTGTGCTGCTACTGGGGTGACTGTACACCAGGCGTGTGTGCTGCTACTGGGGTGACTGTATACCAGGTGAGTGTGCTGCTATTGGGGTGACTGTACACCAGGTGTGTATGCTGCTACTGGGGTGACTGTACACCAGGTGAGTGTGTTGTTACTGGGGTGACTGTACACCAGGCGCGTGTGCTGCTACTGGGGTGACTGTACACCAGGCGTGTGTGCTGCTACTGGGGTGACTGTACACCAGGCGTGTGTGCTGCTACTGGGGTGACTGTACACCAGGTGTGTGTGCAGCTACTGAGATGACTGAACACCAGGCGTGTGTGCTGCTACTGGGGTGACTGTACACCAGGTGTGTGTGCTGCTACTGAGGTGACTGTAGACCAGGCGTGTGTGCTGCTACTGGGGTGACTGTACACCAGTTGTGTGTGCTGCTACTGGGGTGACTGTACACCAGGTGAGTGTGCTGCTACTGGTGTGACTGTACACCAGGCGTGTGTGCTGCTACTGGGGTGACTCTACACCAGGTGTGTGTGCTGCTACTGGGGTGATTGTACACCAGGCGCGTGTGCTGCTACTGGGGTGACTGAACACCAGGTGTGTGCTGCTACTAGGGTTAGTGTGCACCAGGCGTGTGTGCTGCTACTGGGGTGACTGTACACCAGGCGTGTGTGCTGCTATTGGGGTGACTGTACATCAGACGTGTGTGCTGCTACTGGGGTGACTGTACACCAGGCGTGTGTGCTGCGACTGGGGTGACTGTACACCAGGCGTGTGTGCTGCTACTGAGGTGACTGTACACCAGGTGAGTGTGCTGCTACTGGGATGACTGTACACCAGGCGTGTGTGCTGCGACTGGGGTGACTGTACACCAGGCGTGTGTGCTGCTACTGAGGTGACTGTACACCAGGTGAGTGTGCTGCTACTGGGGTGACTGTACACCAGGTGAGTGTGCTGCTACTGGGGTGACTGTACACCAGGTGAGTGTGTTGTTACTGGGGTGACTGTACACCAGGTGTGTGTGCTGCTACTGGGGTGACTGTACACCAGGTGAGTGTGCTGCTACTGAGGTGACTGTACACCAGGTGTGTGTGCTGCTACTGGGGGTGACTGTACAGTAGGTGTGTGTGCTGCTACTGAGGTGACTGTTCACCACGTGTGTGAGCTACTACTGGGGTGACTGTACACCAGGTGGTGTGCTGCTACTGGGGTGACTGTACACCAGGCGTGTGTGCTGCTACTGGGGTGACTGTACACCAGGTATGTGTGCTGCTACTGGGGTGACTGTACATCAGGCGTGTGTGCTGCTACTGGGATGACTGTACATCAGGCGTGTGTGCTGCTACTGGGGTGACTGTACACCAGGCGAGTGTGCTGCTGCTGAGGTGACTGTACACCAGGTGTGTGAGCTGCTACTGGGGTGACTGTACACCAGGCGTGTGTGCTGCTACTGAGGTGACTGTACACCAGGTGTGTGTGTTGCTACTGGGGCGACTGTACACCCGGTGTGTGAGCTGCTACTGAGGTGACTGTACACTAGGTGAGCGTGCTGCTACTGGGGTGACTGTACACCATGTGAGTGTTCTGCTACTGGGGTGACTGTACACCATGTGAGTGTGCTGCTACTGGGGTGACTGTACACCATGTGAGCGTGCTGCTACTGGGGTGACTGTACACCATGTGAGTGTGCTGCTACTGGGGTGACTGTACACCAGGCGTGTGTGCTGCTACTGGGGTGACTGTATACCAGGTGAGTGTGCTGCTACTGGGGTGACTGTACACCAGGTGTGTATGCTGCTACTGGGGTGACTGTACACCAGGTGAGTGTGTTGTTACTGGGGTGACTGTACACCAGGCGCGTGTGCTGCTACTGGGGTGACTGTGCACCAGGCGTGTGTGCTGTACTGGGGTGACTGTACACCAGGCGTGTGTGCTGCTACTGGGGTGACTGTACACTAGGTGTGTGTGCTGCTACTGAGATGACTGAACACCAGGCGTGTGTGCTGCTACTGGGGTGACTGTACACCAGGTGTGTGTGCTGCTACTGAGGTGACTGTACACCAGGCGTGTGTGCTGCTACTGAGGTGACTGTACCCCAGTTGTGTGTGCTGCTACTGGGGTGACTGTACACCAGGTGAGTGTGCTGCTACTGGGGTGACTGTACACCAGGCGTGTGTGCTGCTACTGGGGTGACTCTACACCAGGTGTGTGTGCTGCTACTGGGGTGATTGTACACCAGGCGCGTGTGCTGCTACTGGGGTGACTGAACACCAGGTGTGTGCTGCTACTAGGGTTAGTGTGCACCAGGCGTGTGTGCTGCTACTGGGGTGACTGTACACCAGGCGTGTGTGCTGCTATTGGGGTGACTGTACATCAGACGTGTGTGCTGCTACTGGGGTGACTGTACACCAGGCGTGTGTGCTGCGACTGGGGTGACTGTACACCAGGCGTGTGTGCTGCTACTGAGGTGACTGTACACCAGGTGAGTGTGCTGCTACTGGGATGACTGTACACCAGGCGTGTGTGCTGCGACTGGGGTGACTGTACACCATGCGTGTGTGCTGCTACTGAGGTGACTGTACACCAGGTGAGTGTGCTGCTACTGGGGTGACTGTACACCAGTTGAGTGTGCTGCTACTGGGGTGACTGTACACCAGGTGAGTGTGTTGTTACTGGGGTGACTGTACACCAGGTGTGTGTGCTGCTACTGGGGTGACTGTACACCAGGTGAGTGTGCTGCTACTGAGGTGACTGTACACCAGGTGTGTGTGCTGCTACTGGGGTAACTGTACACCAGGCGTGTCTACTGCTACTGGGGTGACTGTACACCTGGTGAGTGTGCTGCTACTGGGGTGACTGTACACCAGGCGTGGGTGCTGCTACTAGGGTGACTGTACACCAGGCGTGTGTGCTGCTACTGGGGTGACTGTACACCAGGTATGTGTGCTGCTACTGGGGTGACTGTACACCAGGTGTGTGTGCTGCTACTGGGGTGACTGTACATCAGGCTTGTCTACTACTACTGGGGTGACTGTACACCAGGTGTGTGTGCTGCTACTGAGGTGACTGTACACCAGGTGTGTGAGCTACATCTGGGGTGACTGTACACCAGGTGTGCGTGCTGCTACTGGGGTGACTGTACACCAGGTCCGTGTGCTGCTACTGGGGTGACTGTACACCAGGCGTGTCTACTGCTACTGGGGTGACTGTACACCAGGTGTGTGTGCTCCTACTAAGGTGACTGTACACCAGGCGTGTGTGCTGCTACTGTGGGTGACTGTACAGTAGGTGTGTGTGCTGCTACTGAGGTGACTGTTCACCACGTGTGTGAGCTACTACTGGGGTGACTGTACACCAGGTGTGTGTGCTGCTACTGAGGTGACTGTACACCAGGTGTGTGTGCTGCTACTGGGGTGACTGTACACCAGGTGAGTGTGCTGCTACTGAGGTGACTGTACACCAGATGAGTGTACTGCTACTGAGGTGACTGTACACCAGGCGTGTGTGCTGCTACTGGGGTGACTGTACACTAGGTGAGCGTGCTGCTACTGGGGTGACTGTACACCATGTGAGTGTTCTGCTACTGGGGTGACTGTACACCATGTGAGTGTGCTGCTACTGGGGTGACTGTACACCATGTGAGCGTGCTGCTACTGGGGTGACTGTACACCATGTGAGTGTGCTGCTACTGGGGTGACTGTACACCAGGCGTGTGTGCTGCTACTGGGGTGACTGTATACCAGGTGAGTGTGCTGCTATTGGGGTGACTGTACACCAGGTGTGTATGCTGCTACTGGGGTGACTGTACACCAGGTGAGTGTGTTGTTACTGGGGTGACTGTACACCAGGCGCGTGTGCTGCTACTGGGGTGACTGTACACCAGGCGTGTGTGCTGCTACTGGGGTGACTGTACACCAGGCGTGTGTGCTGCTACTGGGGTGACTGTACACCAGGTGTGTGTGCAGCTACTGAGATGACTGAACACCAGGCGTGTGTGCTGCTACTGGGGTGACTGTACACCAGGTGTGTGTGCTGCTACTGAGGTGACTGTAGACCAGGCGTGTGTGCTGCTACTGGGGTGACTGTACACCAGTTGTGTGTGCTGCTACTGGGGTGACTGTACACCAGGTGAGTGTGCTGCTACTGGTGTGACTGTACACCAGGCGTGTGTGCTGCTACTGGGGTGACTCTACACCAGGTGTGTGTGCTGCTACTGGGGTGATTGTACACCAGGCGCGTGTGCTGCTACTGGGGTGACTGAACACCAGGTGTGTGCTGCTACTAGGGTTAGTGTGCACCAGGCGTGTGTGCTGCTACTGGGGTGACTGTACACCAGGCGTGTGTGCTGCTATTGGGGTGACTGTACATCAGACGTGTGTGCTGCTACTGGGGTGACTGTACACCAGGCGTGTGTGCTGCGACTGGGGTGACTGTACACCAGGCGTGTGTGCTGCTACTGAGGTGACTGTACACCAGGTGAGTGTGCTGCTACTGGGATGACTGTACACCAGGCGTGTGTGCTGCGACTGGGGTGACTGTACACCAGGCGTGTGTGCTGCTACTGAGGTGACTGTACACCAGGTGAGTGTGCTGCTACTGGGGTGACTGTACACCAGGTGAGTGTGCTGCTACTGGGGTGACTGTACACCAGGTGAGTGTGTTGTTACTGGGGTGACTGTACACCAGGTGTGTGTGCTGCTACTGGGGTGACTGTACACCAGGTGAGTGTGCTGCTACTGAGGTGACTGTACACCAGGTGTGTGTGCTGCTACTGGGGTGACTGTACATCAGGCTTGTCTACTACTACTGGGGTGACTGTACACCAGGTGTGTGTGCTGCTACTGAGGTGACTGTACACCAGGTGTGTGAGCTACAACTGGGGTGACTGTACACCAGGTGTGCGTGCTGCTACTGGGGTGACTGTACACCAGGTCCGTGTGCTGCTACTGGGGTGACTGTACACCAGGCGTGTCTACTGCTACTGGGGTGACTGTACACCAGGTGTGTGTGCTCCTACTGAGGTGACTGTACACCAGGCGTGTGTGCTGCTACTGGGGGTGACAGTACAGTAGGTGTGTGTGCTGCTACTGAGGTGACTGTACACCACGTGTGTGAGCTACTACTGGGGTGACTGTACACCAGGTGTGTGTGCTGCTACTGAGGTGACTGTACACCAGGTGTGTGTGCTGCTACTGAGGTGACTGTACACCAGGTGTGTGTGCTGCTACTGGGGTGACTGTACACCAGGTGAGTGTGCTGCTACTGAGGTGACTGTACACCAGATGAGTGTACTGCTACTGAGGTGACTGTACACCAGGCGTGTGTGCTGCTACTGGGGTGACTGTACACTAGGTGAGCGTGCTGCTACTGGGGTGACTGTACACCATGTGAGTTTTCTGCTACTGGGGTGACTGTACACCATGTGAGTGTGCTGCTACTGGGGTGACTGTACACCATGTGAGCGTGCTGCTACTGGGGTGACTGTACACCATGTGAGTGTGCTGCTACTGGGGTGACTGTACACCAGGCGTGTGTGCTGCTACTGGGGTGACTGTATACCAGGTGAGTGTGCTGCTACTGGGGTGACTGTACACCAGGTGTGTATGCTGCTACTGGGGTGACTGTACACCAGGTGAGTGTGTTGTTACTGGGGTGACTGTACACCAGGCGCGTGTGCTGCTACTGGGGTGACTGTACACCAGGCGTGTGTGCTGCTACTGGGGTGACTGTACACCAGGCGTGTGTGCTGCTACTGGGGTGACTGTACACCAGGTGTGTGTGCTGCTACTGAGATGACTGAACACCAGGCGTGTGTGCTGCTACTGGGGTGACTGTACACCAGGTGTGTGTGCTGCTACTGAGGTGACTGTACACCAGGCGTGTGTGCTGCTACTGGGGTGACTGTACACCAGTTGTGTGTGCTGCTACTGGGGTGACTGTACACCAGGTGAGTGTGCTGCTACTGGTGTGACTGTACACCAGGCGTGTGTGCTGCTACTGGGGTGACTCTACACCAGGTGTGTGTGCTGCTACTGGGGTGATTGTACACCAGGCGCGTGTGCTGCTACTGGGGTGACTGAACACCAGGTGTGTGCTGCTACTAGGGTTAGTGTGCACCAGGCGTGTGTGCTGCTACTGGGGTGACTGTACACCAGGCGTGTGTGCTGCTATTGGGGTGACTGTACATCAGACGTGTGTGCTGCTACTGGGGTGACTGTACACCAGGCGTGTGTGCTGCGACTGGGGTGACTGTACACCAGGCGTGTGTACTGCTACTGAGGTGACTGTACACCAGGTGAGTGTGCTGCTACTGGGATGACTGTACACCAGGCGTGTGTGCTGCGACTGGGGTGACTGTACACCAGGCGTGTGTGCTGCTACTGAGGTGACTGTACACCAGGTGAGTGTGCTGCTACTGGGGTGACTGTACACCAAGTGAGTGTGCAGCTACTGGGGTGACTGTACACCAGGTGAGTGTGTTGTTACTGGGGTGACTGTACACCAGGTGTGTGTGCTGCTACTGGGGTGACTGTACACCAGGTGAGTGTGCTGCTACTGAGGTGACTGTACACCAGGTGTGTGTGCTGCTACTGGGGTGACTGTACACCTGGCGTGTCTACTGCTACTGGGGTGACTGTACACCTGGTGAGTGTGCTGCTACTGGGGTGACTGTACACCAGGCGTGGGTGCTGCTACTGGAGTGACTGTACACCAGGCGTGTGTGCTGCTACTGGGGTGACTGTACACCAGGTATGTGTGCTGCTACTGGGGTGACTGTACACCAGGTGTGTGTGCTGCTACTGGGGTGACTGTACACCAGGTGAGTGTGCTGCTACTGAGGTGACTGTACACCAGGTGTGTGTGCTGCTACTGGGGTGACTGTACACCTGGCGTGTCTACTGCTACTGGGGTGACTGTACACCTGGTGAGTGTGCTGCTACTGGGGTGACTGTACACCAGGCGTGGGTGCTGCTACTGGAGTGACTGTACACCAGGCGTGTGTGCTGCTACTGGGGTGACTGTACACCAGGTATGTGTGCTGCTACTGGGGTGACTGTACACCAGGTGTGTGTGCTGCTACTGGGGTGACTGTACATCAGGCTTGTCTACTACTACTGGGGTGACTGTACACCAGGTGTGTGTGCTGCTACTGAGGTGACTGTACACCAGGTGTGTGAGCTACAACTGGGGTGACTGTACACCAGGTGTGTGTGCTGCTACTGGGGTGACTGTACACCAGGTGCGTGTGCTGCTACTGGGGTGACTGTACACTAGGCGTGTCTACTGCTACTGGGGTGACTGTGCACCAGGTGTGTGTGCTCCTACTGAGGTGACTGTACACCAGGCGTGTGTGCTGCTACTGGGGGTGACTGTACAGTAGGTGTGTGTGCTGCTACTGAGGTGACTGTACACAAGGTGTGTGAGCTACTACTGGGGTGACTGTACACCAGGTGTGTGTGCTGCTACTGAGGTGACTGTACAAAAGGTGTGTGTGCTGCTACTGGGGTGACTGTACACCAGGTGAGTGTGCTGCTACTGAGGTGACTGTTCACCAGATGAGTGTACTGCTACTGAGGTGACTGTACACCAGGCGTGTGTGCTGCTACTGGGGTGACTGTACACCAGGTGTGTGTGCTGCTACTGGGGTGACTGTACACCTGGTAAGTGTGCTGCTACTAGGGTGACTGTACACCAGGTGAGTGTACTGCTACTGAGGTGACTGTACACCAGGCGTGTGTGCTGCTACTGGGGTGACTGTACACCAGGTGTGTGTGCTGCTACTGAGGTGACTGTACACCAGGCGTGTGTGCTGCTACTGGGGTGACTGTACACCATGTGAGTGTGTTGCTACTGGGGTGACTGTACTCTAGGCGTGTGTTCTGCTACTGGTGTGACTGTACACTAGGCGTGTGTGCTGCTACTTGGGTGACTGTACACCAGGCGTGTGTGCTGCTACTGGTGTGACTGTACACTAGGCGTGTGTGCTGCTACTTGGGTGACTGTACACCAGGCGTGTGTGCTGCTACTGGTGTGACTGTACTCTAGGCGTGTGTGCTGCTACTTGGGTGACTGTACACCAGGCGTGTGTGCTGCTACTGGTGTGACTGTACTCTAGGCGTTTGTACTGCTACTTTGGTGACTGTACACCAGGCGTGTGTGCTGCTACTGGTGTGACTGTACTCTAGGCGTGTGTGCTGCTACTTGGGTGACTGTACACCAGGCGTGTGTGCTGCTACTGGTGTGACTGTACTCTAGGCGTTTGTACTGCTACTTTGGTGACTGTACACCAGGCGTGTGTGCTGCTACTGGTGTGACTGTACTCTAGGCGTGTGTGCTGCTACTGGGGTGACTGTACACCAGGTGTGTGTGCTGCTACTGGTGTGACTGTACTCAAGGCGTGTGTGCTGCTACTGGGGTGACTGTACACCAGGTGTGTGTGCTGCTACTTGGGTGACTGTACACCAGGCGTGTGTGCTGCTACTGGTGTGACTGTACTCTAGGCGTGTGTGCTGCTACTTGGGTGACTGTACACCAGGCGTGTGTGCTGCTACTGGTGTGACTGTACTCTTGGCGTGTGTGCTGCTACTTGGGTGACTGTACACCAGGTGTGTCTACTGCTACTGGGGTGACTGTACACCTGGTGTGTGTGCTGCTACTGAGGTGACTGTACACCAGGCATGTGTGCTGCTACTGGGGGTGACTGTACACAAGGTGTGTGTGCTGCTACTGAGGTGACTGTACACCAGGTGTGTGAGCTACTATTGGGGTGACTGTACACCAGGTGTGTGTGCTGCTACTGAGGTGTCTGTACACCAGGTGTGTGTGCAGCTACTGGGGTGACTGTACACCAGGTGAGTGTGCTGCTACTGAGGTGACTGTACACCAGATGAGTGTACTGCTACTGAGGTGACTGTACACCAGGCGTGTGTGCTGCTACTGGGGTGACTGTACACCAGGTGTGTGTGCTGCTACTGGGGTGACTGTACACCAGGCGTGTGTGCTGCTACTGGGGTGACTTTACACCAGGTGTGTGTGCTGCTACTGGGGTGACTGTACACCAGGTGGTGTGCTGCTACTGGGGTGACTGTACACCAGGCGTGTGTGCTGCTACTGGGGTGACTGTACACCAGGTATGTGTGCTGCTACTGGGGTGACTGTACATCAGGCGTGTGTGCTGCTACTGTGATGACTGTACATCAGGCGTGTGTGCTGCTACTGGGGTGACTGTACACCAGGCGAGTGTGCTGCTGCTGAGGTGACTGTACACCAGGTGTGTGAGCTGCTACTGGGGTGACTGTACACCAGGCGTGTGTGCTGCTACTGAGGTGACTGTACACCAGGTGTGTGTGTTGCTACTGGGGCGACTGTACACCCGGTGTGTGAGCTGCTACTGAGGTGACTGTACACTAGGTGAGCGTGCAGCTACTGGGGTGACTGTACACCATGTGAGTGTTCTGCTACTGGGGTGACTGTACACCATGTGAGTGTGCTGCTACTGGGGTGACTGTACACCATGTGAGCGTGCTGCTACTGGGGTGACTGTACACCATGTGAGTGTGCTGCTACTGGGGTGACTGTACACCAGGCGTGTGTGCTGCTACTGGGGTGACTGTATACCAGGTGAGTGTGCTGCTACTGGGGTGACTGTACACCAGGCGTGTGTGCTGCTACTGGGGTGACTGTACACCAGGTGTGTGTGCTGCTACTGAGATGACTGAACACCAGGCGTGTGTGCTGCTACTGGGGTGACTGTACACCAGGTGTGTGTGCTGCTACTGAGGTGACTGTACACCAGGCGTGTGTGCTGCTACTGGGGTGACTGTACACCAGTTGTGTGTGCTGCTACTGGGGTGACTGTACACCAGGTGAGTGTGCTGCTACTGGGGTGACTGTACACCATGCGTGTGTGCTGCTACTGGGGTGACTCTACACCAGGTGTGTGTGCTGCTACTGGGGTGATTGTACACCAGGCGCGTGTGCTGCTACTGGGGTGACTGAACACCAGGTGTGTGCTGCTACTAGGGTTAGTGTGCACCAGGCGTGTGTGCTGCTACTGGGGTGACTGTACACCAGGCGTGTGTGCTGCTACTGGGGTGACTGTACACCAGGCGTGTGTGCTGCGACTGGGGTGACTGTACACCAGGCGTGTGTGCTGCTACTGAGGTGACTGTACACCAGGTGAGTGTGCTGCTACTGGGATGACTGTACACCAGGCGTGTGTGCTGCGACTGGGGTGACTGTACACCAGGCGTGTGTGCTGCTACTGAGGTGACTTTACACCAGGTGAGTGTGCTGCTACTGGGGTGACTGTACACCAGGTGAGTGTGCTGCTACTGGGGTGACTGTACACCAGGTGAGTGTGTTGTTACTGGGGTGACTGTACACCAGGTGTGTGTGCTGCTACTGGGGTGACTGTACACCAGGTGTGTGTGCTGCTACTGGGGTGACTGTACACAAGGCGTGTCTACTGCTACTGGGGTGACTGTACACCTGGTGAGTGTGCTGCTACTGGGGTGACTGTACACCAGGCGTGGGTGCTGCTACTGGGGTGACTGTACACCAGGCGTGTGTGCTGCTACTGGGGTGACTGTACACCAGGTATGTGTGCTGCTACTGGGGTGGCTGTACACCAGGTGTGTGTGCTGCTACTGGGGTGACTGTACATCAGGCTTGTCTACTACTACTGGGGTGACTGTATACCAGGTGTGTGTGCTGCTACTGAGGTGACTGTACACCAGGTGTGTGAGCTACAACTGGGGTGACTGTACACCAGGTGTGTGTGCTGCTACTGGGGTGACTGTACACCAGGTGCGTGTGCTGCTACTGGGGTGACTGTACACCAGGCGTGTCTACTGCTACTGGGGTGACTGTACACCAGGTGTGTGTGCTCCTACTGAGGTGACTGTACACCAGGCGTGTGTGCTGCTACTGGGGGTGACTGTACAGTAGGTGTGTGTGCTGCTACTGAGGTGACTGTACACCAGGTGTGTGAGCTACTACTGGGGTGACTGTACACCAGGTGTGTGTGCTGCTACTGAGGTGACTGTACACCAGGTGAGTGTGCTGCTACTGAGGTGACTGTACACCAGATGAGTGTACTGCTACTGAGGTGACTGTACACCAGGCGTGTGTGCTGCTACTGGGGTGACTGTACACCAGGTGTGTGTGCTGCTACTGGGGTGACTGTACACCTGGTGAGTGTGCTGCTACTAGGGTGACTGTACACCAGGTGAGTGTACTGCTACTGAGGTGACTGTACACCAGGCGTGTGTGCTGCTACTGGGGTGACTGTACACCAGGTGTGTGTGCTGCTACTGGGGTGACTGTACACCAGGTGTGTGTGCTGCTACTGGGGTGACTGTACACCAGGCGTGTGTGCTGCTACTGGGGTGACTGTACACCAGGTGTGTGTGCTGCTACTGAGGTGACTGTACACCAGGCGTGTGTGCTGCTACTGGGGTGACTGTACACCATGTGAGTGTGTTGCTACTGGGGTGACTGTACTCTAGGCGTGTGTTCTGCTACTGGTGTGACTGTACACTAGGCGTGTGTGCTGCTACTTGGGTGACTGTACACCAGGCGTGTGTGCTGCTACTGGTGTGACTGTACACTAGGCGTGTGTGCTGCTACTTGGGTGACTGTACACCAGGCGTGTGTGCTGCTACTGGTGTGACTGTACTCTAGGCGTGTGTGCTGCTACTTGGGTGACTGTACACCAGGCGTGTGTGCTGCTACTGGTGTGACTGTACTCTTGGCGTGTGTGCTGCTACTTGGGTGACTGTACACCAGGCGTGATTGCTGCTACTTGGGTGACTGTACACCTGGTGAGTGTGCTGCTACTGGGGTGACTGTACACCAGGCGTGTGTGCTGCTACTGGGGTGACTGTACACCAGGCGTGTATGCTGCTACTTGGGTGACTGTACACCAGGCGTGTGGGCTGCTACTTGGGTGACTGTACACGAGGTGACTATGCTGCTACTGGGGTGACTGTACACCAGGCGTGTGTGCTGCTACTGGGGTGACTGTACACCAGGCGTGTGTGCTGCTACTTGGGTGACTGTACAAGAGGTGACTGTGCTGCTACTGTGGTGACTGTACACCAGGCGTGTGTGCTGCGACTGGGGTGACTGTACACCAGGCGTGTGTGCTGCTACTGAGGTGACTGTACACCAGATGAGTGTGCTGCTACTGGGGTGACTGTACACCAGGTGAGTGTGTTGTTACTGGAGTGACTGTACACTAGGTGTGTGTGCTGCTACTGGGGTGACTGTACACCAGGCGTGTGTGCTGCTACTGAGGTGACTGTACACCAGGCGTGTGTGCTGCTACTGGGGTGACTGTACACCAGGCGTGTGTGCTGCTACTGAGGTGACTGTACACCAGGCGTGTGTGCTGCTACTTGGGTGACTGTACACCAGGCGTGTGGGCTGCTACTTGGGTGACTGTACACGAGGTGACTATGCTGCTACTGGGGTGACTGTACACCAGGCGTGTGTGCTGCTACTGGGGTGACTGTACACCAGGCGTGTGTGCTGCTACTTGGGTGACTGTACAAGAGGTGACTGTGCTGCTACTGTGGTGACTGTACACCAGGCGTGTGTGCTGCGACTGGGGTGACTGTACACCAGGCGTGTGTGCTGCTACTGAGGTGACTGTACACCAGATGAGTGTGCTGCTACTGGGGTGACTGTACACCAGGTGAGTGTGTTGTTACTGGAGTGACTGTACACTAGGTGTGTGTGCTGCTACTGGGGTGACTGTACACCAGGCGTGTGTGCTGCTACTGAGGTGACTGTACACCAGGCGTGTGTGCTGCTACTGGGGTGACTGTACACCAGGCGTGTGTGCTGCTACTGAGGTGACTGTACAACAGGCGTATGTGCTGCTACTGAGGTGACTGTACACCAGGCGTGTGTGCTGCTACTGGGGTGACTGTACACCAGGTGTGTGTGCTGCTACTGAGGTGACTGTACACCAGGTGAGTGTGCTGCTACTGGGGTGACTGTACACCAGGTGTGTGTGCTGCTACTGGGGGTGACTGTACACCAGGTGTGTGTGCTGCTACTGAGGTGACTGTACACCAGGTGAGTGTGCTGCTACTGGGGTGACTGTACACCAGGTGTGTGTGCTGCTACTGGGGTGACTGTACACCAGGCGTGTGTGCTGCTACTTAGGTGACTGTACACCTGGTGAGTGTGCTGCTACTGGGGTGACTGTACACCAGGCGTGGGTGCTGCTACTGGGGTGACTGTACACCAGGCGTGTGTGCTGCTACTGGGGTGACTCTACACCAGGTATGTGTGCTGCTACTGGGGTGACTGTACACCAGGTGTGTGTGCTGCTACTGGGGTGACTGTACACCAGGCGTGTCTACTGCTACTGGGGTGACTGTACACCAGGTGTGTGTGCTGCTACTGAGGTGACTGTACACCAGGCGTGTGTGCTGCTTCTGGGGGTGACTGTACACTAGGTGTGTGTGCTGCTACTGAGGTGACTGTACATCAGGTGTGTGTGCGGCTACTGGGGTGACTGTACACCAGGTTAGTGTGCTGCTACTGAGGTGACTGTACACCAGATGAGTGTACTGCTACTGGGGTGACTGTACACCTGGTGAGTGTGCTGCTACTGAGGTGACTGTACACCAGATGAGTGTACTGCTACTAGGGTGACTGTACACCAGGTGAGTGTGCTGCTACTGAGGTGACTGTACACCAGATGAGTGTACTGCTACTGAGGTGACTGTACACCAGGTGAGTGTGCTGCTACTGAGGTGACTGTACACCAGATGTGTGTGCTGCTACTGGGGTGACTGTACACAAGGTATGTGTGCTGCTACTGAGGTGACTGTACACCAGGTGTGTGTGTTGCTACTGAGGTGACTGTACACCAGGTGTGTGTGCTGCTACTGGGGTGACTGTACACCAGGTGAGTGTGTTGCTACTGGGGTGACTGTACACCAGGTATGTGTGCTGCTACTGAGGTGACTGTACACCAGGTGTGTGTGCTGCAACTGAGGTGACTGTACACCAGGTGTGTGTGCTGCTACTGGGGTGACTGTACATCAGGCGTGTGTGCTGCTACTGGGATGACTGTACACCAGGTGAGCGTGCTGCTACTGGGGTGACTGTACACCAGGTGAGTGTGCTGCTGCTGAGGTGACTGTACACCAGGTGTGTGAGCTGCTACTAAAGTGACTGTACACCAGGCGTGTGTGTTGCTACTGGGGTGACTGTACACCAGGTGTGTGTGTTGCTACTGGGGTGACTGTACACCAGGTGTGTGAGCTGCTACTGAGGTGACTGTACACCAGGTGAGCGTGCTGCTACTGGGGTGACTGTACACCATGTGAGTGTGCTGCTACTGGGGTGACTGTACACCATGTGAGTGTGCTGCTACTGGGGTGACTGTACACTATGTGAGCGTGCTGCTACTGGGGTGACTGTACACCATGTGAGTGTGCTGCTACTGGGGTGACTGTACACCATGCGTGTGTGCTGCTACTGGGGTGACTGTATACCAGGTGAGTGTGCTGCTACTGGGGTGACTGTACACCAGGCGTGTGTGCTGCTACTGAGGTGACTGTACACCAGGTGAGTGTGCTGATACTGGGGTGACTGTACACCAGGTGTGTATGCTGCTACTGGTGTGACTGTACACCAGGTGTGTGTGCTGCTACTGGGGTGACTGTACACGAGGTGTGTGTGCTGCTACTGGTGTGACTGTACACCAGGTGTGTGTGCTGCTACTGGGGTGACTGTACACCAGGTGTGTGTGCTGCTACTGGGGTGACTGTACACCAGGCGTATGTGCTGCTACTGGAGTGACTGTACACCAAGTGCGTGTGCTGCTACTGAGGTGACTGTACACCAGGCGTGTGTGCTGCTACTGGGGTGACTGTACAACAGGTGAGTGTGTTGCTACTGGGGTGACTGTACTCTAGGCGTGTGTTCTGCTACTGGTGTGACTGTACACTAGGCGTGTGTGCTGCTACTTGGGTGACTGTACACCAGGCGTGTGTGCCGCTACTGGTGTGACTGTACACTAGGCGTGTGTGCTGCTACTTGGGTGACTGTACACCAGGCGTGTGTGCTGCTACTGGTGTGACTGTACTCTAGGCGTGTGTGCTGCTACTTGGGTGACTGTACACCAGGCGTGTGTGCTGCTACTGGTGTGACTGTACTCTAGGCGTGTGTGCTGCTACTGGGGTGACTGTACACCAGGTGTGTGTGCTGCTACTTGGGTGACTGTACACTAGGCGTGTGTGCTGCTACTGGTGTGACTGTACACTAGGCGTGTGTGCTGCTACTTGGGTGACTGTACACCAGGCGTGTGTGCTGCTACTTGTGTGACTGTACTCTAGGCGTGTGTGCTGCTACTTGGGTGACTGTACACCAGGCGTGTGTGCTGCTACTGGTGTGACTGTACTCTAGGCGTGTGTGCTGCTACTTGGGTAACTGTACACCAGGCGTGTGTGCTGCTACTGGTGTGACTGTACACCAGGCGTGTGTGCTGCTACTGGGGTGACTGTACACCAGGCGTGTGTGCTGCTACTTGGGTGACTGTACACCAGGCGTGTGGGCTGCTACTTGGGTGACTGTACACGAGATGTCTATGCTGCTACTGGGGTGACTGTACACCAGGCGTGTGTGCTGCTACTGGGCTGACTGTACACCAGGCGTGTGTGCTGCTACTGGAGTGACTGTACACCAGGCGTGTGTGCTGCTACTGGGGTGACTCTACACCAAGTATGTGTGCTGCTACTGGGGTGACTGTACACCAGGTGTGTGTGCTGCTACTGGGGTGACTGTACACCAGGCGTGTCTACTGCTACTGGGGTGACTGTACACCAGGTGTGTGTGCTGCTACTGAGGTGACTGTACACCAGGCGTGTGTGCTGCTTCTGGGGGTGACTGTACACTAGGTGTGTGTGCTGCTACTGAGGTGACTGTACATCAGGTGTGTGTGCTGCTACTGGGGTGACTGTACACCAGGTTAGTGTGCTGCTACTGAGGTGACTGTACACCAGATGAGTGTACTGCTACTGGGGTGACTGTACACCAGGTGAGTGTGCTGCTACTGAGGTGACTGTACACCAGATGAGTGTACTGCTACTAGGGTGACTGTACACCAGGTGAGTGTGCTGCTACTGAGGTGACTGTACACCAGATGAGTGTACTGCTACTGGGGTGACTGTACACCAGGTGAGTGTGCTGCTACTGAGGTGACTGTACAACAGATGTGTGTGCTGCTACTGGGGTGACTGTACACCAGGTATGTGTGCTGCTACTGAGGTGACTGTACACCAGGTGTGTGTGTTGCTACTGAGGTGACTGTACACCAGGTGTGTGTGCTGCTACTGGGGTGACTGTACACCAGGTGAGTGTGTTGCTACTGGGGTGACTGTACACCAGGTGTGTGTGCTGCAACTGAGGTGACTGTACACCAGGTGTGTGTGCTGCAACTGAGGTGACTGTACACCAGGTGTGTGTGCTGCTACTGGGGTGACTGTACATCAGGCGTGTGTGCTGCTACTGGGATGACTGTACACCAGGTGACCGTGCTGCTACTGGGGTGACTGTACACCAGGTGAGTGTGCTGCTGCTGAGGTGACTGTACACCAGGTGTGTGAGCTGCTACTAGAGTGACTGTACACCAGGCGTGTGTGTTGCTACTGGGGTGACTGTACACCAGGTGTGTGTGTTGCTACTGGGGTGACTGTACACCAGGTGTGTGAGCTGCTACTGAGGTGACTGTACACCAGGTGAGCGTGCTGCTACTGGGGTGACTGTACACCATGTGAGTGTGCTGCTACTGGGGTGACTGTACACCATGTGAGTGTGCTGCTACTGGGGTGACTGTACACTATGTGAGCGTGCTGCTACTGGGGTGACTGTACACCATGTGAGTGTGCTGCTACTGGGGTGACTGTACACCATGCGTGTGTGCTGCTACTGGGGTGACTGTATACCAGGTGAGTGTGCTGCTACTGGGGTGACTGTACACCAGGCGTGTGTGCTGCTTCTGAGGTGACTGTACACCAGGTGAGTGTGCTGATACTGGGGTGACTGTACACCAGGTGTGTGTGCTGCTACTGGTGTGACTGTACACCAGGTGTGTGTGCTGCTACTGGGGTGACTGTACACGAGGTGTGTGTGCTGCTACTGGTGTGACTGTACACCAGGTGTGTGTGCTGCTACTGGGGTGACTGTACACCAGGTGTGTGTGCTGCTACTGGGGTGACTGTACACCAGGCGTATGTGCTGCTACTGGAGTGACTGTACACCAAGTGCGTGTGCTGCTACTGAGGTGACTGTACACCAGGCGTGTGTGCTGCTACTGGGTTGACTGTACAACAGGTGAGTGTGTTGCTACTGGGGTGACTGTACTCTAGGCGTGTGTTCTGCTACTGGTGTGACTGTACACTAGGCGTGTGTGCTGCTACTTGGGTGACTGTACACCAGGCGTGTGTGCCGCTACTGGTGTGACTGTACACTAGGCGTGTGTGCTGCTACTTGGGTGACTGTACACCAAGCGTGTGTGCTGCTACTGGTGTGACTGTACTCTAGGCGTGTGTGCTGCTACTTGGGTGACTGTACACCAGGCGTGTGTGCTGCTACTGGTGTGACTGTACTCTAGGCGTGTGTGCTGCTACTGGGGTGACTGTACACCAGGTGTGTGTGCTGCTACTTGGGTGACTGTACACTAGGCGTGTGTGCTGCTACTGGTGTGACTGTACACTAGGCGTGTGTGCTGCTACTTGGGTGACTGTACACCAGGCGTGTGTGCTGCTACTTGTGTGACTGTACTCTAGGCGTGTGTGCTGCTACTTGGGTGACTGTACACCAGGCGTGTGTGCTGCTACTGGTGTGACTGTACTCTAGGCGTGTGTGCTGCTACTTGGGTGACTGTACACCAGGCGTGTGTGCTGCTACTGGTGTGACTGTACTCTAGGCGTGTGTGCTGCTACTTGGGTGACTGTACACCAGGCGTGTGTGCTGCTACTTGGGTGACTGTACACCTGGTGAGTGTGCTGCTACTGGGGTGACTGTACACTAGGCGTGTGTGCTGCTACTTGGGTGACTGTACACCAGGCGTGTGTGCCGCTACTGGTGTGACTGTACACTAGGCGTGTGTGCTGCTACTTGGGTGACTGTACACCAGGCGTGTGTGCTGCTACTGGTGTGACTGTACTCTAGGCGTGTGTGCTGCTACTTGGGTGACTGTACACCAGGCGTGTGTGCTGCTACTGGTGTGACTGTACTCTAGGCGTGTGTGCTGCTACTGGGGTGACTGTACACCAGGTGTGTGTGCTGCTACTTGGGTGACTGTACACTAGGCGTGTGTGCTGCTACTGGTGTGACTGTACACTAGGCGTGTGTGCTGCTACTTGGGTGACTGTACACCAGGCGTGTGTGCTGCTACTTGTGTGACTGTACTCTAGGCGTGTGTGCTGCTACTTGGGTGACTGTACACCAGGCGTGTGTGCTGCTACTGGTGTGACTGTACTCTAGGCGTGTGTGCTGCTACTTGGGTGACTGTACACCAGGCGTGTGTGCTGCTACTGGTGTGACTGTACTCTAGGCGTGTGTGCTGCTACTTGGGTGACTGTACACCAGGCGTGTGTGCTGCTACTTGGGTGACTGTACACCTGGTGAGTGTGCTGCTACTGGGGTGACTGTACACCAGGCGTGTGTGCTGCTACTGGGGTGACTGTACACCAGGCGTGTGTGCTGCTACTTGGGTGACTGTACACCAGGCGTGTGGGCTGCTACTTGGGTGACTGTACACGAGGTGTCTATGCTGCTACTGGGGTGACTGTACACCAGGCGTGTGTGCTGCTACTGGGCTGACTGTACACCAGGCGTGTGTGCTGCTACTGGGGTGACTGTACACCAGGCGTGTGAGCTGCTACTGGGGTGACTGTACACCAGCCATCAAGCATCACACCAGTCACCATGCAAGCACTACACCAGTCACCAAGCACTACACCAGCCACCAAGCACCACACTAGGTACCAAACACTACACCAGCCACCAAGCACCACACCAGCCACCAAACACCACACCAGCTACCAAGCACCACACCAGCCACCAAGCACCACACCAGTCACCAAACACCACACTAGCCACCAAGCACTACACCAGCCACCAAGCACCACACCAGCCACCAAACACCACACCAGCCATCAAGCACCACACCAGGTACCAAGCACCACACCAGCCACCAAACACCACACCAGCCACCAAGCACCACACCAGCCACCAAGCACCACACCAGCCACCAAGCACCACACCAGCCACCAAACACCACACCAGCCACCAAGCACCACACTAGCCAACAAGCACCACACCAGCCACCAAGCACCACACCAGCCACCAAACACCACACCAGCCACCAAGCACCACACTAGCCACCAAGCACCACACCAGCCACCAAGCACCACACCAGCCACCAAGCACCACACCAGCCACCAAGCACCACACTAGCCACCAAGCACCACACCAGCCACCAAGCACCACACCAGCCACCAAACACCACACCAGCCACCAAGCACTTCACCAGCCACCAAGCACCACACCAACCACCAAACACCACACCAGCCATCAAGCACCACACCAGCCACCAAGCACTACACCTGCCACCAAGCACCACACCAGCCGCCAAGCACCACACAAGCCACCAAGCACCACACCAGCCACCAAGCATTACACCAGCCACCAAGCACCACACCAGCCACCAAGCACCACACCAGCCACCAAGCACTACACCAGCCACCAAGCATCACACCAGCCACCAAACACTACACCAGCCACCAAGCACCACACCAGCCACCAAGCATTACACCAGCCACCATGCACCACACCAGCCACCAAGCACCACACCAGCCACCAAGCATTACACCAGCCACCATGCACCACACCAGCCACCAAGCACCACACCAGCCACCAAGCATTACACCAGCCACCAAGCACCACACCAGCCACCAAACACCACACCAGCCACCAAGCACCACACCAGCCACCAAGCACCACACCATCCACCAAGCACTACACCAGCCACCAAGCACCACACCAGGTACCAAGCACCACACCAGCCACCAAGCACCACACCAGCCATGAAGCACCACACCAGCCACCAAGCACTACACCAGCCATCAAGCACCACACCAGCCACCAAGCACCACACCAGCCACCAAGCACCACACCAGCCATCAAGCACCACACCAGCCACCAAGTACTACTCCAGGTACCAAGCACCACACCAGGTACCAAGCACCACACCAGCCACCAAGCACCACACCAGCCACCAAGCACCACACCAGCCACCAAGCACCACATCAGCCACCAAGCACCACACCAGCCACCAAGCACCACACCAGCCACCAAGCACCACACCAGCCACCAAGCACCACACCAGCCATCAAGCACCACACCAGCCACCAAGCACCACACCAGCCACCAAGCACTACACCAGGTACCAAGCACCACACTAGGTACCAAGCACCACACCAGCCACCAAGCACCACACCAGCCACCAAGCACTACACCAGGTACCAAGCACCACACCAGCCATCAAGCACCACACCAGCCACCAAGCACTACACCAGGTACCAAGCACCACACTAGGTACCAAGCACCACACCAGCCACCAAGCACCACACCAGCCACCAAGCACCACACCAGCCACCAAGCACCACACCAGCCACCAACCACTACACCAGCCACCAAGCACCACACCAGCCACCAAGCACCACACCAGCCACCAAGCATTACACCAGCCACCAAGCACCACACCAGCCACCAAGCACCACACCAGCCAACAAGCACCACACCAGCCACCAAGCACTACACCAGCCACCAAGCACCACACCAGGTACCAAGCACCACATCAGCCACCAAGCACCACACCAGCCATCAAGCACCACACCAGCCATCAAGCACCACACCAGCCATCAAGCACCACACCAGCCACCAAGCACTACACCAGCCACCAAGCACCACACCAGCCACCAAGCACCACACCAGCCACCAAGCACCACACCAGCCACCAAGCACCACACCAGCCACCAAGCACCACACCAGGTACCAAGCACCACACTAGCCACCAAGCACCACACCAGCCATCAAGCACCACACCAGCCATCAAGCACCACACCTGCCACCAAGCACTACACCAGCCACCAAGCACCACACCAGCCACCAAGCACCACACCAGCCACCAAGCACCACACCAGGTACCAAGCACCAAACCAGCCACCAAGCACCACAACAGCCATCAAGCACCACACCAGCCACCAAGCACTACACCAGCCACCAAGCGCCACACTAGGTACCAAGCACCACACCAGCCACCAAGCACCACACCAGCCACCAAGCACCACACCAGCCACCAAGCACCACACCAGCCACCAAGCACTACACCAGCCACCAAGCACCACACCAGCCACCAAGCACTACACCAGCCACCAAGCACCACACCAGGTACCAAGCACCACACCAGCCACCAAGCACTACACCAGCCACCAAGCACCACACCAGGTACCAAGCACCACACCAGCCACCAAGCACCACACTAGCCACCAAGCACCACACCAGCCACCAAGCACCACACCAGCCACCAAGCACCACACCAGCCACCAAGCACCACACCAGCCACCAAGCTCCACACCAGCCACCAAGCACCACACCAGCCACCAAGCAGCACACCAGCCACCAAGCACCACACCAGCCTCCAAGCACCACACCAGGTACCAAGCTCCACACCAGCCACCAAGCACCACACCAGCCATCAAGCACCACACCAGCCCCCAAGCACTACACCAGGTACCAAGCACCACACCAGGTACCAAGCACCACACCAGCCACCAAGCACTACACCAGCCACCAAGCACTACACCAGCCACCATGCACCACACCAGCCACCAAGCACTACACCAGCCACCAAGCGCCACACCAGCCACCAAGCACCACACCAGCCACCAAGCACCACACCAGCCACCAAGCGCCACACCAGCCACCAAGCACCACACCAGCCACCAAGCACTACACCAGCCACCAAGCACCACACCAGCCACCAAGCACCACACCAGCCACCAAGCACCACACCAGCCACCAAGCACTACACCAGCCACCAAGTACCACACCAGCCACCAAGCACCACACCAGCAACCAAGCACCACACCAGCCATCAAGCACCACACTAGCCATCAAGCACCACACCAGCCACCAAGCACCACACCAGCAACCAAGCACTACACCAGCCACCAAGCACCACACAAGCCACCAAGCACCACACCAGCCACCAAGCACCACACCAGCCACCAAGCACCACACCAGCCATCAAGCACCACACTAGCCATCAAGCACCACACCAGCCATCAAGCACCACACCAGCCACCAAGCACCACACCAGCCACCAAGCACCACACCAGCCACCAAGCACCACACCAGCCACCAAGCACCACACCAGCCACCAAGCACCACACTAGCCACCAAGCACCACACCAGCCACCAAGCACCACACTAGCCACCAAGCACCACACCAGCCACCAAGCACCACACCAGCCACCAAGCACCACACCAGCCACCAAACACCAAACTAGCCACCAAGCACTACACCAGCCACCAAGCACCACACCAGCCACCAAGCACTACACCTGCCACCAAGCACCACACCAGCCACCAAGCACTACACCTGCCACCAAGCACCACACCAGCCACCAAGCATTACACCAGCCATCAAGCACCACACCAGCCACCAAGCACTACACCTGCCACCAAGCACCACACCAGCCACCAAGCACCACACCAGCCACCAAGCATTACACCAGTCACCAAGCACCACACCAGCCACTAAGCACCACACCAGCCACCAAGCACTACACCAGCCACCAAACACCGCACCAGCCACCAAGCACCACACCAGCCACCAAGCACCACACCAGCCACCAAGCACCACACCAGCCACCAAGCACAACACCAGCCACCAAGCACTACACCAGCCACCAAGCACCACACCAGCCACCAAGCACCACACCAGCCACCAAGCACCACACCAGCCACCAAGCACTACACCAGCCACCAAGCACCACACCAATTACCAAGCACCACACCAGCCACAAAGCACTACACCAGGTACCAAGCACCACACCAGGTACCAAGCACCACACCAGCCACCAAGCACCACATCAGCCACCAAGCACCACACCAGCCACCAAGCACCACACCAGCCACCAAGTACCACACCAGCCACCAAGCACCACACCAGCCACCAAGCACCACACCAGCCACCAAGCACCACACCAGCCACCATGCAGCACACCAGCCACCAAGCACCACACCAGCCTCCAAGCACCACACCAGGTACCAAGCACCACACCAGCCACCAAGCACACACCAGCCATCAAGCACTACACCAGGTACTAAGCACCACACCAGCCACCAAGCACCACACCAGCCACCAAGCACCACACCAGGTACCAAGCACCACACCAGCCACCAAGCACTACACCAGGCACCAAGCACTACACCAGCCACCAAGCACCATACCAGCCACCAAGCACCACACCAGCCACCAAGCACTACACCAGCCACCAAGCACCACACCAGCCACCAAGCACCACACCAGCCACCAAGCACTACACCAGCCACCAAGCACCACACCAGCCACCAAGCACCACACCAGCCACCAAGCGCCACACCAGGTACCAAAGCGCACGTCTCGTGGGAATATCTACAATCCGGGAACCCATACCACTGAGCCTCAACAAACGTGGGGGTAAACAACAGAACCAAACAGAAATACAACCCTACATAGAGCTGGGACGTCCCCGCCCTACGGTGCGGCAAGTCTCCCTCTATCGTCCACCTCTGTTTTAATCGCCGCTCCTATATCTACAGCACAACGCAACAAGCACCTTTGAAACTCTTATCATCCTCAACATAAATGCGTCTCCCAATATGTGTTCTTGTGCAGTCATCGAGAGGACAAACCCTTCATACAAACTGCACCTACTGTCAAGAAGAAGAAATACAACCAATCATAAAGAAACCATACCTGCCGTTTATTACAAACCATCCTAATATTATTCCTAATAGTTAATGCCCATCATCCACATGTAAGAAAAAACACCTTTGTCTGTCCAAGCTTGAAGGTCAGAAGCTTTGGGTAAGCTGTGGAGTCTTATTATAATGAGGTTGGTGGCTCTTCTGATGAAGTGGTTAAGGGCAACTGTCCGGCCCCCCTAGAACTGTCCGGGGCGCTAGAACTGTCCGGGCCCTAAGAATTGATTTTCGGGGTTAGCCCGTATTGCACACCCTTTTGATGGCTGGACTGACATTAACACTGAGTCACGACTCAGGAGCCAGGTCGTGGCCTGTACATCAGATCCCCACACACACACTCAAGCAATGCTCCGCCTTGCTCCATATGGCAGAGAAGACAGGAGGACACCACGAGCGTAGCTCTTATCCTGAAACTACACTTAAGTAATTACACTTGTTATAAATTTAGTTGTTGTTATGGAGGGGGGTATAGAGTATTATGGAGAAGGGCTATCAGTTAGAATCAGGATGGACCAAAGTTAGGGAAGATCAGATAGGCCCGGCCCCCAATAAGAACACAAACAATATTAAGTGGCTTAAGGTCAATACGTCAGCCTAGAGGTTTGATCACTGCTCCCCTACACATGAAGCATGGATACTCCTTTAAAACTAACTTATTTATTAACCCCTCTTAATTAACATCCCACCCCCAATATACATTAACAACAATAAGAAACTACTTTACCACACTATCTTACTATAAAAGCCTTGGTCCACATAGGCAGGATACAAGGTTTTACAATTAGGACAAGCTAGGGTAAAGTCTACTAGTGAAGAACTGGAAAGCTAGAGGCAGCTTGGGGTAGTAAGCCCACGTGGTACCCTATCACAACACAAACACTTAGGGATGCCCAAAACACTGGCTTATACTACACAAGTCTCACAAGCCTAGTGGTTAGCACGGTACACAAGGTTTGCTACTTATCTTAGTATAGTAGCTTAAGGCAGGGGAAGGGAGAAGGAGGAGGAAAATCAAGGCAGAACCCCACAGGAAGATCTTGACACCACACCGCCAGAACAGAGAAGAAAGGATCAGCCTTCGTGTTTCCTCGCTGTGAATCGCTGCCGGCTGGATACTCAGCTAATCATACGGCAGCCCTCAATCCAAGTTTACTCAGACCTACTTTACTAATACTTTCTAATCATTACTAAACATAGTTGATAACTAGTTCACTAATTAATAATCAACAAGACGCTCAGAGTCTGAATGTTCTGTGAGAAACAATATTCATCTTACGTCTGGCAAGGAAGATAGGAACAGATGCGCATCAGCAATCGTATCAAATATTGTAAGTAAATTACTTAGAGCTCAATTTGACCTCTGGTTTCCAACTAAGGAATCCAGGGTCGTAACAACACTCATGCCTCACATTGAGCATTAATTCCTTGGAACACTTGTATACCGCAGTATTCGCCAGTGACGGGTTCATCACCACCCTCGTGGACATGCCGCAGGCCGGAGGGACGTCGTCTCAAACAGCCACTCTCGTCCTGCCTCCCGGTAACTTCACCATCACAGTCCAGGTCTTCGATGCCTGGGGAGCCTTCACCTATGTTAATGCTTCTCCTGTCTTTGAAGTAAGTTGATTTTTTTAGCAAACAAACACTATCAAAACAAACCATATACTTTGTAGCTACAAAATATGTTAGGGGGGCTAGACCCACATATCTAGCGCCACGGGGATGTGAAGAAATACTTCCTCAGTATTGGGAGAGTAAACAGATGGGACGAAGTAGAAGGGGAAATTGTAGAGAGGTTTACCTTCATCCATAGTTTGTAAAGCATATACGACAGGAAACGAAGGGAATGGGGAAAAGAAGGGAAGGGGGGCGGGGCTCAGAAAGGCACGAGCAAGAAGTTGAGGAATAATATGGTCCTGCAAACTTTGAGGTTAGTATGCGCCCGCGTGCGCGCGCGCGCGCGCGCACGCACACACACACACACACACACACACACACACACACACACACACACACACACACACACACACACACACACACACACACACACACACACACACACACACACACACACACACACACACACACACACACACACACACACACCAAACCTGTCTCCTGAAGCCCACATAAAAAGAATAACGTCTGCGGCATATGCGAGGCTGGCTAACATCAGAACAGCGTTCAGGAACCTGTGTAAGGAATCATTCAGAATCTTGTACACCACATATGTAAGACCAATCCTGGAGTATGCGGCCCCAGCATGGAGCACGTACCTTGTCAAGCACAAGACGAAGCTGGAAAAAGTCCAAAGGTATGCCACTAGACTAGTCCCAAAACTAAGAGGCATGAGTTACGAGGAAAGGCTGCGGGAAATGCACCTTACGACACTGGAAGACAGAAGAGTAAGGGGAGACATGATCACAACCTACAAAATCCTCAGAGGAATCGACAGGGTAAACAAGGATAAACTATTCAACACTGGTGGGACGCGAACAAGGGGACACAGGTGGAAACTGAGTACTCACATGAGCCACAGAGACGTTAGAAGGAACTTTTTCAGTGTCAGAGTAGTTAACGGATGGAATGCATTAGGCAGTGATGTGGTGGAGGCTGACTCCATACACAGTTTTAAATGTAGATATGATAGAGCCCAGTAGGCTCAGGAATCTGTACACCAGTTGATTGACAGTTGAGAGGCGGGACCAAAGAGCCAAAGCTCAACCCCCGCAAGCACAAATAGGTGAGTACAAATAGGTGAGTACACACACACACACACACACACTCACACACTCACACACACACTCTCTCTCTCTCTCACACTGTATCTCCTTCTCTCTCTTGCTCCCCCATCTCTCTCTCACTCAATCTCTCTCTCTCTCACTCAATCTCTCTCTCTCTCACTCAATCTCTCTCTCTCATCTTTCTCTCTTTCATCTCACTCCCCCTTTCTCTCTCATCTCTCTCTACCCCCCCCCCCCTGCTCTCTCATCTCTCTCCCCCTCTTTCTCCCCCCCTCTATCTCTCTCATAGGGAGGAAACATGACAGGGGGACTAACTCGGGGAAGCAACCGCATGGAGACAAACATGGTAGGGATAAACTCAGAGGATGGGGAGGAACAGGAAGCTTGGATTAGGGGAGCATTCAAGCAAATGTTGGATGAATTCAGTGAAGGACTGAGGGTAATGAGTTAGACAGTAACCAACCTGCAGGATGAACTAAGGACAGCAAAGGAGGAGAAAAGAAGCCTGAAGGAGACTCCTCCCCAATACCAGACACAAACCATCCCTCAGGGAGATGGTGATGCTACTGTTGAGGGACTTCTACAAAACAACCCTCATTTTCAGAATTGTTTTAAAAGTGCAGACCTAGCTTCAGGTCTGCTTCAGCTGCAGACCTGAAGCTAGGTCTGCAGCTAGGGAAGTTGCCATGGGAGTGGCTTCTCAGGAAGCAGCTAAATGTACTAGCCAGCTGATAGAGCGAAAAAGAGCAGTATTAATAGTAGGCATTAAGGAGCAAACAGGGACCAGTCCAGTGGAAAGGAGACAAGGACAAAAAGGAAGTTAATGCGATCCTTAAAGGGGTAAAGAGTGAGAGGGCTGAGCAAAATATTGAAAAGGTTTTCAGGATTGACGGTACAACAGGGACAGAGACCGAGTGATAATGGTGGTATTTACGAACGAGAGAACAAAAGAGGAATTGTTAGCAATGAAGAGCTAACAAGCAAATGTACAGAAGTTCAAAACAGTATTCCTACAGAAGGATAGGACAAGGGACGAGAAAATGAGGGCAACAGCCGTGGGGAGGGAGCACAGGAAGAGAGAAAGGAATCAGGGAGCCAAACCCCCAATCCCTACAATCCCATAGGGGAACGGGGAACCCTCCACAAGCAGCTCAACAGACACAGTGAGAGAAGCACCTCCCCCATCCTCCACCCAATAGGTGCCCTACCTGCCCAATCCCTGGTGCCCAAGGTGCTCACCTTGGGCACCCTCCCCCCTCCCCAGGATCTTCCTTCTCCTTCACCCCAAGCCCTCCCTAATCCCCCATGCCCTCCCCTCTCCCCCACCCCAAGCCCTCCATTCTCCCTAACCCCCCTTAATCCCTCCAGAATCCCCCATCCTCTATAAATCCTTCAGTATCCCAAACCCTCCTGAGCCCACCCTTCTCCCCCACCTTCCTAAGCCCTCCCTTTTTCCTCATCCTCCTCAGCACTTCTTATACCCCAACCTTCCTCCCCAATCCCTCCTTTCTTTTATGACTCCCCCAAGCCCACCATTCCCCCCATCCCCTAAGCCCTCCCTCCTCCCATACCCCCCTAATCTTCTCCTTCTCCCACACTCCCCTAAGACTCCCCCCCTCTCACCCACTTTCCCTAGCCTCCCCCTCTCACCCCTTCAAAGCCTCCTCATCCCCCAAGCCCTCTTTTCTCTCCAATATCACCAAGCCCTCCCTCCTACACCACCCGCCCCGTACCATATCCTCCCAGCCTCCAAACACCCCAAATCTCCCAGGTCCCCATTCATAGGCCCTCCCAGCCCGGTCCCTCCCAGTTTCCCTGCTTCAGGGGAAGCAATACTATCTGAGAAAGGACAGAAAAAGTCAGTTTCAGGGTGATGTACTCGAATATAGATGGGATCACAAGCAAGGCAAGTGAACTAAGGGAAAGAGCACAAGAAGTGAACCCAGATGTAATTGAACTTACAGAAACAAAACTCTCAGAAATCATAACGAATGCAGTGTTTCCCCAGGACTACACTATAATAAGGAAAGAGAGGGAAGGAAGGGGAGGAGATGGAGTGGCCCTACTAATGAGAAAGGAATGGAGTTTCAAGGAGATGGCTATTCTGGGCAGCGAGGGATTCAGAAACTACATACCAGGAACTATGACAATGGGAGGACCAAAACTAGTATTAGCAGTGATATATAACCCTTGACTAAATGACAGAAGACCAAGGCAAGAGTATGACAACAACAACATGGCAGTTAACACTGATTGAGAAGGCAAACTCTGCTGCCTGTAGAAATAGATCCCATCTGCTCATAATGAGGGACTTCAACCACAGAAGGATAGACTGGGAGAACAAGGAGGAGAGGATACATGGAGAGCGAAACTAGTGGAGGTGGCGACAAGAAACTTTCTAAGCCAACATGTCAGGGAACCCACTAGGATGAGAGAAAACGATGAACCAGCGAGACTCGACCTAGTCTTCACTCTGAACGACTCCGACATGAGGGAAATCGGTTCTGAGGCACCAGTAGGAATGAGCGACCACAGTGCACAGGTGTTTGAGTATCTGGCTGAAGAAGGATTATTGAACTCGAGGAGGGGTACTAAAAACAAGAGGCTGGCATTCTAAAAGGGAAACTATGAGGAGATAAGAAAATTCCTAACAGATATAACATGGGAAACAGAGCTCAGGGGAAAGACGGCCCTAGACATGATGGACTACATCACGCAGAAGTGCAAGGAAGCAGCAAGCAAGTTTGTCCCAGTCCAAAAGGAAAAAAATGAAATGAAGATGAGAAACCCATGGTTTAATCAGAGATGTAGGCTAGTTAAGCAGCAAAGTAAAATGGCGTGGAGAAACTATAGGAATAATGGGACACTTGAGAGCAGAGAAAGATACCAGAGTGCCAGTAATTAATATGTCAGGATGAGAAGAGAGGCAGAAAGACAATACGAAAATGACATTGCAAGCAACCCAAAGACTCAACCTTAATTGCTGCACGGCCACATCAGGAGAAAAACAACAGTAAAGGAACAGGTAATGAAATTAAGGATAGGGGCATAAGGATTCACTACAAATGACAAGGAAGTGTGTGAGGAACTGAATAAGAAACCACCGCTTCCCACTGGATGGGGGGCGGTGTGCAGGACAAACATATAACTTGTGACACTAGCTCTCCACATATGTCAGTTGCTTAATTTAGAACCTGTACTTGAGGTCGATCTCGAACCCATTGTTGATGTGATGACTTGTATTGAATTTTGTAACTAGCTCATCAAGATTGTAACTTGCTTAGCTAAATGAATTGTGGGGTTCAGTCCCTGAGCCCATTATGTGCCTCTGTAACCCTTTCCACTACCGCCCACAAGATGGGTATGGGGTGCATAATAAATGAACTAAACTAAAAAAAACTAGAAATTCCAGGAGGTCTTCACCTTAGAGCAAGGAGAAAATCCAGAAATAAGAGAGGGAATAGTTAACCAGGAACCACTAGAAGAGTTTGTGATTACCAGTGGGGAAGTAAGGAAGTTTTTACTAGAGTTGGATGTGACAAAGGCTATAGGTCCAGATGGAATCTTCCCTTGGATACTAAAGGAAGGAGCAGAAGCACTGTGCCTGCTCTCTCCATAGTGTATAACAAATCATTGACAACAGGGGGGAACTGCCAGAAATTTGGAAAGCAGCTAATGTAGTCCCGATATACAAGAAAGGGGATAGACAGGAGGCACTGAACTGCAGGCCAGTGTCCCTAACCTGCATACCATCCAAGCTGATGGAGAAGATTGTGCGAAGAAAGCTAGTGGAACATCTGGAGCGAAAGAACTTTGTAACAGCATTAACATGGGTTCAGGGATGGCAAGTCCTGTCTCACTGGGTTAATTAAATTCTATGACCAGGCAACAAAGAGAGGGGGGTGGGCAGAATGCATATTTTTGGATTGCCAGAAAGCTTTTGATACAGTACCACACAAGAAGCTAGTGAAAAAGCTGGAGGTGCAGGCTGGAGTGAAAGTGAAGGTACTCCATTGGATAAGGGAATACCTAAGCAACAGAAGACAACGAGTCACTGTGAGGGGTGAGGTCTCAGATTAGCGAGACGTTACGAGTGGAGTCCCGCAGGGTTCAGTCCTTGGACCTATACTGTTCCTGGTATATGTAAATGATCTTCCAGAGGGTATAGACTCGTTTCTGTCAATGTTTGCTGATGATGCAAAAATTATGAGGAGGATTGAAACAGAGGATGATAGTAGGAGGCTTAAAGATGACCTAGACAGACTGAATGAAAGGTCCAACAAATGGCTGCTAAAGTTCAACCCGAGTAAATGCAAAGTAATGAAACTATGCGGTGGAAACAGGAAGTACTTCATGAAACGGACCGAGAGAAAGATCTAGGATTTGATATCACACCAAACCTGTCTCCTGAAGCCCACATAAAAAGAACTACGTCTGCGGCATATGCGAGGCCGGCTAACATCAGAACAGCCTTCAGGAACCTGTGTAAGGAATCATTCAGAATCTTGTATACCACATACGTAAGACCAATCCTGGAGTATGCGGCCCCAGCATGGAGCCCGTACCTTGTCAAGCACAAGACGAAGCTGGAAAAAGTTCAGAGGTATTCCACTAGACTAATCCCAGAACTAAGAGGCATGAGTTACGAAGAACTGCTGCGGGAAATGCACCTTACGACACTGGAAGACAGAAGAGTAATGGGAGACATGATCACTACCTACAAAATCCTCAGAGGAATTGACTGAGTAGACTAGGATAAACTATTGAACACTGGTGGTATACGAACAAGGGGACACAGATGGAAACTGAGTACTCAAATGAACCACAGAGACGTTAGAAAGAACTTTTTTAGTGTCTGAGTAGTTAACAGGTGGAATGCATTAGGCAGTGATGTGGTGGAGGCTGACTCCATACACAGTTTTAAATGTAGATATGATAGAGCCCAGTAGGCTCAGGAATCTGAACACCAGTTGATTGCTGGTTGAGAGGCGGGACCAAAAAGCCAAAGCTCAACCCCCGCAAGCACAACAAGGTGAGTACACACACACACACACACACCACCTACAAAATTCTCAGGGGAATTGACAGGGTGGAAAAAGACGAACCCTTTAGCACGGGTGGAACACGAACAAGGGGACACAGGTGGAAACTTAGTACCCAGATGTGTATAGAGACGTTAGAAAGATTTTTTTCAGTGTCAGAGTAGTTAATAAATGGAATGCATTAGGAAGTGATGTGGTGAAGGGAGACTCCATACACAGTTTCAAATGTAGATATGATAGAGCCCCATAGGCTCAGGAACCTGTTCATCAGTTGATTGACAGTTGAGAGGCAGGACCAAAGAGCCACTGCTAACCTCTGCAAGCTCAACTATGTGAGTACAAACACACACACACACAAACAAACACTCCTCCTCCCTCGTGGGGGCCTAGCAGCTGAGTGGACAGCGCTCTAGGGTAGTAGTCCTAAGGGCCAGGATTCGATCCCCGGTAGAGGCAGAGGTAGAAACAAGTGGACAGAGTTTCTTCCACCATGGTGCCCCTGTTCACCTAGCAGTAACTAGGTGCCTGGGAATTAGACAGCTGGTATGGGCTGCTTCCTGGGGATGTGTGTTAGAGAGAAGTAGTAGACATAATAAATAAAAAAGTAAATTGGTTAGAAAGGCGGGGTCCAAGAGCTAATAGATCGATTCTGCAGATACAAATAGTAAATACACACACACATATACACCCAATAGCACTACGTCTTCACTTGACAGCGGCTCGTAGCGTACTACTGAACACCGGCCTCCTGAAACACACATGATCACAAGACATCCATTTTGAAGAATTAAGAAGGCCTTAACTATTCAGTGAATATCATGTTCTGTCCACACACTTACACTACTCTTCTTGCGGACGAAGAAAGTGTCTGCTAAAAATATCACGTTCTTGCGATATTTTTGCAGGTTCTAATGCCATCCAAAGCGGCCCTGGACGTAGCCAACATCCAAGGTGTGATAAGCATGCTGATGGGGATGGGGGACTCCCAGATGCTCAACATGGTGCTCCACGCTCAGTCCCAAGTGGCAGACCAGGTAACGTGTTGCAATAAAATTATGTGACACTTTATAATTTCGAAGACAAATATATATATATATATATATATATATATATATATATATATATATATATATATATATATATATATATATATATATATATATATATATATATATATATATATATACAATAAACTCTTAAAGAAAAAATTTTTCACAACAACACACAGAAACCACATAATTATAAACCAGGTAATAAAAGAGACCGCACTCCCGCAGGCGCCATGGATGGCGGTGGACGCCAGCAGCACCCAAGGCCTGACTGTGGACGAGATCAACCAGCGGTATGAAGCCAAGACCGCCATGATCAACAATGCCCTGACTGCCCTCCAGCAAGCCTCCACGCTCAACACCATGAGCAACGTCAACGCTGCTGCTGGCCTCATGGCCTCCATGCTGCTCGGCGCCTCCAAGGACAACGTCAGCATCCTATCCATTGACACGAAAGCTCGGGATCAGATCTTGCAAATGTCTCAGGTGATGCAAGTTTCTGAAAAAAAAGTTAAATGTCTAATTTTTTACTCTAAAGTAATAGCAATTTTCTCATGTTTCATATAATGATGTTAGAGGAAAGATTATGCAGATGTCCCAGATGATCCCAGTTGTGAGCTTAAAAATGTCTAAGCTCACCATGTTCTGGTACTGTATCATACTGCAGAATTGTGGTACCAGTATTATATCATGTTATAATACAGGTACCAAACGTCTGCAGCATGATACAATACTGGTACCACAATTCAGCAGCATGATACAAGTGTGGTACCAGTGTTCCATTATGGTGCAGGATGTAGCACCAGTGTTGTATTATGGTGCAGGATGTAGCACCAGTGTTGCATCAAGGTGCAGGCTGTAGCACCAGTGTTGCATCATGGTGCAGGCTGTAGCACCAGTGTTACATCATGGTGCAGGCTGTAGCACCAGTGTTACATCATGGTGCAGGCTGTAGCACCAGTGTTGCATCATGGTGCAGGCTGTAGCACCAGTGTTGCATCATGGTGCAGGCTGTTGCACCAGTGTTGCATCATGCTGCAGGCTGTAGCACCAGTGTTGCATCATGGTGCAGGCTGTAGCACCAGTGTTGCATCATGGTGCAGGCTGTAGCACCAGTGTTGCATCATGCTGCAGGCTGTTGCACCAGTGTTGCATCATGGTGCAGGCTGTAGCACCAGTGTTGCATCATGGTGCAGGCTGTTGCACCAGTGTTGCATCATGCTGCAGGCTGTAGCACCAGTGTTGCATCATGGTGCAGGCTGTTGCACCAGTGTTGCATCATGCTGCAGGCTGTAGCACCAGTGTTGCATCATGGTGCAGGCTGTAGCACCAGTGTTGCATCATGGTGCAGGCTGTAGCACCAGTGTTGCATCATGCAGCAGGCTGTAGCACCAGTGTTGCATCATGCTGCAGCACCAGTGTTGCATCATGGTGCAGGCTGTAGCACCAGTGTTACATCATGGTGCAGGCTGTAGCACCAGTGTTGCATCATGGTGCAGGCTGTAGTACCAGTGTTACATCATGGTGCAGGCTGTAGCACCAGTGTTGCATCATGGTGCAGGCTGTAGCACCAGTGTTGCATCATGCTGCAGCACCAGTGTTGCATCATGCTGCAGCACCAGTGTTGCATCATGGTGCAGGTTGTAGCACCAGTGTTGCATCATGGTGCAGGCTGTAGCACCAGTGTTGCATCATACTGCAGGCTGTAGCACCAGTGTTGCATCATGCTGCAGGCTGTAGCACCAGTGTTACATCATGGTGCAGGCTGTAGCACCAGTGTTGCATCATGGTGCAGGCTGTAGCACCAGTGTTGCATCATGGTGCAGGCTGTTGCACCAGTGTTGCATCATTGTGCAGGCTGTTGCACCAGTGTTGCATCATGGTGCAGGCTGTAGCACCAGTGTTGCATCATGCTGCAGGCTGTAGCACCAGTGTTGCATCATGGTGCAGGCTGTAGCACTAGTGTTGCATCATGCTGCAGGCTGTAGCACCAGTGTTACATCATGGTGCAGGCTGTAGCACCAGTGTTGCATCATGGTGCAGGCTGTAGCACCAGTGTTGCATCATGGTGCAGGCTGTTGCACCAGTGTTGCATCATGGTGCAGGCTGTTGCACCAGTGTTGCATCATGGTGCAGGCTGTAGCACCAGTGTTGCATCATGCTGCAGGCTGTAGCACCAGTGTTGTATCATGCTGCAGCACCAGTGTTGCATCATGCTGAAGCACCAGTGTTGCATCATGGTGCAGGCTGTAGCACCAGTGTTGCATCATGGTGCAGGCTGTAGCACCAGTGTTGCATCATGCTGCAGGCTGTAGCACCAGTGTTGCATGATGCTGCAGGCTGTAGCACCAGTGTTACATCATGGTGCAGGCTGTAGCACCAGTGTTGCATCATGGTGCAGGCTGTAGCACCAGTGTTGCATCATGGTGCAGGCTGTTGCACCAGTGTTGCATCATGGTGCAGGCTGTTGCACCAGTGTTGCATCATGGTGCAGGCTGTAGCACCAGTGTTACATCATGCTGCAGGCTGCAGCACCAGTGTTGCATCATGGTGCAGGCTGTAGCACCAGTGTTGCATCATGCTGCAGGCTGTAGCACCAGTGTTACATCATGGTGCAGGCTGTAGCACCAGTGTTGCATCATGGTGCAGGCTGTAGCACCAGTGTTGCATCATGGTGCAGGCTGTTGCACCAGTGTTGCATCATGGTGCAGGCTGTTACACCAGTGTTGCATCATGGTGCAGGCTGTAGCACCAGTGTTGCATCATGGTGCAGGCTGTAGCACCAGTGTTGCATCATGGTGCAGGCTGTAGCACCAGTGTTACATCATGCTGCAGGCTGTAGCACCAGTGTTGCATCATGCTGCAGGCTGTAGCACCAGTGTTGCATCATGCTGCAAGTATGTTTTATTGTGATGCAGGTTGTGATGCCTGTGTTATATTACACGCAGTCCTATGTTTATGTAACTGTATTGCAAGCCTGCTGTATCGTGCTCCTAATTTGTTGGCACCAGTATTGTTATTTCGTGCTTCATGTTTGTGTTAACAGTGTTGTGTCGTGCTGTATGTCGGTTGTATTGTGCTTCTGTCTTGTATTCGCTGTGATATATCGTTCTGCAGACTTGAGGCACTTGTGTTATTGTCTAGTGAACAGCAGTATTCATCCTGTAAGACCCAGTGAGAATATTTATTGAATGATGACATTAATAGCATTTTAAATTATATGTTTCTTTACACAGACGATAAGTAAGAGCGTTCTGCAGATGGCGTCACCGACGCCAGAGGCCATCCTACAGACCTTGACACTCGTGGCCACCATCAACAGTGGTATGGGCATGGTAATGTCTGACATCCTTCTTCTGCCTTACCTCTCTTTATTACCCTTCAATGTTATAGTTGGTGTAAACAGTACCAGCTGGTACACTTAGCCATGTCTTGTGGCTTTGGTGGTGAGAGATGCCTGTGTGAGCTTGGTGGTGAGAGATACCTGTGTGAGCTTGGTGGTGAGAGATGCCTGTGTGAGCTTGATGATGAGAGATGCCTGTGTGAGCTTGATGATGAGAGATGCCTGTGTGAGCTTGATGGTGAGAGATGCCTGTGTGAGCTTGGTGGTGAGAGATGCCTGTGTGAGCTTGATGATGAGAGATGCCTGTGTGAGCTTGATGGTGAGAGATGCCTGTGTGAGCTTGGTGGTGAGAGATGCCTGTGTGAGCTTGATGATGAGAGATGCCTGTGTGAGCTTGATGGTGAGAGATGCCTGTGTGAGCTTGGTGGTGAGAGATGCCTGTGTGAGCTTGGTGGTGAGAGATACCTGTGTGAGCTTGGTGGTGAGAGATGCCTGTGTGAGCTTGATGATGAGAGATGCCTGTGTGAGCTTGATGGTGAGAGATGCCTGTGTGAGCTTGGTGGTGAGAGATGCCTGTGTGAGCTTGGTGGTGAGAGATGCCTGTGTGAGCTTGGTGGTGAGAGATGCCTGTGTAAGCTTGGTGGTGAGAGATGCCTGTGTGAGCTTGGTGGTGAGAGATGCCTGTGTGAGCTTGGTGGTGAGAGATGCCTGTGTGAGCTTGGTGGTGAGAGATGCCTGTGTGAGCTTGGTGGTGAGAGATGCCTGTGTAAGCTTGGTGGTGAGAGATGCCTGTGTGAGCTTGGTGGTGAGAGATGCCTACCTTGAGGTTACCTTGAGGTGCTTCCGGGGCTTAGCGTCCCCGCGGCCCGGTCGTCGACCAGGCCTCCTGGTTGCCGGACTGATCAACCAGGCTGTTGGACGCGGCTGCTCGCAGCCTGACGTACGAGTCACAGCCTGGTTGATCAGGTATCCTTTGGTGTGGTACTTGTGTGGTACTGATAATTAAGTTAATTCAAATGAGATGTTTTTATGATGTTAAAAGTCCTAAAATTGCTGCATTAAGAATAATTCCCAGCAGATTTGCTGGCGAATTTAATAGTGACATTGCAATGATATCCCGTTTTCAATTGATGGAAAATTCTACTATAGGTTACATTTTTTATGGGTTAACTTGTGTATACAACCCAGCAGCAATAATATCTGCTTATTGTATTTAATATTAGTAAATGGTGTCGGGTTTTCCTACGTAATTCCCTGAGGGCTGTTCACAGGTTGAAGTCCTATTTAGAACAGATGAACACCAATACTCCTCCTTCGAATTATTAGATTAATTTGATGGTAATAGTTAGTACTCACATATTTGTGCGTCATTTCGTACAGGGCAGATGTCCCGTACTCGAGTTGCAGGGGTTGGAATTCTAATGTGTTTTCATTTCCCTGTTAACTCTTGAGAGGCTAAAATTTTAGCCTAATTACATATAATTTAACTCAGAGGAATGAATGTGAACAAGTACTACAGCCAAGTGTGATTCAGGGACTGCAGTGAAATCAGTGACATTAGTTATATTAACCTGAGGCTTGTTCAGGTAACTAGTCACTGATATATAAACACTGAGGCCCATGGAATCATTTTGATTAAATAATAAATGTATCAAATACAGTCGTCGGAGTAATTGGGGTTTAATTTAGTTAGTTGATTCAGAGGATTGAATAGTCAATCATTAAAGTCAAGTATGGTTCTAAGACTGCAGCGGGTTCAGTGACATTGGTTGCAGTGACTTGTAGTTGTTTAAGTTACTGTTCACTGTTTTGCCACTGAGACCTCATGAACTCATCTTCAGCTTTAAATAATCATATTAAGATCAACCTCTGTTGCTATAGTCAGCTGTAATCACCTTAGTATAATGCTACTGGAGATATATAATCAGTTGACAAGTTTAAATTTCTACTGGTACTGTTTTTTGCGCTCCCCAGTTTCTACCCACCCTTTCTCCTGCTGTCCTTGACAGCCCCTCGCAGTTGTCTCCCCCTCCTCCGGACCCCGTCCATCTGCCTCTGATCTGTCCTCCCGCTCCCTTCCCTCCATCCTTACTAAGTTTACCCATGCTCCCTAACCCTGATCCTGATCTGGATCCTGATCTTGAGCTAATTTAATATGCTGTGTTCTTCTTTACCTTTATTTCTTCATTGTTGTCTGTTGCTGTTCTTTCTCTTTTTGATAATGTCTATTCTTCAATGCAATATTCGTGGATTTTATGCCAACTTCCATGAACTCCAACTTCTGATTAAACAGTTTTCACCACTTTGTGTCTCTAGGATCCGATGCTTGGTGCTCGTCCTGGTCACTTACGTGGTTATTACTTTCTTTCTCCCCCCCTCCCAACCAGCTCCTGCTGGGGCACATAACTCTACTGCTCTCTTGATTTGTACTGATATTCCCTTCGTCCCCCCTACTGTTTCCATCACCTATCCATTGTTCTGCCGCCCGTGTTTTTGAGAGTAAATGATGAACAGTCTGTTCCATTTATCTCCCCTCAAATGTCCCGCTTTCACTTCCTGATCTTAAACACCTCCTGGACTCCTTGCCTTGCCGGTGCTCCTGTTGGGTGATTTCAATTGTCGACATACCCCTCTTGGGTGATGTTCTGACAAACACCCGTAAACCCTTCGTCCTCTCTTTCTTCTGAATTCTGGTGAAACCACCCATGTGGACTCTCGAACTCGCACCCTTTCCTGTCTTGATCTTTCTCTCTGCTCGTCGTCCCTTTACTTAGATCTCACGCGGTGGGTTCTTGATGACCTCCATAACAGTGACCATTTCCCCATCCTTGTTTCCTTTTCTCTTTTCACCCTCCCCTCTCCTTCCCTAGGAGCAGTTTGCCAAACCTGACTAGAATCTATTCACCCTCCGTGCTACTCTATCTGACCTCTCCTCTCTGTCTTTTCCTCGTGCCCTCCTCCTTTTTCATGACACTGTCTTCGACGCTGCCCTCTGCGCTCGCTCTACCTCCCAGGGCATGCAGAAGTGCATTCCCTGGTGGAATGCGGACTGTGCTCGGGCTGTCCCCTGTAAGCGTGCAGCCTGGAAGAAACACTGACGCTGGCAGGCGGCTGATTCTTTTATTTTGTTTCGGAAAGCAAATGCGGTTTCCCGTAGGATCATCCGTACAGCTATGAGTGAGAGTTGGAAATCTTATGTTTCCACCATTACGTCCGTTACTCCTCTGCTGCAGATCTGGAAGAAGATCCGCAAAATTGCGGGTAATTTCATTCCAGATGTCTCACTGGTTCTTCACCTCCGTGGTACTCTGGTGGTGGACCCAGTGCAAGTCGCGACTGAACAGGCTTCCCACTTTTATTCTGTTAGCTCTGGTTTTCATCTTCCTCAATCCTTCCTTCTTCATAAGCCCGTTCTTGAATCTCATCCCTTAGATTTCGACACTCATCTCCGCCTTCTCTCACTCCGAACTTCAGTCTGACTTGGCCCTCTGCGGTTCTATGAGTGGGCTTGGATGACATTCATTATGAGATGCTTCGCCATCTCCCTCCTTGCACGTCTCAGTATTTACTGGGTCTGTATAACCCGGTCTGGGAGTCATCGTCAGGCCCTGTGGACTGGCTCGATGCTGTTGTACTTCCTATTCGGAAACCGGGGTCTCTTGGGACATCCCCTAAGGACTTTCGCCCTATTGCCCTCACGAGTTGTGTCTGCAAGCTCATTGAGCATATGGTAAATGTTCGTCTGATGTGGTTCTTGGAACACCATCACCACCTCTCTGATTCTCAATTTGGTTTTGTTCACTAGGACTGAGGTCCTGGTGAACTTGGACGGCTATGTTCGTACTGCTTTTACTGCGAATTCCTCCGTTGTTGCTGTCCTTTTTGACCTAGAAAAGTCTTATGACACAACCTGGAAATACCATATTCTGTCCCAACTTCGTTCTTTTGATCTTCGTGGTAATCTCCCTCTCCTCCTCTAAAGCTTCCTCTCTGTCGTTCCTTTCGAGGTAAGCTTGGTACACCCTCTCTGCCTCTTTTCAGCAATACGAAGGTGTACCCCAAGGTAGAGTTCTGAACACTACTCTTTTTCTGGTTGCCGTCAATGGTCTTCATTCCTCCCTTCTGGCTATCTTGGTTCAAAGGGCCAAATAATGTGGGAATTTGACCTGTTAGATTTATATTTATTTAATTTATATTCGATAGCAATTTGTATGATGTTTAGCGGACTGTATTTCTGCATTATTCTCACAAATCGACTTCTAGTACATTAGGGGGGGGGGGGTATATTAAATTTAAATGTATATGCAGCCAATCAAACTACAGTATTAAACTACATATAGTAGTAAACAAATTAGGAGGTCTTATCTTATTGTATAGCAGGCTTAGTCCACCAGGTATAAACAAGGATGATGACACCAATTATCCTCGTGGTTGAGGCTAGCATCTCCACCCATGTACTGATGTACTAAGATTAATTCTTGCTTCCTCTTCTATTGCTCCTGTCAAAGGGCACTTGCTGTAAAGCCGGAATCCAATATATACGACAGCTATATCAGAGGAAACATTTGTATATTATTTATAAGATAAGGGCCTAGGAATAATTACCTGGGTTGAGTTGTGGTCCCTAGTGTTAACCAGTTCGCGTATATCTAGCTAACATAACTGGCCACAAATGTGGTAGTAAACGAGTTTCAGTAAGACACTTCCCTTGTTTGGATGTTGACTGCGTGATGATGATGGAAGAAACACTAATTTAATCTCCATAACACTTCGTCCAAGGAAGAATTATAGGAGCTAAACTCGCTCCAGTGACTCTGGTCTTAAACAACAAAGGCAGACTCTCCACCACTGACGCCCTGCCTCACCTTGTCCAGATGTCAATAAGTGGTAGAAGGGTCATATTTACTCTATTTTGGTACCTGACAATTAAGTTAATTTAAATGAGGTGTTTTTGTGGTGTTAAAAGTCCTAAGACTGCTGTATTAAAAATAATTCCCAGCAGAATAGCTGGCGAATTTAATAGCGACGTGGCAATGATGTCCCGTTTTCTATTGATGGAAAATTCCACTATAGGCTACATTTTCTATGGGTTAACTTGTGTATACAACCCAGCAGCAATATTATCTGCTTATTGTTTTTAATATTAGTAAATAGTGTCGGGTTTCCGACAAGTTGATAGGTGGGACCAAAGAGCCAAAGCTCAATCCCCGCAAGCACAACTAGGTGAATACATTTTTAATAAATTGGCTTTCATTGTTTCCAGCATGTTGGAGGTAGTTGATGGTGGATTGTGACGTTGTGTAGCTTTTGATTCTGTGTTTCACGAAAGACTGATACAAAAGGCATATTTTCATGGCACTGAGGGTGCTGCATGGTTGTTTCAAAGAAAACAAGGAGTTAGTATAAATGGAGTTAAATTAAAAGGGGCTATACCTTAAAAAATATTTGGCAAAAATCAAAGGTTGCAGAAAAAATCTAACAAAATCTGCTGGCTTTTGGCAACACCACGTGGCCTTATGAATTCTTCATGGCTATATATGTTATATCAAGGAAATTATTGGTGATATAAGCCACCCACCATCGGAAATTAGGCTGCTGCGCTATCTCTCGCTGTTGCAATACATAATTTCTTTTCAAATTTGGTACTTTTTTGTGAAATAAATTTGATTTCTTTACATTCTGATGGTGTTGACCAAACAACACACAAGAAAGTGAAGGGACGATGATTGGACCATTCTCCAGTCGATTGTGAGAATGTCACAATCAACCTGAGAATGGTGCAGGATGGACCGAAACGTCGTCGTCCCTTCACTTTCTAGTGTGTGGTTTGGTCAACATATTTCAGCCACGTTATTGTGACTCCTCGTCTGCATTCTGATGGTGTTTGGCATCAGAACCCACTGTGGTGTGAAGTAGGAGCAGATACCAACATTTAGTGTGCTCTCAACTATTATGGAGGCAAATATCTTCGTGGCAGTTAGTGTAGAAGGTAAGCAATACTTCGTTAGCATAGGAATAATAGAGCAGACAAGCTAGAGCTTGTCATACATACGCCACCGGCAGATGCTCCGTGGCCGCTTCCTCCCGCCGCCTCCTAACAACGAATCTTTCGTTGCCTTGTAGGTAAAGAATATCTTTATAAAGCAATACAAATCAAGTGAGTTCCAATATGATTAAAATAATTTTGCAAGTTTATGCAAGTTATTGACTGATACATCAGGGCTAATGATGTTATTAGTTAAAAAAAACTAATGTAAACACATACTATAATACTAGTAATATGTGAATTTACGTATGAATATAATAACAATTCTGGGAAAATAATTGTTTAGGGGCAAAATATTTTTTATCCCCTGTTCGTGCATGAGATATTTGCATGTAATTTTTACATGTTGGAATACATATACCCAGCAACAGGTAAGACAATTTAGAATGAAATTAGTTAATTAGAAGAGTGCCAGAATGTGTTTTAAATTTTCGTGAGTATCGATTTTACAACTTCAAGCTTCTGGCGGAGGCTTACTTTTCAAGCAGTTATCATGGAACTCCCAGAATATGTACAAAGTAACTAGCTCCACAAATTACATTCAGAGATTTTTTCAGGGCTCAATGTCCCCCGCGGCCCGGTCCTCGACCAGGTCTCCTTTTTCACCTGATGCAACCAGGTCACATATTTTTTTTCTACAACTGGATACATATTGTGGAAAAAAACTACGGCTAATCCAAGATTACATGCTTTTACAATAGCAAATTGCAAAACAATACAAAACTTATTTTTAATTTGTATTAAAGTCAGAATTTTTTAAAATGTTGCTATTTCATTGAAAATCGTTTATTTTATTTTTTTGTTTTTAATATTTGTCTTATTTGACTGAAACTTCTGTCAGTAAGAGGTCTTATCAGCACTATAAATTAGATACAGTACTGAGCCGCAATATTTGCAGATTTGCAGACAGTAAAGGAAGGGTAAGAAGTAAGTTCAAAAGACTCCAAATCGCTTCAAGGCGATCTAGAGAGGCTGTTAAATAGACGAAAGATTGGAAGGTCCAGTTTAATGCTCACAAATTTAGGGTCCTGAGGCTAAGTAATGGTGATAAGAGTTATCAGATATCGGCTGAATAGTGTTCAAATTGCGAAGCCTGAATTTGAAAAAAAAGATCTGAGAGTCATGGTTAGTAGGCATCTAAAGCCAAATAGAGTAAATATATAAATGTTTGAAATAAGGCAGATAGTAAAATGGACCTTATTTCTTGAAACGTTAGCAATAAACAATTAATAATATTCATATGCATTGTCGTGCTAGGACCCATCTAGATAATGCTGTTTATTGTTCATCACAGATGACTGGTTGATACAGATTAGGCCACCCAAAAGGTGGCACAGGCATAAATAGTCCGTGACGAGACAATTAATATAAATAGGACAAGTTTAGAATAATTCACTAAATAACAAATTACTGGGTAAGATAATGGACATGTGATCACTTGATCATTTCAAGCATAGATTAGACATATAAATACAAAGAGTTTAGTTAAATAGATTAGACATATTTTAAGAGTTACAAAGAGTTTAGTTAAATATGGTGGTTGAGTCTCCTGTCCCAGCTATGGAGGTTCCATTTGGCCTCGATTCTCTCTCTGATGCTGTGCTTGTTGAGGTGCGCTCCCCTGCTTCTGTCCCCCCTCCCCCTGATTCCCCTTGACCGCCCCTCTCCAATTCCCGCTCTGGACTCTATTAGTCTGCCTCTGGTCCATCCCACCACTCCCTTGACTCCATCGTCCCTGCTAGATTTACCTATGCCCCATAACCCCGATTTCACTGATCCAGATCCTTCTTAGTATACTGTTTTCTTTGCCTTTGCTTCTACATTCTTCAATGTTCCTGTTCTCTCTATTCTTGACAATGTCTCTCTATCTTGACAATGTTCTCTCTATTCTTCAATGGAATATTCGTGGATTTTATGGGAATTTCCACGAATTCCAACTAATAACAACACAGTTTTTACAGCTTTGTGTCTGTCTCCAGGAGCAGATGCTTGGCGCTCGTCCTAGTCATTTCCGTGGTTATTCATTTTTCACTCCCCCCCTCCAGCTTTTGCAAGGGCCCATAACTCTACTGCTCTCGTGATTCGTACTGATAATCCCCTACTTTTTCAGTCGCACATTCAGTGTTCTGCGGCTCGTATCTTTGTGAGTAAATGGTATACAGTCGGTTCCATTTATCTTCCCCCAAGTGTCCCACTTTCTCTTTTTGATCTTAAGCACCTGTTGGACTCCTTTCCTGAGCCTGTGCTCCTCTTGGAACGTCTGGGAAGACGTTCTGACAAACACCCGGGGACGCCTTCTCGAACCATTTGTCCTCTCTTCTTCTCTATCCCTTCTGAATTCTGGTGAACCCACTCATGTTGACTCCCACATTCGTACCCTCTCCTGTCTTGATCTTTCTCTCTGCTCGTCTTCTCTTTATTTAGATTTCATGTGGTGGGTTCTTGATGACCTCCATAACAGTGACCATTTCCCTATCCTTATCACCCTCTCCTCTCCTTCCCTAGGTGGCAGTTTGAAGAGGCTGACTGGAATCTATTCATCCTACATGTTGCTCTTTCCGAACTCTCCGATCTGTCTTTCCCACAAGCCCTCCTCCTTTTTCATGACACCTTCTTTGATGCTGCCCTCCGCTCTGTTCCTCACTCTAAATCCCAGGGCATGCAAAAGTGCATTCCCTGGTGAAATACAGACTGTGCTTGGGCTGTCTGCAGTAAGCGTTCAGCCTGGAAGAAACATTGACGCCGACTGGCGGGTTGCTTTTCTTTTCTTTCGGAAAGTGAGTGTGATAGCCTGTAGGGTCATCTGTACGCCCAAACGTGAGAGTTGGAAATATTATATCTCCACCATAACGACCGACACTCTGCCCCTGATCTGGAAGAAAATCCGTTAGATAATGGGTAAGTTTGTTCCAGATGTCTCATCAGTTCTTCACCTCTGTGATTCTATTGTAGCGGATCCAGTGTTGGTCGCATCCGAACTGGGTTCCCACTTTTCGACTGTTATCTCCGGTTCTCATCTTCTTCCATCTTTCCTTACTCGTAAGCCCCTTCTTGAATCTCGTCCCTTAGATTTTCGCATGCATCTCCAGCTTCCCTATAACGATTCCTTTTTTCTTTCCAAACTTCAGTCTACACAGACCCTCTGCGGTTCTATGGCAGCAGACTCCGATGACATTCATTATGAGATGCTTCATCATCTTCCCCCCATGTACATTTCAGTATTTAGATTCTGTATAACCATATCTGGGAATCGTCGTCAGTCCCTGAGGACAGGCTTGAGGCAGTTGTTCTTACTATTTGGAAACCAGGGTCTCTAGGGACATTCCCTAAGGACTTCCGCCCCATTGATCTCCCGAGTTGTGTCCGCAGACTCTTTTGAGCGTATGGTCAATGTCCATCTGATGTGGTTCATGGAACACTATCACCACCTCTCCCACTTCTCATTTTGGCTTTTACAAGTGTCGCAGACCGACTGATGTCTTGGTGAACTTGGAGGTCCTTACTGCCTTTACTGCAAAGACTTCCATTGTTGCTGTTCTTTTTGAACTGGAAAAGGCATATAACACCAACGGAAGATACCATATTCTGTCCCAACTCAGTTCTTCTGGCCTTCGTGGTAATCTCCCTCTCTTCCTACAAAGCTTCCTCTTTAGTCGTTCCTTTAGAGTGAGGCTTGATATCCACTCTCTGCCTCTTTTCGGCAATACGAAGGTTTGTCCCAAGGTTGTGTAGTGTTCTGAGTAGCAGTGTTCTGAGCACTACACTTATTCCTGGTTGCTCTCAATGGTCTTCTTTCCTCCCTTCTCTGTGGCATTTTCTCTGCTCTCCATGTCAACGATCTTACCCTTTGCTCTCGTAAGTGACTCGTCTTCCATCATGATGGCTTCAACTTGCGATTGATGCCATATCGTCCTGGGCCACTAATCATGGCTTTAACTTCTCTACACCTAAAAATTGTGTTATGACTTTTACTCGGAAGCAGGTCGCTCTTCTTCCCCCTTTGTCACTTTATGGTTATCCCCTTTTTGACAAAGAATCTGCTAAGCTTTTATGGTTAATCTTTGACGATCGTTTGTTTTGGTCACACAATATCTCTTACCTCCGAGTTGAATGCTCTAAGGCTCAAAACTTACTTAAGGTCTTGTCCCATATTTTCTGAGGAGCTGATAAATGCACGCTTCTCTCTTTACATTCCTCTCTCGTGCTTGATTATGGTTGTCTTGCTTACTCGTCTGCCTCTCCTATCTACTCTTTGCCGTCTTGATGCTCTGTACCATACTGGGTTATGCCTCAGCTCTGGTGCCTTTCTTTCGACTCCTGCCTTCTTAAGCATGTATGTTGAAACTGTCATCCTGTCTCTACAGGATCGTCGTGATCGCTACTGTCCTCACTACTTTGCGCGGTCCCTACAACCGCAGTTCCCCCCTTCTGTATGGTTGTCTCGCTCGCAAGGTTATCTTTCGATTCGTATCACCAATATTTCTCCTCGTGTCGTTCCATCCTTGTCCCCATTGAGGGTTTCCCTTCCTTTGTCGTCGTTGATTCTCGCAGTGCTCTGATGGCTCTGGAGTCCTTTAATCCAGTCCATCCTGTGGTAGTTGAAATTCAACATTGGCTGTTTCTTATCTTCAGCAGATTTAAGACAGTGGAGTTTTGCTGGGTTCCCAGCCATGTTGATGTGTCCTTAAATGAGCATGCGGATGCTATCGTTGCTGCTAAGGAGGCTATCCGCACTTGTCCCATCTCCCGTAAAGGTGTTCCTTATTCCGACTTCTACCCGGTTATTCATTCCTCAATCCTTGCCTGTCTTTACATGCATCTCTTGTTCTGTCTAAACTAGATTATGGTTGCCCTGCTTACTCATCTGCTTCTCTTTCTACTCTTCGCTGTCTTGATGCTCTGCACCATACTGGGTTGCGCCTCAGTTCTGGTGCCTTTCGTTCAACTCCTGCCCTCAGCCTGTATGTTGAAACTGGCGTCCTGTCTCTTCTGGACCACCGTGATCGCTGCTGTCTTCGCTACCCTTTGCAGTCCTTACAACACCCTCACTCTCGCATATGTCGTGCTTTGACTTTTGCTCCTCTGGTCCCTGTTCCCCTTCACTACCTCCCTCTTTCTGTATGGATGACTCACCTACAGAATTCTCTTTCGGTTCGTGTTACCAATATTTCTTCTCGTATTGTTCCGTCCTTGCCCCTGTGGAGGGTCCCCCCCTTCCTAAATTTTTTAAAACCCTGACCCATGTGACTAAAACTTTTACTCCCCTCCTAAAGTTCTGAAACGCCTTTTCCTTGAAGACCTCTTCCCACTCCATTCCCATCTTCACCAATAAGTCTAAGTCTGCAGACGGTGTAGGCTAGTTTCTTGTTTTTCCTTTCCACATCTATATGTGTCGCCTGCCTCTGGAGACTAGCATCTTAACAGGAGAACTTTATGCTAATCTCTATGCTCTTCGTCAACTGCTTTCTCACTGTCAATCCTCCTTTGTTGTTGTAGATGACTCTCGCAATGCCCTCATGGCTCTGGAGTCCTTAAATCCACTTCATCCGGTGGTATTCAAAATTCTACATTGGCTGTTTCTTATCTCCAGTAGATTTAAGAAAGTGGAGTTTTGCTGGGTTCCCAGCCGTATTGGTGTGTGTTCCTAAATGAACATGCGGATGCTGCTGCTAAAGAAGCTATCCGCACTTGTCCCATCTCCCATAAAGGTATTCCTTATTCTGACTTTTACCCAGTTATTCATCCCTCCATTGGCCGTTGTCAGCGTTGTTGGTCTTCTGTTACTTGTTACAAACTGCTTGCTCTTAAGAGTAGTGTGTCCCCATGGCTTTCCTCCTACCACCGTAACTGGTGGTGGGAAACAGCTCTGGCAAGGTTGCGTATTGGCCATACACGCTTAACTCATTGGCACTTAAACGAGCGCCACCCCCCCCCCCCTTCCTGTTCGGCTCGTTGTTGCCGTGAGGGGGCTTGGTGGGCGGCTGCTAGAGTGTGATGCTCCATGGAACAGTCCTATGTCCTTTTGTGGCCTTATCCTCCTCCTGCTGCTGTCCTCACTAATTTTGCTGGACAACTTTTCCTTTTGTTTCCTTTTTCTTCCCCTCTCTTCTCCTTTCTAATTGTCATTTCCTGCTGACCTTGTGCCTGTTTTGATCAGTCTTTTGGCCTTCTTTTGTTGTGACGCCCGGGTGTTTGAGGAGGCATACTCTTGCACCAGTAGAACTGTAGTACCCAACATCTGGAGCAAGGGGACCTTTTTATTGTCAATCCTTCTTTTGTCCCTGAACCCAATCTCGACGGACTGACGGTTCTTAAGGTGGCGTTTGAGGGGTGTATACTCACGACGCACCTCTAGGGGGCCCCGGCATGATTGGCAACATGTCTCATGTTGGGTGTTCCGCTTCTAATTGTGGCTGCATGGTAGGTGTGGGGACACATTCGTGAATGAACGTCTTTCCTCTCGTCTCTATGTCGAAATCTGTTCCTCTTATTCCTTCTCAGGCTCGTGGGGTGGGCGACCAAGCCCCTGAGATGGACTGTGTTGGAAGACCGGGCTCTGTAGCCCCCGCTGCATTGAGACCTGAACTTGCTCCTCCTTTGACCCTCCTGACTAATCCCTTCGGCTCACCTCCCTCCTCTGAGGTTGGGTCGAGCCACAAGCCCCCAGTGGTGACCAGCTCGTCCCCTGGCACGGCTCAGTCTCTCATTGTGACTACTGCGCCTTTTAACCCCCCCTCTCTCTCTGGGGGTTCTCAATGCTGTCCACGCCACAGCTGCACTCGCACTATCCCTTCCTGTACTGATGCATACCACGCCTTGTTTGGTCCTGCTTCGTGGGCCAAATACTTTGATCTCCTCCCTCTGGATTCTTCACCTCCTGACGATTTCTCCCTCCATAGGCACCTTGTTGATTCCGTAGATGCCTCTGTTACTTTTAACCCCACCTGTCTTGGTACACGTGTCATTGCTGCTTCTCAGGATGCAGCCACCCGCTTGTCCGCCTTATCCTGCCTTTGCGAGACCCCTATTCGGGTCTCCAAGAACGCTCGGTTAAATGCCAGTGTTGGCACTGTTCTCCTCCCACGCCATGTTGCGACTGGTGTTAGGAATCTACAGGCCTGACACGAAGATATTCGGCATATTCTCGAAACCGCAGGGACATTCTGTCCTCCAGGTAGACAAGTTTACTCGTCCTCCCTCGTGGTCGTCGCCGTCAGCCCCTTCGCATTGTGAAGATTACCTTTGATGGTAGGACCATTCCGCCCTTTGTCATTCATGCTGGTGCCAGGTGCTCCGTCCAGGAGTACATTCCCTCTCCTCGGCTCTGTAATAACTGCTGGAGGTTTTGGCATGGTGCCCTCCGATGCTCTGGTACTGTCTCTCTCTGTCCCTTGTGTTGGGGCGAAGGTCACCCTAAGTCGGAGTGCACTTCTCCTCTGGCTCGCTGCCTTAATTGTGGTAAGGTCCACCCTACCTTCTTCCGTGCGTGTGTACATTACAAGCTTGAGGCAGCCGTCCTCAGCTTGAAGCACCAGGAACGTTTGTCTTTTCCCGAGGCGAGGCGCCGAGTTCACCGTCTCCCACCTTACGCTGACGTCTCTAATGCTCGTGTGTTGCGCTCTTCCTCTCCTTGTCATTTCCACCTTCCTCAGTCTCACACCCGTTTCCAGGCCTTAGACCCAGACATGCCCACTGCCTCCTCCTCTGTTGAGTTTTGTCCCGAAGGGTCCCCCTCCTGGTCCTCTGTCTGGGGTTCCCCTTCTTTCTGCCCAGTCTGTGATGTCTCCCATGTATTCTTCCTCGTCTCCCTCCGATCCTCCTTCCCATCCTTCTCCTCCGTCTATTGACAGTCCCCGCCGCCTGTCAGTGCGGGCTGATGTCCATCACTCTCCCAACGGCCGTCGTGTATGCTCTCGTTCAGCTTCTCCTATTGAGACGCTGGAATCTGTTGCCCAGTACGTAGTTGCTGGGACACCTGTCTCTTTGAGTCAGAAGCGTAAGCCTGGCTCCTCTCCTTCCTCCTCCCCAGCGGGTAAAAAGGTTTCGCTTTCTTCTTTGCCCCCTACTTCTGACTCTCTCGCTCTGTCCCCTCCAGTTTCGGTGGTTACACCCCTGTTCCTGCTATGGAGGTCTCTTTGGTCCCCGCTTCCCTCTCGGTTGGTGACCTTGCTGAGGTGCGTCCCCTGGTTTCTGCCCCTCCTACTGTTGTCCTTGACCCTCAGTTGCCCCCCCCATCCTCCTCCTCCTCCTCTGGACCCTGCTTGTCCGCCCCTGGTCGGTCCTCCAGCTCCCTTCCCTCCTTTACTTAGTATACCCATGCCCCCTAACCCTGACTTCGCTGACCCTGATCCTGTGCTTCTTTAATGTGCTGCGTTCCATTTTCACCTTTGTTTCCTCACTGTTCTCTGTTGCTATCCTTTCTCTTCTTGTCGATGCCCATTCTTCAGTGGAACATTCGTGGATATTATGCCGATTTCCTTGAACTCCACCTTCTGATTTCACAGTTTTCACCCCTTTATGTCTGTCTCCAGGAACCGATGCTTGGTGCTCGTCCTGGTCGCTTCCGTGGCTATTCCTTTCTTCCCCACCCCTAGGCTGTTGCTAGGGCTCCTAACTCTTCTGCTTTTCTGCTGCCCGTGTCTTTATGAGGAAATGGTACACGGTTTGTTCCATTTATCTCCCCCCGAGTGTCCCGTTTTCTCTTCCTGATCTTAAACACCTACTGGACTCCTTGCCAGAGCCTGTGCTCCTGCTGGGTGATTTCAATTGTCGACATACGCTTTGGGGTGATGTTCTGACAAACACCTGGGGTCGCCTTCTTGAACCGTTCATCCTCTCTTCTTCCCTGTCTCTTCTGAATTCTGGTGAGCCCACTCATTTGGACTCGTGGACTCGCACCCTTTCCTGTCTTGATCTTTCTCTCTGCTCGTCGTCTCTTTACTTGGATTTCTTGTGGCGGGTTCTTGATGACCTCCATGGAAATGACCATTTCCTCATCCTTGTTACCCATTTCTCTTTTCGTCCTCCCCTCTCCTTCGGTGTCGGTTTGCCAAGGCAGACTGGAACCTATTTACCCTCCATACTACTCTCTCCGACCTCTCCATTCTGCCTCTCCCTCACGCCCTCCTCCTTTTTCATGACACCTTATTCAACGCTGCTCTCCGCTCTGTTCCTCGCTCTTTCTCTCGGGGAACTCGGAAGAGCGTTCCCTGGTGGAATGTGGACTGTGCTCGGGCTGTCCGCTGTAAGCGTACAGCCTAGAAGAGACACCACCGCCGGCAGACGGCTGAGTCTTTTCTGTTGTTTCAGAAGGCGAGTGCGGTGGCCCATAGGACCATCTGTACGGCTAAATGTGAATGTTGGGTGTCTTATGTCTCCACCATTACGTCCGAAACTCCTCTTCTGCAAATCTGGAAGCGTATCTGCATAATAGCGGGTAAGTTCGTTCCCGATGTCTCGCCGCTCCTTCACCTTCATGGTACTCTTGTGGCGGACTCGTTGCAGGTTGCGACCGAACTGGGTTCCCACTTTTCTTCTGTTATCTCTGGTTCTCATCTTCCTCAATCTTTCCTTCTTTGTAAACCTGTTCTTGAATCTCGTTCTTTGGAGTTCTACACCCATTTCCGACTTCCCTATAATGATCACTTCTCTCTCTCTCTGAACTTCAGTCTGCCCTGGCCCTCTGCCGCCGTAGAACGGCAGAGGACTCCGATGGCATTCATTATGAGATATTTTGCCATCTCCCTCCGTGCACGTCTCTGTGTTTACTGAGTCTATAATCAGGTCTCGGACTCGCATCAGTCCCTGAGGACTGGCTCGAAGCCCGGTTCATCCCTGTTCAAAAACCAGAGTCTTTTGGGACATCCCCTTAAGGACTTCTGCCCTATTGCCCTCATGAGTTGCGTCTGCAAATTCTTTGAACATATGGGGAACGTTCGTCTGATGTGGTTCTCAGAATACTATCTCCACCTCTCCCCTTCTCAATTTGGTTTTCACAAGTGCTGCAGCACAACTGATTTTTCTGGTAAACTTGGAGGTCTATGTTCGTACTCCTTTTGCTGTGAAAACCTCCGTTGTTGCCGTCCTTTTTGACCTGGAAAATGCTTACGACACCACCTGGCGATATCATATTCTGTCCCAACTTCATTCTTTTGCCCTTCGTAGTCATCTCCCTCTCTTTTTCCGAAGCTTCCTCTCTCGTTGTTCCATTCGAGTGAGGCTTGGTGCCACTCTCTCTGCCTCTTTTCAGCAATACGAAGGTTTGCCCCAAAGTAGTGTTCTGAGCACTACTCTTTTTCTGGTTGCCCTCAATGGTCTTCTTTCCTCTCTTCGTTCTGACGTCTTCTCCGCTCTCTATGTCGACGATCTTACCCTTTGCTGTCGGGGTGATGATACGCCTCCCCTACAACGGCGGCTTCAATTTGCAATTGATACCATGTCGTCTTGGGCCACCAATCATGGCTTCAGGTTCTTTACGTCTAAGACTTGTGCTATGACTTTTACTCGGAAGCATGTCGTTCTTCATCCTTTATGGCCATTCCCTTGTGTACAGGGATTCCGCTAAGCTTTTAGGGTTAATCTTTGACACTCATTTGTTTTGGTCACTCCATATCTCTTACCTCCGAGTTGAATGCTCTAGGGGCCTTACCCTCCTAAAGGTTTTGTCCCATACTTCTTGGGGAACGGATAGCCGTCTTGATGCTTTGTACCATACTAGGTTGCGCCTCAGCTCTGGTGTCTTTCGTTCGACTCCGTCCTCAGCTTGTATGTTGACACTGGTTTCCTGTCTCTCCGGGACCGCCGTGATCTTGCATGGTCCTTGCAATATCCTTCCTTTCATCTCTGGCGTGCTTTAACTTTTACCCCTCCTGTGGTTCCTGTTCCTCTTCACCCCCTCCCTCTTTCTGTCCGGTTATCTCACTTGCAGGATTCTCTTTCAGTTCATATTTCTAATGTTTCTCCTAGTATTGTTCCTTCTTTGCCCCCATGGAGTGTCCCCCTTCCGAAGTTTTGTACATCCTTGACCTGCATCACTAAAGCTTTTACCCCTCCTACGGTTTTGAAATGTCTTTTCCTTGAGGACTTTTCTTTGCACCCCCGCTCCATTTCCATCTCCACCGATGGGTCTAAGTCTGCGGACGGTGTAGGCTACTGTTGTTTTTTTCTGACCGCACTTATATGAGTTGCCTACCTCCGGAGACTAGTATCTTCACAGCTGAACCTATATGCTATTCTCTATGCCCTTCGTCTCCTGCTTTCTCGTTTTCAATTTTCCTTTGTGGTTGTCGCTGACTCTCGTAGTGCCCTCATGGCTCTCAGGTCCTTTAATCCGGTCCATCCAGTGGTCGTCGAGATTCAGCATTGGTTTTTTCTTATTACCAGTAAATTCAAGTCAGTTGACTTTTGATGGGTTCCCAGCCATATTGGTGTCTCTTTAAATGAGCGTGCAGACGCTGCCGCTAGGGAAGTTGTCCGCTCTTGTTCCATCTACCATAAAGGTATTCCTTATTCCAACTTTTACCCAGTTAATCATTCCTCTGTCCTTACCTGTCGGCAGGTTTGTTGGTCTTCTGTTACTGGCAACAAACTACGTTCTCTTAAGAGTAGTGTGTCTTCATGGCCTTCCTCCTACCACCGTAACTGGCGGTAGGAAACGGCTCTGGCGAGGTTGCATATTGGCCATACACGCTTCACTCACGGTCACTTAATGGAGCGTCGCTCTGCTCCTTATTGTCCAAATTGCATTGTCCCTCTTACGGTCGAGCATATCCTTGTTGAATGTCCTGACTTCCAGGACGAGTGTGTGTCTTGCATTCCGTCTGTCCCTCGCGGTCGCTTGTCCCTCGATAGAATTCTTGGTGAATCGAATACTTTTGATATCGTTCCTTTATGCATTTCTGTTCTCGTATTGGCATCCTTGGTGATATTTAGCGCCCTCTGATTATTTCACACATTTGATGGTGCTACATAACCTTCCCGGTTTGGTGCCTTCTTTTGATAATTACTTACCCGTTGACAGGGTCGTTGGTCTTCTGTTACTGGTAACAAACTTCGTGCTCTTATGGGTAGCGTGTCCCCATGGCCTTCCTCCAACCACCATAACTGGCGGTTGGAAATGCTCTAGTGAGGTTAAATATTGGCCATACACCTTTAAATCACGGGCACTTAAAAGTAGGACTGCCCTGCTCCTTATTGTCCAAACTGCATTGCCCCTCTTATGGTCAAGCATGTCCTTGTTGAATGTCCAGAATTCAGGACGTGTGTGCATCTTCCTTGCCGACCCTCACTCGCGGTAACTTGTTCCTTCATAGAATTCTTGGTGAATCGGATACCTTTGATATCGTTCGCATTATGCGCTTTTGTTCTCATATTGGCATCCTTTGTAATATTTAGCACCTTTTGAATATCCCTCACATTTGATGATGCTACATAGCCTTCCCAGCTTGGTGCCTTCTTTTGATAATTACATATTAATTTGATAAGTTCAGTTTATCCTCTTTCGTGAGAAATTTGTTCAATGTTTATATTTTGCCAAAATTAGGTACAGGCTGAATCAGTAGAACTCCTCACTTATTTCATAAAGCAGTGTTATTGCACCACAAATTTAGACAAATATTTGAAGAAAAAACTTGGGTTTTGTTCCAACCCAGGTGATGATTATGATTACCTGGCTCCCACCGTGAACATACTTAATACACTCATCTCAGGTGGTAGCTTTTGCATGAGAGAGATTTGCATATACATTGATATTATAAATAATGTATTTGGTAATATATTAGAATGCATGATAGTATTGTATGTTGTATTATACTGTATGATGAATGTCATGACTGGCCTGCTAAGTGAACAGGAAATGATCGTGTCTAATACCTGTGAATGGACAGGAAGAATATTGACCAGGGGTTGGGTTGCCAACTGTCACTTTCAATTTAAGAGAATTTTTTTTATTTAAGCCAATTAAGAATGTTTATACTTTTAGTTATATTAATAGAATGTGTCAAATATTATTTTAGTATGATTGTGTCTGATTGAGAACGATTACTTTTGTAATTAGTTTGATAGTTAAGAATATTATTAATCGTTCGTCATCCCTAGTAAGAGGCAGATACGGGGTGGTGAGGCCGGCGGAGCATTAGTAGTTAGTTGGGTCATGGTCTGGCAACAACTAAAGATATGTAATGGTTTTATTCTTTTGTTTTGTGCTTAAGTTAGATATTCTTATTTGTGATTACAAGATAACATTAAGCCATCTTTATTATTTGATATATATATTATATTGTGATCATTGAGCCTATCAGAATTTGTGTCACATATAAGGAATACATTATTATACGTTACATTTTATATGTGTGTTTGTGTCTCTCTTCAATACCTACTGGTACCAGTGCATAATCTTATCACAGGGATTATGGGATCATACCCCTTGAGGATAGTAAAGGTAATAAGCCTGAGTAAGAAATATTTCTGTGACAGGTACGAGCCAGGTTATAAAGCGGAAGTGATAACAGGTTCAACAAAGTCAGAGAAAGGGAAATGTTGAAGGGACCCTAAAGGTTGTTGTTAAACCGTAAGACTGATGTTGAACAATGCCTTTATTGAGACAACGAGCATTTATTGATGAGTTAAGTGCCTTCACTTTACCCATGTTACTTCCTTGCATCAGTACCATACAAGAGGAATGATACTAAAGAAATCATGATGTATTCATCACAGAGTCAAGCCTTGAGCGGCAACCGACAGGATGGGAAGTGTGTGGTGCCTCCGGCTGACGTCAAGAACGCTGACTCCTTCGATTATTCTGTTTATGTTTCTGATGGTGAGTCCTGTGTAGCAGTAATTTATGTTACCCTGAATGGTGAAATTTAACACCATTCACGGTGAATGATGTTACCCCAAGCCCTGGTGACTGAGTGAATGATAATACCCCAAACCCTGATGGTTGAGTGAATGATGTTACTCCAAACCCTAATGGCTGAGTGAATGGTGCTACCCCCAAGCCATGACGGCTGAGTGAATGGTGCTACCCCCAAGCCGTGACGGCTGAGTGAATGGTGCTACCCCCAAGCCCTGACGTCTGAGTGAATGGTGCTACCCCCAAGCCGTGACGGCTGAGTGAATGGTGCTACCCCCAAGCCATGACGGCTGAGTGAATGGTGCTACCCCCAAGCCGTGACGGCTGAGTGAATGGTGCTACCCCCAAGCCCTGACGGCTGAGTGAATGGTGCTACCCCCAAGCCCTGACGGCTGAGTGAATGGTGCTACCCCCAAGCCATGACGGCTGAGTGAATGGTGCTACCCCCAAGCCATGACGGCTGAGTGAATGGTGCTACCCCCAAGCCATGACGGCTGAGTGAATGGTGCTACCCCCAAGCCCTGACGGCTGAGTGAATGGTGCTACCCCAAGTCTTGACAGCTGAGTGAATGATGTTACCCCAAGTCTTGACAGCTGAGTGAATGATGTTACCCCAAGCCCTGACGTCTGAGTGAATAATGTTACCCCAAGTCTTGACAGCTGAGTGAATGATGTTACCCCAAGTCTTGACAGCTGAGTGAATGATGTTACCCCAAGTCTTGACAGCTGAGCGAATGATGTTTGATGGAAGTTGGTACGTTAAGTTTGGATGCGTGAAGTATATATTAACATTCAGCAGTAGTGATAACATGTCATATTATTTTAGTATTAATTAATTAATCATATCATAAATTTTAAGCGACAAGAAATAATAACAAAATTAGGAAAGCTAATTAAAAATATTAATGAACCAAAACATCCATATTTACTTCCTCGTTCTTCTTGCCAACAGTGAACATGGTGGTTGAGGCGGACCCTTTAAATGGCGTCAAATGTAATGTGGTTGACCAGACGAAGCAACGAGCCCAGAAAATGGTAAGTATTCACAGTATACATACGTATAATTGTCTGCTAAATGTAGTATTGGTTAGACTGATAGCTAAGATACTGACTGACATCAGCAAAAACATTGAAATGATAATCCTAGTTGGTGAGAGGACGAGCGATGGCGCCTCTGTGTGTGTTGGAGGGGGGGGGGGGTATTCACCATACAAGAACTAGTCGTCATTTTAAATTACAAGAGGAGAGACGTTGACAGCTAAGACATGTTCATATTTGCCGTGAACTCTCGGGCAGGCCTCAGTAATGAAGAACTTGTAGGCACTGCACATGGAAGGCGCTCTACGTGGAATGCACTACATATGGAGGACACTATACGTTGAATGCACTACATACGAAGGGCACTATACGTGGAATGCACTACACACGAAGGACACTATACATGGAATGCACTACATACGGAGGGTGCTATACATGAATGTTCTATACAAATATCCATGGAGATTCAGAATGGAAACAACAGTTGAGCAGAGAAGTCGTAGAATCAGCGGTGAGAGTGATGGACACCGCCTTGATCACTTCCTGAGAGTGTGTGAACATCTAAGAGACATTAGAAATATGTGTAGAATAATAAACCCCACATTATATGAGTTAGGAAAACACTATTTGTCAACTATAGATTCTGTTCTTAAAAGATTCCCCCATTTTGCACCCGTAAGATAACGTAAGATTTTAAGGGCTGACGAATGTTAATCTTCTTGTTTGATAAGCTGTTCACTTGAGACAGTTAAGCAAGTCCCAGCTGTGTCTAGGTGCAAGTGACAGGATAAACAACCCATAGGGTTTTCTTCCTATTGGGGAGTGTTGTACATGCTGCTATGACGGTATGTCCACTCACAGGATGAGTGGCGCTGCCCAATAAACTCGCCCCTCGGGGCAAAATTAAAAAATTGTAACTACATTGATGTGTAAGGAGCGTGCACTAAGGTCATATTCTTTGTATCGTTGCATCACAATATCTACATTAACTATCATCTAAAATATTATTGAGCTCCTGCAATTATAGGACACCACATGCGGCTCACTTGATCAAATGTTTCACTTTTCCCCAAACACAGGCACACACACATACGTCCCCAGTGCGGACGCGCGCACACGCACGCACTCACCCCCAATTTCAACTCTGTTGTTTTTCTCATTTCTATCTCTTAGCTCTTCATCTCTCAATTCTTTCCTTCGGCCATCTCTGCCAGATCGTTCATCTCTTTCTTTCAGGTCTCTTATTTAGTTATATTACATCCTCCTCAGCTCCCATTCACCTCTACAGCATCACTGATCTAATACATTCTCTCTCTCTCTCTACTAACTATGTCACTCTAAGAGTGTGTATGAACCCTAAGAAGGAGGAGCATGTGGGCCCCTGCATCACAAGTGTTTAATGAAGGTTTGTGTTGCAGGCACCTGGCTTAGATGCCTGAGTGAGCACCACTTTCACCGGAGGCTTGTGTTGCAGGCACCTGGCTAAGATGCCTGAGTGAGCACCACTTTCACCGGAGGCTTGTGTTGCAGGCACCTGGCTTAGATGCCTGAGTGAGCACCACTTTCACCGGAGGCTTGTGTTGCAGGTGCCGGGATCGGATCAAGTAATGAACGATTTACAGACGAAGCTGATGCAGACGATGGTGGTGGGGGAGACACACAACATCAGCACGCCCAACGGCGTCCATATAACTATGGGACTGTAAGCCAGAATATATTCTCGATTTTGTAAATAATAATTGACTTAGTGAACAATGCATATATTCATTGATGTTCAAATTAATATAAAGAGGCTAAGACAGCTTTATTTAGGTTTTGTAGCTTGCTTACAAGAGCAGCACATCAACACACACACACACACACACACACACACACACACACACACACGCACACACACACACACACACACACACACACACACACACACACACACACACACACACACACACACACACACACACACACACACACACACACACACACACAAAACCCGTCCAGCCCTCATCCCCTCAACCCCCAAAACCCACCCAGCTCTCATCCCCTCAACCCCCAAAACCCATCCAGACCTCATCCCCTCAACCCCAAGAACCCACCCAGACCTCATCCCCTCAACACCCAAAGCCTACCCAGCCCTCACCCCTCCTCATCCCCTCTCCTTCCATGTGACCCCCCACCCTTGCGAGGGAGGTGGGAGGTCCCCCCCACCCCCTCTATCCTTCCCCCTCCCAACCTCTCAACCTCTATCTGTCTCCCAACCTTACGCTATCTCCCAATCCCTCTATGCCCTCCCTAATCTTCAGACCCAGTATGCCCTTCCTACTCCAGACCTACCTACCCAGGCCCTACCCCAGACCCTCCTACCTACCTTCCTAGAAGCCCAGCCCCCAGTAGCCCCCCAAGCACTCTTTCTGAACACCCCCCTCCTGAACTCTTTCACCCCCCATACACCCCCCGGACCCCCCCAGACACCCCCCGGATCCCCCCGGACATCCCCCGGACCCTCCCCGCCCCCAGTCATCCCCCAGACACCCCCCAGATCCCCCAGATCCCCTCTGCCCCCAGTCACCCCCCAGACATCCCCCAGATCCCCCCAGACCCCCAGAGAAAGGGAGAACTCTGGTACAAGAGTTTCCATGAAGAATCTCAAGGTTTGGTACACCAATGCTGATGGGGTATCTAATAAAGCAGAAGAGATAAAAGAAAGAGTGAGTGAAGCAGATCCTGACATAGTTGCAATTGTGGAAACTAAAATTAATGACATGATCTCAGATGCAATCTTTCCTGAAGGGTACCAGGTGATACGAAAAGAGAGGACACAGAGACAGGGAGGGGGAGTAGCACTCCTAATAAAGCGGAAATGGAAGTTTGAAGACCTGGGAAATCGAGTTACCAATGAGTGCACAAGCTTCATACATGGAACTCTGACAGTAGATGGGAGGAAGATTGTGATCCTGGTAATCTACAATCCCCCACCAAACAGTAGAAGACCCAGGCAGGAGTATGATGACAACAACAAAGCATGTATAGATGAACTGCAGAAGGCAGCAACACTAGCCCACAGAATGAGAGCGAAGCTGCTGATCATGGGGGACCTAAATCATGGAGAGATAAATTGGGAATCAAGGAATCCCCATGGAGGGGACGAAACGTGGGGAGCAAAATTAGTAGATGTTATAGACAGGAATTTCCTGACACAACATGTGAACGAAGACACAAGGGAAAGAGGAGGAGATGCACCGAGCCTATTAGACCTGATTTTCACCCAGAACGTAGAAGATATCGAGAATTTAGGGCATGAAATACCTCTAGGGGCCAGTGACCATTGTGTCCTAGTCTTTGACTACATGATGGAATTCAAACTTATGACCATGGGACAAGAGATCTGGGAAAAGAGAGCTGACTACAGGAAAGGGGACTATATGAGGATAAGGGACTATCTGGGTGAAGTGCAGTGGGAGGAAGAAATTAGAGGAAAAACAGTCCAAGATATGATGGACCTAGTCATACAGAAATGCCAGGAGGCCGAAGAGAGATTTATACCAACGGTAAAGGGAAAAAATAAGAAGGAATATAATAACCCATGGTTTAATAGACAGTGTCAGGAAGCAAAAATGGCCAGCAGACGGGAGTGGAGGAAGTACAGAAGACAAAGAACAGAGGACAACAGAAGCAGATACAACAGAGCTAGGAACGATTACATTAACATAAGACGAACATCGGAAAGGGACTATGAGAACGATATTGCAATCAAAGCGAAAAAACAACATAAGTTACTACACAGTCATATAAGAAGAAAAATGTCGGTGAACGACCAAGTGACAAGACTAAGGAAGACAGAGGGGGCATATACTGAAAGTGACAAGGAAATCTGTGAGGCACTGAATGCCAGTTTCCATGGAGTGTTCACTACCGAGCCTGAGCAGCTCCCATTGTTGGAAGGGGTTACCCTAGATGAAAGACTATCAGATATAGAGGTGACAGCAGAGGAGGTAATGAAACAGTTGACAACTCTAGATGCAACTAAAGCAGTTGGACCAGACAAAGTATCACCGTGGATACTAAAAGAAGCAGCACAGGCCCTCAGCGTGCCTCTGGCAATGATCTTTAATGAGTCACTTATGTCAGGAGAATTGCCCAGTTGCTGGAAGAAGGCAAATGTCGTGCCGATCTTCAAGAAAGGAGATAGGGAGGAGGCACTTAACTACAGACCTGTATCACTGACAAGCATCCCCTGTAAAATACTGGAAAGAATAATTAGGCTGCGACTGGTTGCACACCTGGTGAACATTAGGTTTGTGAACAAACATCAACATGGGTTCTGGACAGGGAAATCGTGCCTAACAAACCTTCTGGAATTCTATGATAAAATAACGAGGATAAGACAGGACAGAGATGGTTGGGCAGACTGCATATTTCTGGACTGCCAAAAAGCCTTTGATACAGTACCGCACATGAGACTGCTGTTCAAGCTCGAGAGGCAGGCGGGGGTGGGGGGAAAGGTCCTAGAATGGATAAGGAACTACCTAACAGGAAGGAGCCAAAGAGTTACGGTAAGGGGCGAGAAGTCGGACTGGCGAACAGTAACAAGTGGAGTACCACAAGGATCGGTGCTGGGACCAATTCTATTTCTTGTATATGTTAACGACATGTTTACAGGCGTTGAGTCCTACATGTCGATGTTTGCGGATGATGCAAAGTTGATGAGAAGAGTTGTGACAGATGAGGATTGCAGGATCCTCCAAGAGGACCTGAACAGATTGCAGAGATGGTCAGAGAAATGGCTACTAGAATTCAATACGAGCAAATGTAAAGTTATGGAAATGGGACTAGGAGATAGGAGACCAAAGGGACAGTACACAATGAAGGGGAACAGCCTACCTGTAACGACGCGTGAAAGAGACCTGGGGGTGGACGTAACACCTAATCTATCTCCTGAGGCACATATAAATAGGATAACGACAGCAGCGTACTCTACACTGGCAAAAGTTAGAACATCATTCAGAAACCTAAGTAAGGAGGCATTTAGGGCGCATTACACTGCCTACGTAAGGCCAGTCTTAGAGTATGCCGCCTCATCATGGAGTCCCCATCTGAAGAAGCATATAATGAAACTGGAAAAGGTTCAGAGGTTTGCAACGAGACTCGTCCCAGAGCTACGAGGGATGGGGTATGAAGAGCGCCTGAGGGAACTGTGCCTTACGACACTAGAAAGAAGAAGGGAGAGGGGGGACATGATAGGAACGTATAAGATACTCAGAGGAATTGACAGAGTGGACATAGACGAAATGTTCACACGGAATAGTAACAGAACGAGAGGACATGGATGGAAGCTTGAAACTCAGATGAGTCACAGAGATGTTAGGAAGTTTTCTTTTAGCGTGAGAGTAGTGGGGAAATGGAATGCACTTCAGGAACAGGTTGTGGAAGCAAATACTATTCATAATTTTAAAACCAGGTATGATAGGGAAATAGGACAGGAGTCATTGCTGTAAACAACCGATGCTCGAAAGGCGGGATCCAAGAGTCAATGCTCGATCCTGCAGACACAACTAGGTGAGTACACACACACACACACACACCTCGTAGCCTGGTGGAGTGGGCCTCGTAGCCTGGTGGAGTGGGCCTCGTAGCCTGGTGGAGTGGGCCTCGTAGCCTGGTGGAGTGGGCCTCGTAGCCTGGTGGATAGCGCGCAGGATTCGTAATTCTGTGGCGCGGGTTCGATTCCCGCACGAGGCAGAAACAAATGGGCAAAGTTTCTTTCACCCTGAATGCCCCTGTTACCTAGCAGTAAATAGGTACCTGGGAGTTAGTCAGCTGTCACGGGCTGCTTCCTGGGGTGTGTGTGGTGTGGGGAAAAAAAAAAAAAGTAGTTAATAAACAGTTGATTGACAGTTGAGCGGCGGGCCGAAAGAGCAAAGCTCAACCCCCGTAAAAACACAACTAGTAAACACACACACACACACACACACACACACACACACACACACACACACAGACACACACACACACACACACACACACACACACACAGGTGCTGAGGGTGTGGGGAGCTGCACATCACCACACACAGGTGCTGAGGGTGTGGGGAGCTGCACATCACCACACACAGGTGCTGAGGGTGTGGGGAGATACACATCACCACACACAGGTGCTGTGGGTGTGGGGAGATACACATCACCACACACAGGTGCTGAGGGTGTGTGGAGCTGCACATCACCACACACAGGTGCTGAGGGTGTGGGGAGCTGCACATCACCACACACAGGTGCTGAGGGTGTGGGGAGCTGCACATCACCACACACAGGTGCTGAGGGTGTGAGGAGCTGCACATCACCACACACAGGTGCTGAGGGTGTGGGGAGATACACATCACCACACACAGGTGCTGAGGGTGTGGGGAGCTGCACATCACCACACACAGGTGCTGAGGGTGTGGGGAGCTGCACATCACCACACATGATGGGTGGTGAGTGAGTGAGAGTGATATAATATGTATATATAACAAGACGATGTTGAGAAATGCAACACTCATTGTTGTTGACTTAAATAGTGAGGAAAGTGTGGGGAAAGAAGTATGAGATAAAGGATGTGGGAACCCTGGAAACTTAAGATCAAGTCGGATGAAAGTTTCGGGGCCCGACCCCAGTGATTGTTTGGTACCGAAAAGTTCAGTGCCACAACTAATTTATCTTTGCGTGTTTGGTGAACAGGTTACCAGTGAGCAGCTTATTAGGAAGGATTGAGGTGGGAGAGACGGGCGGGGCAGTAACGCTGCCCCACTCCTTCTGTCCCTTTTCCAACTGCTCACACGATCCTGCCCTTGGCTTTACTGTTCGCCAGTGGCCCACCAACTTATTCGTAAGTAAATTTTCTTAATTTATTAGTAGAACATATTCGTGTCAGTACATTTTGAAATTGTAAATAGCTATACTTGATATATTTTACTACTATAAAACAGTGGGATAAAACATATCCATATGAAATAGAAAACAATTGAGAAATCATAATGTATGAATATATTCATCAGTTCTTATCCAAGTACTCACCTATTTGTGCTTGCGGGAGTTGAGCTTTGGCTCTTTGGTCCCGCCTCTCAACTGTCGATCAAATGGTGTACAGATTCCTGAGCCTACTGGGCTCTGTCATATCTACATTTGAAACTGTGTATGGAGTCAGCCTCCACCACATCACTGCCTAATGCATTCCACCTGTTAACTACTCTGACACTTTCTAACGTCCCTGTGGCTCATGTGGGTACTCAGTTTCCACCTGTGTCTCCTTGTTCGCGTACCACCAGTGTTGAATAGTTTATTCTTGTCTACCCGGTCGATTCCCCTGAGGATTTTGTAGGTTGTGATCATGTATCCTCTTACTCTTCTGTCTTCCAGTGTCGTAAGGTGCATTTCCCGCAGCCTTTCCTCGTTACTCATGCCTCTTAGTTCTGGGACTAGTCTAGTGACATACCTTTGAACTTTTTCCAGCTTCGTCTTGTGCTTGACATGGTACGGGCTCTATGCTGGGGCCGCATACTCCAGGATTGGTCTTACATATGTCATATACACGATTCTGAATGATTCCTTACACAGGTTCCTGAATGCTGTTCTGATGTTAGCCAGCCTCGCTTATGCCGCAGACGATATTCTTTTAAGGTGGGCTTCAGGAGATAGGTTTGGTGTGATATTAACTCCTAGATCTTTCTCCCTGTCCGTTTCATTAAGTACTTCACCTCCTATTCTGTATCCTGTGCCTGACCTCCTGTTTCCACTGCCTAGTTTCATTAATTTGCATATACTCGGGGTTGAACTTCAACAGCCATTTGTTGGCCCATTCACTCAGTCTGTCTAAGTCATCTTGTAGCCTCCTACTATCATCCTGTTTCAATCCTCCTCATAATTTTTGCATCATCAGCAAACATTGAGAAAAACGAATCAATACCCTCTGGGAGATCATTTACATATATCAGAAACAGTATAGGTCCAAGGACTGACCCCTGCGGGACTCCACTTGTAACGTCTCGCCAATCTGAGACCTCACCCCTCACATTGACTCGTTGTCTCCTGTTACTTAGGTACTCCTTTATCCAATGAAGTACCTTTCCTTTTCTTTCCTTTCCCAAGTGTCAGTGTTGCTGAGTGTGCAGGGGTCAACATTTGTGTGTACAAGGCTGCCTCCACCACCTCACTTCTAGGCCCATATGTTGACTATTCTGACACTGAAAATTATCTTTCTAATTTCTCTGTGAGTCATTGATATACTTTCACTGTGTGTCCCCATGTTGGTGTATTACCCATGCTCAACTAGTTGTTCTTGTCTGCCCTCTCTATCCTCTGTATTTTGAATGTGTAAATTGTCTCACTGTTTTTTTCTTTCATATATAATTTGATGATATTCATTTGATGTGGACTTGTGATGAGAGGTTTGGTGTAGTGTGAGAGTAGGATTTCCTCTCTCATATGATACCTGGTTTCCGCCACTCTTTCCCATAATCAGCTTCATGAATCAAGTAGCCACTGAAGGGAGTTTACTTTTATTTTGCTCTGGCCATCTCCTAGTTTCTAGCCTTTTTTCGTCGTTTTTTTCTTCTTCGTAATTTTTTCATCATCCACGAAAATTAAGAGGATGGAATCTCTCCCGACTGGTAAGTCGCTCATATAGATTACGAATAGCACTTAGGTCAGAAATCACCCTTGTTGGACGCCATTGGTAACATTCCGGCGCACTCTGACGTCTCTCCTCTCAATGTGACTGTCTTCCCTGTCACTTCTGCCAGTTTGTAAATTACTACATGTGAGGTAGATAGGTGAGGTAAGGTAGTGACTGTCAGAAAGTCAAAGGCTTTCTGACATTCCAAAAATATACAATCTGCGCGTTGACCAGACCACACACTAGAAGGTGAAGGGACGACGACGTTTCGGTCCGTCCTGGACCATTCTCAAGTCGAATGAGAATGAGAATATCGACTTGAGAATGGTCCAGGACGGACCGAAACGTCGTCGTCCCTTCACCTTCTAGTGTGTGGTCTGGCCAACATACTTTAGCCACGTTACTGTGACTCATCGCCTGCATACAATCTGCGCACCTTTCTCAAGCAAATTTGATCTCAACTGTCCAGTCATAGAAAAGTCAAGCTTGTGTGGCAGAATTAGCCATTTCTGAAACCGTGCTGGTGTTCTGTTATTATGTTCCTTCGTTATAGATGTTCTACTAGCCTCTTTCTCGTGATATTTCCACCCCCTTCCAGTCTATAAAAAAAGGGACACAGGCCTGCAGGTTAATGCCTCTTGTTTGTTTCCATTTGTTACATTGGTTCTACGTGCGCTGTTTTTCTACTCTGGCATTTCTCCAGTTTACAGTGACGTGTTACAAACCATAATAAGAGTCCAACACAAGGCTTCTATTTTTTTTTCTTTTTATCAATGATATCTTATAAGATCCCATAGTTTAATGTCGTGTCGGGTTCCACTAGGCGCCTTTTGACTTCGTCTGTGGTATCTTAAGACGTCCAGTGTTGCTTTGTTTGATTCAGTCTCCCTAAGCTCAGACTTTCTCCATCCTTTGTTAGTTATATTTGTCCTATCTTCAAAGTTGTTAAAGTAGTCCTGACAACCAGGTTGATAGAGGAGTGTCAGTTCAGACACCAGAGTTATTAGCAGCTTTATTCTTAACACCGTTATTGTGTTGTTCCTACCACTTACCGCTTATTATGTAATGGTCCAAACCTCAGTAATTGTGTAGGATTGTTGATCGTACGACCAGTAATGGTGTTTACATAATATTTAGTTTTGTATGGTAAAAATCTTGTTGACGAGCAATATTATTTGCTTTCAAAATTGTTAATATTTTTCTTCATTGTATCTGCTAACAAATGTAATATTTCCAGACTTTTTCGGGCGGTGCAAACATGCTCTCACCGGGAACCAAGATCATTGAATTTAGCCTCCATACGCGCAACCTGGAGGAGGTGCAGGTGGACGGCCTTCCACCGGAGCACGCCGTTTATGTCCATATCCCGAAAACGGCAGGAGCGAACGGCAACACAACTCTACCAGGTATGAGACTTTGTGCAGGAGCGCGAGGCCACTTGACTCTGTGATATAAAGCCCCCTGTGACTCGTCTCACTGGGGCAGCCATATATCTCTGCCACAACCTGCATCTTCTCAACGGATGTGCCAGTGAACCGATCTAATTTTTTGTGCTCTAACATGAGTTTTCTAATCTAGAGGTTATATCTTGAGATGATTTCGGGGCTTTAGTGTCCCCGCGGCCCGGTCCTCGACCAGGCCTCCACCCCCAGGAAGCAGCCCGTGACAGCTGACTAACTCCCAGGTACCTATTTACTGCTAGGTAACATGGACATTCAGGGTGAAAGAAACTTTGCCCATTTGTTTCTGCCTCGTGCGGGAATCGAACCCGCGCCACAGAATTACGAGTCCTGCGCGCTATCCACCAGGCTACGAGGCCCCTTAATCTAGACCACTAATTCTCCCATTTCTTTTAGAGGGATGCTGGTAGTTTCACGTCAGATTAGCACTGACGTCACTGATATTTACAGCTATAATTGAGATAAACATTGTGTTCATGTTAGTGAACAAACATTACGGGGATTACGGTGGACAGGCATAAACAGCTCTCGCACACAGCTGTAGATTAAATCTCATCTGTCCTATACACGCACACATGTACAGTGTTGAATACTTATGTTTACAAATATACACATATTACTGGGCACCATTGTGCATAAACGTTTTAGTTTTCCAATTTCATCCCCGAATTCACATATTTTTTTTAAGTTATCAGCAACCTTTGATCTCTCAATATTATTATTGTCTTGAGATAAAAACCCCACATTTATGTATTTGTGTAATATATGTAATGATTTACATCAAGTCTGGGTCCAGTCTTCTTCTCCTTCTTGACCTCCTGACCAAGTCACCTCTAATCTCGACAGCCGATGTACGCACGGGGAGGTTTTCTGTGGAATATTGGTCACTTGTGTTTTTTTTGTAATCCTGATATTCTGATAACTGGAGTTGTTAATAAAGCTATTCGCCTGGATGCTATCCCTCATAACTCCCTCCATACCCAAAGGACACCGACTGTTGGGAATACCTACATTTATCCATTTATTCAGATCTAGCTTGAATTCATTTTTTTCATGTAAACAATTTTTCATGTAAATCTATTCTCGGGAGTCAAGTTTTTGTTACCAGCGTAAGTACTTAGAGCATTACTTAAAACTCCTTATACTACTCTTCTAGTCCTAATATTTTTACATTTAGAGATTATTTCACACTTCTTAAAATCAATATTGTAATCCTTTTACCAACTATGGTTTGCTACAGCACTATTACCAGCTACATGCTTTCTTGTGTTTTTAATTCTGATCTTAAGTGTTTGCCCTGTTTTCCCCCTCATAGACTTCGTTGAACTCTTTACAAGGTAATATATAAATGCCTTCCGGATTTTTATCATCCCCTACTCTCTCCTTACAAACCCTTTCACCAATTATATTTGGGTAATTGAAAACAATTTTGTGTCTTGTATCAATAGCATTCTGGGTCATTTTATTTAACAGAGAGGTTAGGTTACACGGTAATTTAAAAACTTTTCTTAGCAGGATTCCAAAGGAAGTAATAATATTAGGACTGGAAGGGTAGTATAAGGGGTTCTAATTAATACTTTGAATATTTATACTGGTAACAAAAGGTTTACTTTCGAGGATAGATTTACAAGACAAATTAATATAGGTGAATTAAAACTAAATCTGAATAAATGAATGAATGTAAGAATTCCCAATAGCCGCTCTCCTTTGGGTATGGAGAGGGTTACGAGGGAGAGCATCCAGATAGATACCTTTATTAATAACAACTATAGTTCTCAGAACATCAGGATGACTGAAAGGACAACTGATTATAATTCCATAGAAGACATCCCCGAATGTACATCAGGAGTCGGGAATAGACGTGACCTGGCCAGGAGGTCAAGAAGGATAAGAGGACTGAACCCAGGATAACAGCCTCCAGGTAAAATCCACGAAGCAGGAAACCCGACAAGTCCTTCTCACTGTATGAGGACGGATTCCAGAGAAGCTTGAACTTGGCATTTGGGACGTGTTCCAACACAGGCCTTACACCTCAGAGCTCGTCAGATGCTTCAGAAGTCAGAGATTTGGACATCACAAAGACGGCTGCCAGCGCCCAGTGAGGTGTGGAGTTTGCAGCCAGCCCCAAGACACGAAAATATGCCTTAATAAATACAAGGCTAACCAGCCAGTTCAAGCGAAATGCCCAAATTGTTCCAAGGCACACCACACCTGGAACCTAACATGCCCTAAAAGGCTTGGGGTCAGATTCAAGAAGCAATTACGCAAGTACTTACAAACGTGTACATCGTTCCTCAATCTTTGACGGCTTTGGTTACATATATTAAAGAGTTTACATGTATGAAAACCTCCCAATCAACTGTTGTTATCTTTATAAACAGCCTATTGGTGCTTTGTAGTTCATTAACTATTTAATAATTGTAAACAAAACCGGCAAAGATTGAGAAATGATGTACAGGTTCGTAAGTGCTTGCGTAGCTGCTTCGTGAATCTGGCCCCTGATCCACAAGACCCCCCCCCCACGTCCACAGCAGAAGTACAGAAGTGTCACCCAAAATATATTTCAGCTCCCCTGTCCACAAAAACAGCATGGAGGTTACCAAGACCAAAGCAGTGGACGCGGTACATGCCACATCGGTCATGGTGAAGGGTGAGAAAGTCTCTGTCTAAGACAGAGGAATGGTTGGGGCCCAACACAAAATAGTTCAACGTAATCGCCTGCTTATTGCACCCAGTAAGCACACTGGGGACAATAAAGGCAAGAGTGTCCGAGTTTCCACTGACAAGGGCCGAAGAGTAAACAGGCCCCAAACCAGTACAACAGTAAGTAGTGCTCCCGCACAACTGGACACCCTCTGGCCAATGCTTAAGGCCTTGGTCACGAAATTGGTCCAAACTTTGCTGTCAAAACACGGTATTACACAAACCACTGAGACTCGAAAGACAATTGAGGACAAGGTCAAGAAATTCAGAAAAACAACATCCTCACCTTCAAGAACGCGCAATGCGTAGCAGCAACCAAAGGTATAGACATCCTGATACTACAGGAAAGCTTCCTTCAAGACGGATTAGAACCTAAAATCACAGGCTATCAAGGCTTCTTTCCTCCATGGGTCAACGGGCAATCCAGGGGATGTGCAATCTATGTGAAATGTGACCTGATCTCCAAGCCCATAACCAGCCCACCCGATTGTAGAGCAGGGACAGAGGTGATGGGAGTATCCATAGAGCTAAGACAAGACAAACTTGAAGTGTTAAATTTTTACAGGTCTCCACGTGCTGAAATGGATCTCTCAGTGTTATTTGGACAAACACAATAATTTGTGGTGATTCAATGCCCATCATCGTTTGGCACTGGGCTCGAACACAACAAATGAAGCCAGCACTCATATTGTACATCTACTAGACCAGCTTCCATAAATCCAAATCCTAAACATGAATGAACCCACCCACATCCAAGGAGGTAGACTAGACCTTACCTTCATTTCAGCCTCCCTAAGAGATACCGCAACATGGTCAGTTGAGCCCACACTCACAAGTGACCATTATGGGGTCCAAATTGGTCTGAAGTTGGATCCACCCACCTATCAGGGCTTTCCTAATTGTTCTCTCAGGTGTCACCCAATTTTCCCTGGGCTTTCGCCTCATCAGGAAGCCGCTGATAAAATAAAAAAAAATAATACTCCAACTTTCCAACACCAGGGCACCAGCGGAATACACACTGGAGAGTCAACCGGAAATTATCCTAAATATGGAGAAGGCGGCTCAACGTCATAGAAATTGGGATTCGACTCAGAACTGGCCTATAGTCATGAGCACACACTATAAGTGAGCCACTAAGACTTACCCCTCTCTCTCTCTCTCTCTCTCCTTGTCCTTAGGTGACCTATTTTTAGTTCCCCGTTTTCTGGATGTTGTCGTCCGGCCTGCAATTATTTATCTCTCTCCTCTTAGAACTCCACACCAGGACAAGGGCAAACACAGTTGTCAAACAGACAAACATTTATTACAAACAACTAAGAATGAAAAAATAGCATGAAATTTCCAGGTAATGGTTCTACAAAATAGCATCACACTTTCAAATTATCAATATTCAATTCAATAATTGTCTCTGCTAGACTTCTGCTTGCTCCTCTTCAGCAACCCACTGTGCCTCAGTCACCTCGTCGTCTGGGTTAGGCTTATTACATGTAAATTTAATAATACCCAAAAAACATTAATGCATTCACCATGCATTGTCAGGTATATATACCTAAAGACGACAAAATAACTTATAAAATAATTAGAAATCTCGGCCCAGATGGAGATGCTGTATACCTAACGTTAATTAATTTAGCCTGGACTTCTCAAACATGACCTACAGCTTGGAATAGGGCAAACATATTGCCGATCCCAAAACCCAAAGATCCAGCTAATTCATGGTACATCTCTCTCCAAAGCTGTGCAGCCAAGACGGCTGACAGAATGGTATTCAACAGACTTGAGGGGAAAATACCTAAACTGCACCAGGACATGTATGCATATTGCATAAGGGGGTTGGCACATTGGAATGTGTTACCACTCTGTTAGCCCAACTGAATGACAGACCAGGAATGCTGATATTCCCGGACCTCGAGAAAGCCTTTGAACTGGCTAGCGCCCCAGCTATTCTTTGCTGCCTCATCGACAAAGAAGTCATAGGTAACCTGCTCTCCTGGACCAAAAACTGTCTCATAAACAGAGACAAACTCATAAACAGAAGCAAACGTGAAACTTCATGGCACAGTCTCTGAATACAAAAGACATGAAAACGTTACACGGCAAGGAGGTATTCTCAGCCCCCTTCTCTTCAACTGTTTAATGGAAAGAATAATGAGGCTGAAACTCCCACATCACTGTAGGCTGCTACACTACGCGGACTTTGTCATCATCATAAAAGGAAGGGATGCGGCGCACCTTGCACCCAAATACTTAGACTGCATCAGTGAAGAGGCACAGCAGATTGTGATCAAACTCAACCCCACCAAGACAAAAGCCATGTCCATAAAAATAGTGAAGCCCAAAAATCAACTCAAAGTACAGGTTTACCCATCATAATGGGTGGACACTTAAGAACATCTAGGATTAATCCTTAACACGCAAATAACTTTTAATGCTGAGGTCACTTACTTGAAAGAAAGAACTGCGGCCCGGACAGCAATCCTAAGATCACTAACCTCCCTCTCTGGAGGAGCCAATCTGCAAATCCTTTGCACATACTATGTAAAGGCAGTCAGATCGATGATCGACTATGCCAAACCTGCACTCACAAGCTTATCATAACAACAGTGGGAAAGTTGCCCAAAACAATGCTATGAGAGCTCCCTCGGGAGCCCCTATGTGAACTCAGACTTGAAAACAAGTTTGACCAATCTTAAAGAGAGAATATCTCTAAGAACAGCTACGATTATTAGTAAGATAATTGTTTCCCCCCTGATCCAATCCCAGTATTACAGACCTTGGTGGTTGGACTTGACCAAAACAATGGAAACTACATTTCAAAAACATGAATCTGGATAGAGGTGGTGATCATCTACACCCAAACTATACTTGTTCCCCCACTATGGGAGGAGCCTACCTTCAAGATAGTAATAGGTCTTCCGATGAAAAATGCTGCCTATGATCCAACACTCTTAAGGCGCATCATAGAAAAGCAAATGTATAGCACTGCAGTAGCAAGAGACATATTCTGCACACATATTCTGTGTCAACCACATCTTCACAGACTGATCGGTTGACACAGAATACGAGAGTGCTGGCGCTGCTCTTTGCACGGCCAGCGTACAGGCATACTGGAGACTGGGAGGACCAGTATCATCAACCCAAACTGAGCTGTTTGCCATACAACAGGCATCCGCATATGTGATTGCACAAAACACTCAAAATACAATCATACACAGACTCAAAAGCGTGAATTCAAATATGAGAAAAAAGCAGTGGAAAGATAACGTGGAAATAATTACCACCATTTTGTATCTATGAGCAGTAGCTAAAGGAAAAGGACTCAACATCACCCTAAACTAGATCCCATCCCATGTTGGAATCCCATTAAACGAGAGCCGATAAAATTGCTAAATTGGCTTCTCGTTATCTAGTGATCCGCAAAACAATTCAACCCAGCCTGGAGTACATAAAAAATACCATCACCAAAAAACTAGCACACCTCAACAAAGCTCATCTACATTAGAGAGTACCCGAAGGCTCGCCCATTACAAAATGGTATTTTCTGACTTCCAAGTTAGACAGGTAAAATATCCCGAATGGAATTCATAGGGAAATAGTAGTTCGGTTATATAGACTACGTCTAGGTTACAGATGCAACTGGGAGATTCGTGAACCCAGAGATTGGGAATGAATCTTCTGCCAAACAGAAAAACACTATCTCCTGTAATGTGAAACAACCAACGACCATAGAAGAGCTTAGAAGAGAAGACCATAGAAGAGTCCCTGAATCTTGAAGGAACCAACCTGAAGATATGAACACTGCCACTCTACTGGTAAAAAAAGGTGTCCAGCAGCTGGACACCCTCATAAATACTGTTAAGTAGTATCCTTCCCGCGATAGCAGCCACATAGTAAGGACTGGCGATTTAAATGCGAACTCAGGACATAGTATATCCTTTCACGACCAAAGATCACATTCACTCCAAATAATCTACCACTTACGGGTTATTCATGCTCGTGTCACCTCTTGGGTGGCTTAATCTTCATCAATCAATCAATTGGTAGCAGCCTTATCAGTCGTTGAGATGTAAGTCTGGTCCTAACCACATACTCAGACTTTGATAAAGCACTTAGGAGAGTGCAAAAGACGATGTAAAACTTTACATAAAATACACAAATACTTAAGTATTTACATAAGTGTGGGGTTATATCCATTGTTATTATGTCTGCAAGAAGACATTACCATTACTTATTATTGTGTTTCTTATTCCTCCCAAAGGCACTAAATGCACTAACTGCCCCAACTGAGGTTCAACAACCATGACCCGTACTGAACCAACGGGTTCCGTACAGGCCAATATATGTTCGAGCCACCTGCTTTGTTTATAACTTTACCATACAGAATAGTTGCCAGCCCGTACACTGAATCTCCTTGACTAACAACATAGAAGACCATAAACTCTAAACGTCAGAATAAAACAAATACCAGGACAGCATGACGGTCGGTTGTGTGTAAAGCTACACCAGACTAGACTATGGCAGACCACATATTGAGCCATCATTGCTACGAGCACAGATTAGCATAAGCTAGGTCGTGGCTGATGATAGGTCCCAAGACCTCAGCTGGAAACTGCAATATACAGGAGAGACCTGTTCAACAAGACACGTGATCATGGCGTGCCCTATCCAAAAATCTCAAAAAGGCATGAGTGGGCAATGGATAGCGGCATTAAACAAAAATGGTCACAAACGAAGCTGCGAAGCAGGACCAGGAGTAAGAAGAATGAACTGTGTAATTATGATGGGCGCCGTGGCAAAAGGACGTGCCCATAGTATGCATGCCCAACATAAATGCTCGTATCCAAAGATGCAGTCTAATGAAACCACCATAGTGGAAAACTCATTTGGAAAATATTCCATGTTGACCCAACCAGGACATTTACCTCTGTAAAGCCAGTCGTTTACTAACACATCGACAGAAAATATCCTGTTAACATAAACACACTGCACAATGAATCAAGAATTTCCATGGATTGACACAAGTCATTTAACCAATTAATATTGGTTTTCACTAGCCTGAAGTGCTCAGGAGAATAACTAATTGGTACAATTTAGAAATACTTATCACATATTTTACAATGAAATTAGCAAAATACTTCCATGCCTTCAGTTTGTGTCATTTTTAAAGTGTTCTTTCCGGTTCCCACAACCTATAATAAAATGGTACTCATTACTATATTTCTGTATCTTCAGCAGTACAACTTTTTCTATGACGTTGATCTCTAAGCAGTAACGAGGACACCTAAACTTGGCTCTATCCTAGCTTGACCAAATTTTGATTTCCTGTTTATGGTGTTTTGTTTCTACTTCTTCCCTCACACTTCCCATTTGTCTTCACAACCTTCTCTCAGGTATATTGACAAAAAGTGATTTTTTACCTGTAAATAATTAATGACTTCTTTGATCTAATTATATATCTTTTTATTCATAAATATTCAAGTGTTTGACTTTATACAGAATCAACACTATTTCATGAAATGGTTGCAATATATAAATAATAACCAAATACTAGTGGATAGAGAGTTAAAATGCATATTGTTAATCCATGAGGTATCATTATTAATCTATAAAATAATTCAAAATTTCTTGATAGTTATATGAAAAATCATTAAAGCAGTTTGTAGATAATTGTATTTAAAATTATTTATTAAAATAAAACCGATTTTAATCATTGAAAGTAGATAGAATAGGTACTAGTATACAAATTTTCATAATCCAGTAGCCAGGAAGCTTCCCACACACACACTAGTTCCTGCACAATAAATTGTGATCTCTATCGTTGAAAACTGACTGTGTTTGACCAGCCATGGTGAGTGTTGACGCCATCAACCAGTCCTCCCGGCAGATCATTCCAGTCATATACACCACCTTCAACGTGTCTGTGGTGAGTAATACGCAACTTCGGTAAGTAATACACCACTTTCAACCTCAATAAACTCAGTAATACACCACCTTCAACCTCACTTATCAGCCTTTGTGATGAGTAGAATTTTTTTGGGTTAGATTTTTCAACGCATGAATAAACCTCTCTGAACAATTATGAACTGTACCATTAAGTAACAACCTGTACACCATACCCAAAATGTCTTCACCTGAAATATTACTATATTTTTCCAGATTACATAAACCTTTGGCAATATCTACATAATTCACATTTATATTATAGGCGGGAAAACTAAGACAATAACCCCAGAAGAGTAATCGTATCATCATCCAGTTGTCTGCTAGAAAGACTATTATCAACAAAGTCACTGTTCGAGTGTTTGTTCCACTCACTTTGCTGAATAATCCTATTCAATTTATAATCAAGTTTTGAACTCACGTCCCTGCAGGAAATGGGGATGTACTCACATTCCCATTTCCTGATGGGCAGGTGATCTATCTCTCCCTGGTGGTTGGCTATAAATTCTGCCCACCAAAGCTTCCCGCCGTCAGTTACTGCCCCGCTCCTGTGCCAGGTAAGTCCACAACGGGCTCACCATAGCCCGTGCTACTTGGAACTTTTTTGTTCCGAGTAGCTGAATCTAAAACAACAAACAACAACAACAGCTTCCCGCCACCCCAGTTACAGCCCCACTCCTGTGCCAGGTAAGTCCACTATGGGCTCACCATAGCCCGTGTTACTTGAAACGTTTTGTTTCCAGTAGCTGAATCTTAAACAACAACAGCTTCTCGCCTTCACGACCATAGATCACATTCATTCCAAAAAAAATATACTACCTCTCGGGTTATTCATGCCCGTGCCACCTCTAGGGTGGTTTAATCTTCACCAGTCAATTAGCTTCCCTACTCTACGGCGGCCTAGAGAAGAAGGTCTAGAGAAGCTACGATGGCCACCGTAGTCTTACTCAACAGCCCTGGGTCTATGCTTCTCATAGACACCAAATAAGAGATATCTAGCTTGAGTATTACAGACTCTAGAATGAGTACACCCCTGACGGCTTGTGCTCTAACACAGTCTAAATGCCAGCTGGTAATCTCTCCTCTCACATTGTCTAGTTCGATACTTATTCAATACTAGCTGTACCCGGCCATGCATTGCTGTGGCTCAGCAATGCATATGCGTAGCTGAGCCACAGCACCCTTCCCCTGTCTCCCAGTCCTCCCCACCATTCCCCTCATCCTCCCAACCATTCCCTACTCCACCGTCCCCTTGTCCTCCCCTCCATTCCCCTGTCCCCTTTGTCCTCCCTACCATCCCCCACTCCAGCGTTCCCTCGTCCTCCTAACCATTCCGCACTCCATCGTCACCTCGTCCTCCCCACCATCCCCCATTTCCCTGTCCCCTCGTCCTCCCCACACCATTTTCCCCTCCCCTGTTCCCGGTTATTTGCGATAACCGGTTACATTTGAGTTCGGTTATTTGCGATAACCTTGTTACTGTGATATCTGGGTCAAAGTTTTAAATGGAGGAGGGATTTTCTCCTTTTCCACTGTTTCTTTTTTGCTTCTGTTTAGCTCACTAGTTAGTCTTGTTTTAATAGCATTATCTTGGTGGTGGATGTAGATGCAGAATGTTCACCAGTTTGGCCCATTCTTTGACTGCTTTTCTAATCATTGTAGTCGTTGTGGAATTTGCATCTAATGCAGCTGTTGTCGTTGGATTAAAAATGTTGAGTTTGATGTCAGGGCTTCAGTTGCTTCAGGTGTAAGTAAAGCAATAGTGGAGCCTCTGCTTCTGTTCCACACAAATGACACTCTTTAACTACAGGGTTTATTACCTCCCAGCAGCACTTATAACCAAGTCTGAGTCTGTATGGCTACTGCAATGTATCTGAATATCTTTTTGCCAGGCTTGAAAGAGTAATACCCATTGGCTTGATCGTACCACATCGCAGTGAATCTTCCTTCCGACTTTTGATAGTTGGGAGTATTTTATTCTCGATTTGCTCCATAATCTGTGAAAAACTTGGAAGTATTTTATTAACCTGAATAACAGGTAGAGCAGTGGAAGTTTCACTAGGATACTGGTCCAATTCTCCTCTACCGCCGAGCTCCTCCCTACTGGAACAGCCTGGGGGTTGCACCTCAAACCCCTAGTGCTACCTCTCCAGACAATCTTGGTGCTCCTCTATCGTTGAGCCTCTAGTGAACCTCTTTCTCTGACCCGCTACTTAACACTTCCTTGGAAGTCGACTGGATGCTCCTCCCCATTGTCTCTCTAGAACTGCTCAAGGATTCGTCCCTCAGGAGGCTCAACTCTCAAAAACTAGGGACCACCGAGCATTGCACTTGCTCGCTTGAACTCTTGGTAGCTAGTAACAACAGATTTCCCGCGCACGCCGCTGGGGCGCCTGACATCACACCACGTCAGGCCCGAGGGACTTCTCTATTAGACCACCTGGCCAAGCCCCTGCCACCGACCAATGACGCCACTGACCAATCACGTACCTCTTGCAACCCAGTACTAATATCTTCTGGAGTATCCTCTGGCGGGCAAACCTCCTCCCTCCCGAGTTGAACGACCATTTTATAGTGGAGCCACTCTCTCGCCTCTTCCCCGTTCAAACTTAAAACACAAATGTCTGATTCTATCTCTCTCTCTCTGGAGTGTATATATATATATATATATATATATATATATATATATATATATATATATATATATATATATATATATATATAATATATATATATATATATTAGTATATTTTGGTAGCAGTCTTTCCTGTAGACATATATTATTAAATATGACCGAAAAAGTAAGATTAATAATTCTAACACGAATTTTCTCAATCTTTCGTACATTTCTTTTCACTGTTGGAGGTAATTCAAAAATCAATTCTCCAAAATTCATTTTTATTTCTAGTCTGACGCGACACGAGCGCGTTTCGTAAAACTTATTACTTTTTCAAAGACTTTAGTTTACAAATACACAACTGAATAGAACTTACACATCTCCGGTTTTGTTTATATCTACATTTGAGTGAGGTGGATGGGGTGAGGTGGCATTAATAGGGTATTAATTTCATCAACACAAGACAGAACAAGAGGTGGCATTAATAGGGTATTAATTTCATCAACACAAGACAGAACACGAATCAATGGGTATTGAAATGGAAGTGATTGTAGAAAGCCTATTGGTCCATATTTCTTGATGCTTCTATATTGGAGCGGAGTCTTGAGGTGGGTAGAATATATAGTTGTGCATTAATTGGCTGTTGATTGCTGGTGTTGCTTTTTGATGTGTAGTGCCTCGCAAACGTCAAGCCGTCTGCTATCGCTGTATCTATCGATGATTTCTGTGTTGTTTACTAGGATTTCTCTGGCGATGGTTTGGTTGTGGGAAGAGATTATATGTTCCTTAATGGAGCCCTGTTGTTTATGCATCGTTAAACTCCTAGAAAGAGATGTTGTTGTCTTGCCTATATACTGGTTTTTTTGGAGCTTACAGTCCCCAAGTGGGCATTTGAAGGCATAGACGACGTTGGTCTCTTTTAAAGCGTTCTGCTTTGTGTCTGGAGAGTTTCTCATGAGTAGGCTGGCCGTTTTTCTGGTTTTATAGTAAATCGTCAGTTGTATCCTATGATTTTTGTCTGTAGGGATAACGTTTCTATTAACAATATCTTTCAGGACCCTTTCCTATGTTTTATGAGCTGTGGAAAAGAAGTTCCTGTAAAATAGTCTAATAGGGGGTATAGGTGTTGTGTTAGTTGTCTCTTCAGAGGTTGCATGGCGTTTCACTTTCCTTCTTATGATGTCTTCGACGAAACCATTGGAGAAGCCGTTGTTGACTAGGACCTGCCTTACCCTACAGAGTTCTTCGTCGACTTGCTTCCATTCTGAGCTGTGGCTTAGAGCACAGTCGACATATGCGTTAACAACACTCCTCTTGTACCTGTCAGGGCAGTCACTGTTGGCATTTAGGCACATTACTATGTTCGTTTCCTTAGTGTAGACTGCAGTGTGGAAACCTCCGCTCTTTTCCATGACTGTTACATCTAGAAAGGGCAGCTTCCCATCCTTTTCCATCTCGTAAGTGAAACGCAGCACAGAACTCTGCTCAAACGCCTCCTTCAGCTCCTGCAGATGTCTGACATCAGGTACTTGTGTAAAAATGTCGTCAACATACCTGCAGTATATGGCCGGTTTCAAGTTCATGTCGACTAAGACTTTTTGCTCGATGGTACCCATGTAGAAGTTTGCAAACAGGACACCTAGGCGAGAACCCATGGCGACCCCATCTACTTGCTTATACATGTGCCCATCCGGGCTCAAGAAGGGTGCCTCTTTAGTACAAGCTTGGAGTAGTTTCCTTAGAATATTTTCGGGTATGTCAAGAGGAGTACAGGCTGGATCACGATACACTCTGTCGGCTATCATCCCGATTGTCTCGTCCAAAGGTACGTTGGTAAACAGCGATTCTACGTCCAACGAGGCTCTTATCACTGTGGCCCGTGTGCCCCGCAGTAAGTCAACAAATTCCTTTGGAGACTTCAGGCTGAAGGCGCAAGGAACATAAGGAGTCAGCAGGCCGTTGAGTCACTTCGCCAGTCTGTACGTGGGTGTGGGTATCTGGCTAATGATTGGCCGAAGTGGGTTTCCAGGCTTGTATGTCTTGACATTTCCATACGCATATCCAGGTTTATATTCCCCAATGATCTTTGGCAGGTGGAGTCCGGATTTCTTGGCGTTCACAGTTTCGATCAGTTTGTTGACCTTTGCTTTCAATTCGGCTGTAGTGTCCTTCGTTACCCTTTGGAACTTAGTTTGGTCAGAGAGTATGAGGTTCATTTTCCCCAGATATTCGTCTTTTTTAAGAATGACATATATTGGCGACTTGTCACCTCTCCTGACAACTATCTCCTTGTTCTCACGAAGGCTTTTAGCTGCCGCTTTGAGCTCGGGGGACAGTATGGTGCTTCTGCAATTGCCTCGATTCTTTCCTCCTTCTGCAATAAGTTCTGCTTGTAAGGTATCTATGGTAGTGACCTTCTTTTGTGTCTCGAGGTCGAATATGTCGTCCAACAGAATTTCCAACTCTACTTTCCGGGCCATCTCACTCGGTCTGGACATAACGTGATAGTTTATGCCCAGATTTAGGAGAGTGACTTGGTCCTCAGTGAGGTTAATTCCTGCAAGGTTCAGGAAGCCATCTCTTGGTCGTGGAATTGCCATAGGTCCTCCATATAATGTTGTAAGTTTCTTGATAATCCTTGTTTCAGTGCTGAGGTGATGTCGGTCTGTGAGGATGTCGAGGTGTTGTTCAATGCGGGTACGGATGCTTTCGTCGATGTTGCTATTTCTCCACTCGTTTGTAGCATGAAGTAGTTGCGTTTTGTTGTCTTTGATTTCGCGCATTTGTTCTGCTACCTAACTTAACCTAACCTATAAAGATAGGTTAGGTTAGGTTAGGTAGGGTTGGTTAGGTTCGGTCATATATCTAAGTTAATTTTAACTCCAATAAAAAAAATTGACCTCATACATAATGAAATGGGTAGCTTTATCATTTCATAAGAAAAAAATTAGAGAAAATATATTAATTCAGGAAAACTTGGCTTATTAGGCAAATCGGGCCTTGCATAGTAGGCTGAGAAGTGCGTTCTGGCTACTAGGTACGACATATATATATATATATATATATATATATATATATATATATATATATATATATATATATATATATATATATATATACACACAGAAACTGTATTGGCGGGGATCTAAACATTCCCTCTAATGCGTTATGCGTGGTTTCCTCCAAGGTTATGGGTCCCCCTTCTTCCAGCTAGAGGTGGTACTTCCTTCCATATATATATATATAAATATATATATATATATATGTATATATATATATATATATATATATATATATATATATATATATATATATATATACTGTATATATGTAGTAGCCAGAACGTACCTAGTAGCCAGAACGCACTTCTCAGCCTACTATGCAAGGCCCGATTTGACTAATACGCCAAGTTTTCATGAATTAATTGTTTTTCGACTACCTAACCTAACCTAACCTAACTTTTTCGGCTACCTAACCGAACCTAACCTATAAAGATAGGTTAGGTTAGGTTAGGTAGGGTTGGTTAGGTTCGGTCATATATCTTCGTTAATTTTAACTCATATAAAAAAAAATTGGGCTCATACATAATGAAATGGGTAGCTTTATCATTTCATAAGAAAAAAAGTTGAGAAAATATATTAATTCAGGAAAACTAGGCTTATTAGGCAAATCGGGCCTTGCATAGTAGGCCGAGAAGTGCGTTCTGGCTACTAGGTACGACATATATATATATATATATATATATATATATATATATATATATATATATATATATATATATATATATATATATATATATATATATATATATGTATATATATATATATATATATATATATATATATATATATATATATATATATAGATAGATAGATAGATAGATAGAAATGTTCGTTTGTTAAAAATCGCTAATCTCAGAAAGTTCTTCACCGATGGTTTTGAAATTTTCACACAGCGTTTCATTCGCATCCGAGCAGGTTTTTATATACAATACTATATAGATGTCACGTCTGTAACGGTAAAAAAAAACATGCTTTTTATGAAAAACTGTGTTTTTCATGCATTTTTCATATGAAGGAAATCTTCGAAACCTCTTTACCGATTGCTTTGAAAATTTGACACAACGTTGCATTCGAATAGGCGCGTCTTTGTATATATCTACTATATACATGCCTCACTTGTGACAGGAAAAAACATAATTCTCTTTGAAAAACAGCACCATCTGTTGGACGTAAGAGCAACTCACTCTGGAATCTCCTAAAGTTCTTCACCGATTGCTTTGAAATTTTGACACAACGTTCCATTCGAATAGGCGCATCTTTTTTATATACCTATTATATAGATGCACCTTCCCCCCTGCAACAGGTAAAAACAGGCGATTTTTAAAAACAGCGACATCTGTTGCACATAATGGTAACATGCACGCTATACTATATATGTCACGAATTCCATTTCAATGTTTCTGATTTCATTGATAAATTTTATTTTCATAGATTTCGATTCATTTTATTTTTTTAGTGAATTATTTTGTGTGACATTGTGTTGGAATTGAGCTGTGATGTTTACCATACCGTTCATTTCTTAAGTATCGGTATAGATGCCACACCTGTGATAAGTAAAACGAGGCTTTTTTTGAAAAACAGTGCCATCTGTTGCATGTAAGAGCAACACACTTGCTATATTAAATACGTTACAATTCCATTTCAATGTTTCTGATTGCATTGATATATTGAATTTTCATAGATTTTTATTTATTTCCATTTTGGTTTAATTATTTTGTGTGGAATTGAGCTGTGTAGTTTACCAGAACGTGCATTTCGTGAGTATAATTTATTTTTATATTTTTTTCATATTTTAATTAAATTTTTTAACTGTTTTTCTTATATTTCAGTGTTGGGAACATCAGTTAACTTGGTGTTCCCAATTTTCTGATTGGAACATCAGACCATTTGGGAAGGCATCGAACGAGTGGGGAATGGTGGGGATGACGAGGAGAGGGAAGTGAGAGATGGTGGAAAGGATGAGGGGACAAGGGAAGGGGTAATGGTGGGGAAGGACGAGGGGGGACGGGGGAGTTTGGGATGGTGGGGACAAGGGGATGGGGGGAATGGAGAATGGTGGGGAGGACAAAGGGACAGGGGAGTAGGGTATGGTGGGAAGGAAGAGGGGATGGTGGAGTGGGGAATGGTGGGGGAGGACGAGGGGACGGTGGAGTTGGGAATGGTTGGGAGGCCGAGGAGACGGGTGAGGGCAGAATGGTGGGGAGGACTGGGGGACTGGGAAGGTTGCTGTGGTTCAGCAACGCACATGTGTTGCTGAACCACAGCAACGCGTGGCCCACATTGGGTATCTGGCCCAATCATCAGCCAGATACCCACACCCACGTACAGACTGGCGAAGCGACTCAACGGCTTGCTGACTCCTTATGTACCTTGTGCTTTCAGCCTGAAGTCTCCAAAGGAATTTGTTGACTTATTGCGGGGAACACGGGCCACAGGGATTAGAGCCTCATTGGACGTAGAATCACTGTTTACCAATGTTCCTGTGGATGAAACAATTGGGATGATAGCGGACAGAGTGTATCGTGATCTGGCCTCTACTCCTTTTGACATACCAGAAAACATTCTAAGAAAACTACTCCAAGCTTGCACTAAAGAGGCACCCTTCTTGAGCCTGGATGGGCACATGTATAAGCAAGTAGATGGGGTCGCCATGGGTTCTCCCCTAGGTGTCCTGTTTGCGAACTTCTAAATGGGTACCATCGAACAGAAGGTCTTAGTTGACATGAACTTCAAACGTGCCATATATTGCAGGTATGTTGTCGACATTTTTACACAGGTACCTGATGTCAGACGTCTGCAGGAGCTGAAGGAGGCATTTGAGCAGAATTCTGTGTTGCGTTTCACTTATGAGATGGAGAAGGATGGGAAGCTGCCCTTTCTAGATGTAACAGTCATGGAAAGGAGCAGAGGTTTATATATATATATATATATATATATATATATATATATATATATATATATATATATATATATATATATATATATATATATATACATATATATATATATATATATAAATATATATATATATATATATATATATACATATATATATATATATTTTATATATATATATATATATATATATATATATATATATATATATATATATATATATATATATATATATATATATATATAAAACGGAGAACTCACACCACAGAATTGACTCAACCCATACTGCCAGGAGCACTCTGCAACTGGTGTACAGGACCCCTTAACCACTCAACAATCACGACCGGGAAAAAGATGATGGTAGCCGAGGCTAATTCCCCATCATCCCGCCAGCACTCTGATGGTAATCTTGGATATAGTAGGTACATAAAACATGCGCCTATTCGAGTGAAACGTTGTGTCAAAATTTCAAAGCATCCGGCAAAGCAGTTTCGAAGATTTTCCTCACATGAAAAACATGAAAACACAGTTTTTCAAGAAAAGCATGTTGTTTTCCCCATTCCAGACGTGACATCTCTATAGTATGTATATAAAAACCTGCTCACATGCGAGTGGAACGATATGTGAAAATTTCAAAGCAATCGGTGAAGAACTTTCGGAGATTAGCGATTTTGAACAAACGAACATTTCCATTTTTAGTTATATATATATATATATATATATATATATATATATATATATATATATATATATATATATATATATATATATATATATGTATATATATATATATATATATATATATATATATATATATATATATATATATATATATATATATATATATATATATATATATATACACTTGGTTTAATATGACCGCATTGCAGGAGTTACTGATCTTCCCTCTTTGAGACTATATTTTAAATTTTCCCTAACATATATGGCTACTCCCCATCCTCGTCTAATATATCTGTCTGTGTGGAAATAGTTTAAATCCATTTATTTTATATTCTGCTAATAGTTCTCTATTGGTTTCTTGTTCAGTGTAAACTTTTCTGTGCTTCTAACTACTTTCTTAGTATCAGTATTAAGGAGAGCAATCAAGTTACCAAAATTCATGGTAAAGAAACTCTAGTATTTATTGAAGGAATTATTTTCTATAACGTTTCGTTCCTCTCTGGAACATCTGAATACCTGATGTACATGATAAAAAATACATCTGAATATATCATAAAAAGGAATACATGATGTACACATTTTGGTTAACTACACAGGTGAGAGTCGAAGGCGGGGTGAGGTGAAGGGACAGTCAAAATAGGTATGAGAATAGAGCTAATTAGTAAAGGGAAAAGGAGGGGTTTGCCAATCAAACATTGGGTAGGGCATTGTGTAAAACTATGGTGGGTGTGGGGGACCTCGATAGAAACATCAGTTTCTGAGGTCTGGGTCAGAGTGTTAGCATGGAAGCGAAGTCCTTATTCTGTATATTTAAGATGGGTCTTCTTTCTCTTATAAGTATAGCTTCCAGGATTAGCAATCTTTGAGAGATTACATAGAATCTACCACTGGCCATTGAATCTGGGTGAATGAGGGGTAAAGTCACATTATTCAGAGTCAGGGTGCAGGAAGAAGGGGTAAAGTCACAATATTCAGAGTCAGGGTGCAGGAAGAAGGGGTAAAGTCACAATATTCAGAGTCAGGGTGCAGGAAGAAGGGGTAAAGTCACAATATTCAGAGTCAGGGTGCAGGAAGAAGGGGTAAAGTCACAATATTCAGAGTCAGGGTGCAGGAAGAAGGGGTAAAGTCACAATATTCAGAGTCAGGGTGCAGGAAGAAGGGGTAAAGTCACAATATTCAGAGTCAGGGTGCAGGAAGAAGGGGTAAAGTCACAATATTCAGAGTCAGGGTGCAGGAAGAAGGGGTAAAGTCACAATATTCAGAGTCAGGGTGCAGGAAGAAGGGGTAAAGTCACAATATTCAGAGTCAGGGTGCAGGAAGAAGGGGTAAAGTCACATTATTTTGTGCCGGGACACTTGCTAGATGTGTGAAAAATTTGTTTTGTTGAGTGGTTGGTGCTGGTGTTGGCCAGCATGCTGCACCTCATATAAATATGTTGTGATGGAGTGGATGATGCCTTTGCCTTCCACTATGTGTTTCCATATCTCAGACAACTTTAATTGTGCTTTAAAATGTTTCAGAAAAATCTATCAGGCAGTTTTAGTAATTATTCACCACTGAATAATCTTTAATTATCAAAACGCCATTCGCAGAAATTTACATCTTTTAATTTTTGTTTAATTTTCACAGCCTCAATCAACCATCACGTTGGAGCTGGCCCCAGACGCTAGCAACCCTCGCCTCTTTATTCTCATTGACAAGCCACGCTTACCAACGCTAAAGTCCAGCATGAGATTCTCTCTGGTGAATGACTTGCCAGTGAACAATGGTAAGGCTAAAATTTATATTTGACGCTAAGTACAGTACATTAAAGATGTGTTTTGTGCTCTCACATGGCTGTACCGCTCATACTCTATATCCTCAGTTATACATGAGTAACTAGCAATCGCCAGCTATTGCTGTTCCAGATGTAGTTTGTTTCTCAAGGTTAGTGTGCACAGACCATTCTGGCACCGCCTGTGTCTCACTACACCAAGCCACTCACACTGTGTTATAATTCAGCAGAAAGAGAAACGAACGTGCGCTCCACATATCGTTTATTATAACACAACAAACAATGACATCACCGGGTATAGGTTACATGACTTACTATTTACAATGCTTATAAAACAAAAGAGCATCTGCTCGAAACATTATGCACCTAAACTATATAGCACTTAATCCTACAAAATACCTTAATCCTAACATTCCTCCCCTTTTAATTAAACTCTACCTATACAGGTTATCTATCAGGCGATCGTATGAGACTCTTCTTGATTTTCTTAACTGGGGCTCCAGGCCTGTTACCTCTGGGGAACACACAGAAATCACAATAACGTGATGCATCAAATGAACAAATCTCTGGGAACCTTCTTCTGAATTACTAACTGCAGAGACAGACTCATTGTCTTAATGAGTTAGCTGTTAGATGAATGTCAGGAGTATCCACGTCTCCCTCTGTTGACCATTGCTCTGCCTCCCTGTTTCCTTCAGGTGCTACCACTTCATTATTAGGATGGGTATCACTAGTTGCCCCATCCTCACCTGTAGGGTCTTCAAAATTCCCCGTGAACCTTGACATGAATTGATCTGCATGTCTTTTCAAATTAATATTCCCAAAACTTCGCACTTGCACGGTGAAATTCTTACGGCCCAGAACTTCCATAACTTTCCCCTTCTACCCTAAGGCTTACCCTTTCCAAAATTCCTTGCATATACTGCATCCCTCTTTTTACACACAACTTCCTCTCCCTGAGCCAACTGATTGGCCAAATTAGTTACAGATTTTACTTTAATTGGATCTGTATTTACTGCTTCAATGTGCACTTTGAAGTGCCTATTAAACAGCAATTCAGAAGGAGATCTACCAGTGGTAGAATGAACAGTTTTTCTTTGATTATACAAAAATCTGTAAAGCCTTGTATTAATAGTACCTTCCGTAAACCACTGTAACCCTTCTTTTAAGGATCTCACTGCTCTCTCAGTCAGACCATTTGAAGAAGGATTATAGGGAGGCAGGTGTTACATGTTTCATACCATTCTTTCTAAAAAAGAAATCCTCCATTTCCCCAGAATCAAAATAAGGAGCATTATATGACACCCCCATGTCTGGCAATCCAAAATAACAAAATGTTTTCCTGAGCAGTTCACAAGTTACAGGTGATGTGGAATTACCCCCACATGAACATCCAGAAATTTTGTGTATGAATCCACGACCATCAGGTAATATTTGTTATCCATAGGTCCAGCATAAACTATATGAGGTCTAGACCAGAGTTTCCTAGTGCATGGCCAGGAATGTACTGAGGCCTGGGGTTTCTGATAATTCTAAAAACAAATGTGACACTTCCTAGTTATTCCAGCAATATCCTGGTCCATTTTTGGCCACCAAACCCAATTTCTAGCTTCTACTTTCATAGCATTTATGCCATTATGGTCTTCATGCAGCTGATTCTAAAATCTTACATCTTAGTTCCCCAGGCACCACCACTCTCTTCCTATACAAGAGTACATCCTAGTGAATACTGAGGTCAGCCTTTACTGCAGCATACTCTCACAATAATAAATTATAATTCCAACCATATTCGACATACTTCATCAACAGATTTAACTTGGGATCTCTACCAGTTGCCTTCCTAATAATCTGGAGTGAAATATCCTCAAAAAGACATAGATTCCAACAAGTTAACATATTCCGCTGGAATACTGGAATTCAACTCCTCTGTGACAGGCAATCTACTTAATACATCAGCTACTACATTATCCTTGCCGAGCTTAAATTCCAAATCTTACTCAAACTGTGAAAGTAGCAAAGCCTATCGTTGAATTCTAGCATTGGCATTAAATAAAAAAATTTTACCTCTCCCTAACAATCCTAGAAGGGGTTTATCGTCTGTTCTGGCAGGATATTTCCTACCCAGCAGACAATACCTCCGTTTTTTATGGCATATACCAAAGCGAAGGCTTCTTTGTCGAATTGGGAACAATTCTTTTCTGCAAGAGATAATTTCTTGCTAGCAAAATAGACTGCTTTTTTCCTGACCATTTTCTTCCTGTAATAACACACAGCCCATCCCTACTGGGGAAGCATCTACCTTCAGCTTTAAAGGGAGTTTACTAGTAAAATTAGTGAGCACTGGAGAATTTACCAATTCCTGCTTAATATTCCCGAAGGCCTTTTCCACTCTTGCTGCCCACCTAAGTCTAGCATCCTTTTTCAAAAAACCATACAACGGTACTAATTTTGTTGAAAAAATATGTTACCATCCCTACAAAAGACTGTACTTATCCCACTGATGTTGGGGCTGGGGCGTATACTATAGCAGCTATATTTTTGTGAGAAGGAGTAACCTGAAAGTTACGAAAGTTACTGAAAGTTACTGAAAGAAAGAAAAGAAAGGAAAGAAAAGAAAGGAAAGAAGGTATTTCCTTACCTGAAATATGGTACTTCAGGTTTTCAATGGCATTGGTTTTTAATGCTGTTAACCCTTATTAATCATCACATTGTGCTTTTTGCAGAATATTCAAAATATTTTAGTTTGTGTTGTTAGGGAAATGTGTTTGCTTAGGAGCACTAATCTCTCCCCATGCTTAGTTGTTGGGGAAAACGGGCGCTCTGAAGCTATATTAAAACCCTACTCCACCCCACCCCACCCCCCCCCCAAAAAAAAAAAGTGGCAAGGGGATTCAGGGGGACCAAAGAAATATAGCATCATGCTCTTCCTCATTCTCCCTGCATAAAATAATAACATCTAAAAAGCCAGCCAGACCCTCAATGTTTACTAACAATTGGGACATGAATCTCTGAAAAATTGCTGGAGACGAGGAGAGTTGAAAAGGAAGTCTTTTTATACCTAAACTAGCAGTACCCGGCCATGCGTTACTGTGGCTCAGCTTGAGTTGCAGAAACCTTCCTTGTCTCCCAGTCCTCCCCACCATTCCCCCTTCACCCGTTTCCTCAGCCTCCCAACCATTCCCCACTCCACCATCCCCTTGTCCTCCCCACCATTCCCCTCTTCCATCTCAGCATGCCCCACTTCCCTGTCCCTTTGTCCTCCCCACCATTCTCCATTCTCCTATCCCCTCGTCCCCACCATCCCAAACTCCCCCGTCCCCTTGTTCTTCCCCACTATTACCCTCTCCCTTGTCCCCTCATCCTCCCCACCATCTCTCACTTCCATCCCCTGACATTCCCACCATTCCCCACTCCCTCATCCGATACCTTCCCAAACGGTCTGATGTTCCCATCAGATATTGGGAACCTCAAGTGATCTGATGTTCCTATCACTGAAATATAAGAAAAACTGTTAAAAATGAAATGAAAATATGAAAAAAATATAATAATAAACTATACTTACGAAATGAACGGTATGGTAAACAACACAGCTCAATTCCAGCGCAATTCACACAGAATAAATAAATCAAAATGAAAATAAATCAAGATCTATGAAAATTCAATTTATCAATGCAATCAGAAACACTGAAATGTAATTGTAACATATTTATTACACATGTGTGTTGCTTTTACATGCAACAGATGGGTCTGTTTTTCAAGAAAAGCATAGTTTTACCTGTCACAGGTCTGTCATCAATAATTATACTTACGAAATGAACAGTATGGTAAACAACACAGCTCAATTCCAACACAATGTCACACAAAATAATTAAATAAAAAATAAAATATATCGAAATCTATGAAAATAAAATTTATCAATGCAATCGAAAACATTGAAATGGAATTCGTAACATATTTAGTATAGCATGCAAGTTGCTATTATGTGCAACAGATGGCGCTATTTAAAAAAAACGCATGTTTTTACCTGTCAGAGGGGTGGCATTTATATAGTAGGTATATTCGCCTATTCGAATGCAACGTTGTGTCAAAATTTCAAAGCAATCGGTGAAGAACTTTCGGAGATTACAGAGTGTGTTGCTCTTACGTCCAACAGATGGCACTGTTTTTTTTTCAAAAAAAGCATGTTTTCCTGTCATGGGTGACGCATGTATATAGTAGATACATAAAAAGTTGCGCCTATTTGAATGCAACGTTGTGTCAAAATTTCAAAGCAATCGGTAAAAAGGTTCTGAAGATTTCTCTCACATGAAAAACATATGAAAAACATTTTTTTCAGAAAAAGCATGTTTTTTTTTACCGTAACATAGTGACATCTATATAGTATGTATACAAGAACCTGCTCGGATGCGAGTGGAACGTTGTGTGAAAATTTAAAAGCAATCAGTGAAGAACATTCGGAGATTAGCAGTTATGCACAAACGAACATTTCCATTTTTATTTGTATAGACTAGCTGTACCCGGCCATGCATTGCTGTGGCTCAGGTTTGAGCCACAGCAACCTTCCAGTGTCTCCCCAGTCCTCCCAACCATTCCCTCCTTCCCCATCCCTTCGTTCTCCCAACCATTCTCCACCCCCATCCCCTCATCCTTCCAAACATTCTCCACTCCCCCATCTCATCGTCCTCCCAACCATTATCCCCTCCCACGTCTTTTTGTTCTCCACACCATGCCCCACTCCACCATCCCTTCGTCCTCCCCAACATTCCCCACTCCTCCATCTCCCACTCCCCCGTCCCCTTGTCTTCCTTTCTAATTTTCCATCCCATGTCCTCTCTTCCTCCCCACCATTCCCCACTCCTCTGTCCCCTTGTCTTCCCCACCATTCTCCATTGCCCCGTGCCATCGTCCCCTCAATCCCCAACTCCCCCATCTCCTCGTCCTCCCCACCATTACCACCTCCTCTGCCCCCTTGTCCTCCCCACCATTCCCCACTCCCTCGTCCGATGCATTCCCAAATGATCTAATGTTCCCCTCAGAAAATTGGGAACATCAAATGATCTGATGTTCCCATCACTGAAAAATAAGAACAGTTAAAAAAATGAAATGCAAAACAATAAAAAAATAAAAAAATAAACAATACTCTCGAAATGAATGGTATGGTTAACAACACAGCTCAATTCCAATGCAATGTCACCTAAAATAATTAAATCAAAATGAAAATAAATCAAAATCTATGAAAATTCTATTTATCAATGCAATCGAAAACACTGAAATGGAATCATAACATATTTAGTATAGCGTGGGTTGCTCTTCTTTTGAAGACGCTGTTTTTCAAAAGAAGCATGTTTTACCGGTCACAAGTGTGGCATCTATATTTATACACGTGAAATGAATGGCATAGTAAACAATGCAGCTCAATTCCTATGCAATGTCACACATAATATTAAATCAAAATGAAAATAAATTGAAATCTTTGAAAATTCAATTTATCAATGCAATCGGAAATATTGAAACGGAATCATTATATAATTAGTATAGTGTGTGTGTTGCTCTTACGTGAAACAGATGGCGCTGTTTTCCGCCCCCAAAAATGTTATTACCTTTAAAAGGTGTGGCATCTAAATAGTTGGCATATAAAAACACACACATGTATTCGAATGGAACGTTGTGTAAAAATTTCAAAGCAATTGGTGAAGACGTATGGAGATTACAGCGTGTGTTGCTTCTACGTCCAACAGATGGCGCCGTTTAAAAAAAAACGCATGTTTCTTTCTGTCACAGATGAGGCATGTATATAGTAGATATATAAAAAAGCACGCCTATGCGAATGCAGCATAGTGTCAAAATTTCAAAGCAAAAGGTAAATAGGTTCCGAAGATCTCCCTCCCTTGAAAAAAACATGAAAAACACAGTTTTTCAAACAGCATTTTTTTTTCCCCCGTCACAGACGTGACATCTATATAATATGTATATAAAATCCGCTCGAATGCGAATTGAACGTTGTGTGAAAATTTTAAAGCAATCGGTGAAGAACTTTCGGAGATCTGTTTAGATCTATGTGAGTTTAGCTGTTCTCACATGGTGAGAACAGGGCGGCAGTATTGTATTCTCACCAGGCAGGAAGCCTTCTCCTTAATTCTGATAAATGATGGGGAGGGAAACCCACTCAAGTCAATGATGTATCTTCTAGATTCGATGAAACTTGTACTTCATATAAAATGTTGCAGTCACAGCTGTTGAGAAGGTATAAGATATGGCCAATGGCTCCACGTTTCTTGGCTGCTTTGCTTGCTAGTTTCTGCATGTGGCAGAACTGAATATTGAATACTAGGTTTTGCTAGCAATTTATATTCATTTCTCAGTTGCAATATCCTACTGTGTTGTTAGCATTATCGCCTCGTTTTCTCAGCCAGAAATATAACCTCCCTCTCTCCCTTTTTATAATGCTTAAAGCAGCTTCTCCACCAGGAACATATACGTTATTCCTGCTGGCTAAGGAGCTTGCTGGTTTAGGCCGGTACTTTGTGGGCGTCGGCGAGTTCAGGAAGGACTTTAACATGAGTCTGATGGACGACCCTGTGACGAGGAACAACGTCAACATGGACGTGATTAAGAATATATCAACTAACTATAAGATACGAATCACAGTCAATGGAGTTGCTTTTCTGAACAAAACAACGATGAAGTGGGAGACAGGAGGTCTTGAGGTGAGTATTACAACAGGCGAGTCTTGCTCGAATATTTCTCCATTTACTTATATTATTCTCATTCATTCATGTGCCTGCCTATGTGTTCATTTACTCTTATTGTCGGGAGTTACTGAGTAACTCACCTGTCGGAAGGTCCAGAGCTGATGAGGACTAATGTTGTTACTATAATTGCTACTCACCTGTCTTCAGCTGCTTATTTATCAATTCATTCACACATCTCTATATCTGTTTATTTGTCCATTAGCTCATATATCTGTTAATTTAAATATCATTCCTTTTGCTACTTTTTTGTTTATATGGTAAAATGTTTTTACATTTACATAATGGTCCGTTTACACATCCAGCTGTTTATTTTTCAAATTTACATACCAGCTTGGTAATATGTTGGTATACATTAGTAGGGTAAATTGAGACTAGAACCGTGTGCGACACCTGTGCAGGTGTGGCAATTAAGCCCCTGCACAGGTGTTGCACACGTTTCTAGTCTCTGAGGGTTCTGGTGGGTCCCCAAAGGCGTGCGTGTATAGTCCCACAGGGTGGTTGTGGGTCGCGGTGGGTGTCTAAGTGCGCCCGGGTGTTGTCTCATGGGGGTGTAAAGTGTAAGTATATGTGTAAGTAACAGGTGAACTGAACAGGTGATCAATAGTGTTAGTAGTAAGATGAAAATATGTGAGTATGTAGTGTACAATTAATCGTGTGTAGATATATAGTCAAATAAAAATAGGTAGGATGTGTTGTGGGTGTAGAGTGGGCCCCCTCCCATGGATGGACAAGCCTAGGAGATCGAGATTTTTAGAAGGGGTGGTTAAGAGGGGAGGGGTAAGCGGTAGCTTTGGGGGCAATAGGAGAGAGAGAGAGAGAGAGAGAGAGTGAAGTGGCAATATTTTTTACCAAAAAAATCATTTTTACCCCAAGTGTCCAGCCTTCAATGTCTTCATCGTGGGTGTGAAACCTGGCATTAGTTACATGTCAGCCCTGAGGGGCGTGTTCCCGCTAGGTGGTCTTGGTGGCAAATAAGGTGAGAGAGTCAATGAGGCGTAATAGATTTTGTAAACAAGTGGGTGGCCCTCCTCACCCCTTTCCTACCTGGCATCCAGAGTATTAAGGAGCAGGTGCATACCCAGCACATAGGCCTGAGGAGCATCGCCACATGGACACATGCCCACATGCCACATGGCACATGGCTGCGTGGGAGTGAGCGTTTGTGCGGGTTGCCTCTTTGAAGCCTGACGCGTGACTGCTGTAGTGTTTTGAAAGGGTAGCCCGTCCTATCTTCCCTCCGTAGGGGTGGGGGTCATCAACAACACACCACGCAGAACTTAAACATTATGACCCATGCAAATATCCTATTACAGCAGTAGAAGTAAAACACACACACCAGTGTGGTTACCATCCATCAACCTTAATCGTATTTAAAAGTTGACAGGGGGAGTCTGGGAGATGTTAACCCTACCAGGGTTGACCCGCCACTGCTGTTTATATTTAAGGAGTGGTGGTGTTACTATTAGGAGTGCACCACACCTGTCAGTAATCAATCACTTCTCAATTCCCCGGGCTCGTTTCCTCCACCCATGAACTTGAGGTTAATTTAACGTGAGCATTCTTTCCCTGCGCACCACATCACACACGACGTTATTGAAAGATAAACTTTAACAACTTGCATGAAGTGCAATATTCTGTATATACCGTCATCAAATCAACGCTGTCGTCTAGAATGTGAGAGATGCACAAAACCACCCCTAGACCATTACGATATCAAGTGTAAGCGATGTCAGAAGATCTTCTGCAATAATCGTGAGTAATATTCTTATTCCACAGTTTATTTATTGCAACCACACCTGTTCACAGAGGTGAAATATGTAATGTGTAAACTATTCATTCTTATAGTGTGAGATTATTTAACTTACCCAGTCTATTATATTTCACACATGTTAATATGTTTCTTTTTTCAATTTCCAGTTTACAAAACAGTGTTGTGTCCATACTGTACACCAGCACTACCACCAGACCCTTGAGGTGGACAACGCCGGAATGTTGCATCACACAAACGTAAGCTCAATATACTACTCTTATCTGTATTACATTTTCCTCAAACACGTGCAAGCAGGTATTCACATAATAATATTTCCCTCCTACAATCATGCTGAATATCGATGTTTCCATTTTAGGTTGTAGTCCTTACCGCAATCGATGGGAGTGACAGACAGACGTCATCTAGTCATTATCCCACCCGCTCAACACTCTGCTAAGGAGAGCTAATGTCACACACATCTAACCACCCCATCATAGAGGACGACGGAACGAGGCTATCGGCTCGTTATCCCATCCAGTTAACACACAGATAAGGATTCATAGCCGCACACATGCCCAGCCCCCACACCGGCACATAAGTAAGTTAGTAAGTTAATGCTAACATTTTTCAGTTTATATCTTATGCATATTTATTCATTCACCTTCTTAATACATATATATATATATATATATATATATATATATATATATATATATATATATATATATATATATATATATATATATATATATATATATATATATGCTGACTAAGACTAACCCAGGAATTTTTAATCAATAAATCAATATACAAGATACTCCGGAGGTCATCTGGGCTGACCTCTTGGAGAAGGCTTCCCTGGGTGTGAACTCTAAGGGGGGGGGGTCATGGGTGAGCTGTAACACCCAGGAACCCCCCCCCCCTTAGAGTTCACACCCAGGGAAGCCTTCTCCAAGAGGTCAGCCCAGATGACCTCCGGTTTATCTTGTATATTGATTAAAAATTCCTGGGTTAGTCTTAGTCAGCATAGTTTCAAGTATGTAATATTTCAGGAAAGGGAATTAGACTCCATATTCTTATGTGTAAACATCCCTGGATCTCCCTCTTTTGGCCAGGTCAGAGGTCAGTCACACACGTAATTAATAACTCCTCTCTTGAAGAGTGTATGGTGAATGTCAAACAAGCTTATTGAAATATTTCTTAAGTGTTTGTGCACGTGTGGCCCGACCCCCCAAGCATTTCTGACCAGGTAGCAACAGCAGATCTTCCCCTCCCCCCTGTGGGGGTTGTATATAGAGGTCCTGTAGGGACTTAGGAAGGAGAGTGCCGGACACCGGGGCCCAGAGAGGGCTGTGAAGAACATCTCAGCCAGGGAGAGACAGAGGTTTTAAGGTAATGTGTGTGATCTCTGAGGTTTTGTTCCCTGTCCAAATTTCTTAAATTTTTGCCAGTGTTAGAGTAGGATTTATAAGTGGTGATTGACATAATTTTGGTCTCAATAAAATTTTAAATTTCCCATCTGTGTAAATTGTTTAATCCTCTTAGCCTTTTTGGATATAGTGGCTGACAACCGTTTTCATAATTAATGACAGTTATAGAAAGTACTCTCCAAGTCAAGCAATGTTTCTTGCCTCGTTGCTTGATATAGTCTCAATGGTCAAAGGCAGATGGTGGCAGCGTATTTCATCCTGTGTTAGCATCTCCTTGTTAGCAGTGTACTTTGTAGTCCCGGTGTAACCATCATATGTCAGCCCATAACAGTGTTACCAAGTGCAACCAATGGGGAAGTGTTACTCAGGATAAGTAGTGTTTACATTATTAGTTTAGTAACTATTATAGTGGTGACACATTATAGTGGTGGTACAAACGGGTGGTGTTACAACATGGCCGGATATAACGCTCTTGGCCTCCAGGTGCCATTAGAACACTATACCGCCGCTGTTAGTGAAGCCTTTCCTAAAGTATTTTCCCCTCGATTGGTAGAATCAACAATTGCAAGTAGACAAACGGTGGATGTATTACCTGTGAATTCTGGGGTCAATAATATGTTTACAGACACCTATCTGGAATTCATCATAAAGGGGGTGAATGGTTAGATGGTGGATTTATCATCTATAGCTTTGGAGTTGTCTATTGATCTAACCAAAGAAGACGGAACATCACCTTTAGAGATGCTAAAAACATCTCGTTAGTGAATGGATTGTTGTAAACTCTATTAAAATCCGCTATTGTGTATTTAAACGAAACAGTAGTTGAAACCAGCTCATTATTCTCATTCTGGTCATATGTAAAGCTGTTATTTACGATTTCCTGATGTAAGGCTGCACGCTACGATAAACTGTCTCAGTTTTTTAATCATGTCTATCCTGGCAAAATTGAAGCTAGCTATTTTACTACTGCATCAGCTGGAGAGAAGCAGCGGATGACTGATATGAAAACGAGCAGTGTAAATACCTGCTTTAAACTAATGTTGGATGTCACATCAGTTAGTGAGTACGTTTTGGATAATGTGGGCATTAGGGGTGTGCCTCGAACTTTAACCCGATAAATGGCTTGTACTCAGTGATAATGAACAAGCTAATTTTAATTATAATATCAAGTCTACACGTCTATGGGTCGATAGGGTATTGCCTCATTTTGAAGGATTAATAGCCATTAATAAAGCTATGTTGCAGAACAACTCTCCTATTGCGTATACTTTTAATAAAACTTTATACAAAACATATATATATTGGGTACAGGTCAGCGCTCGATAACATTGAATCAACCATGGGGGACTGTCATACCAGAACATTTATATATGATCATCCTTGATATGGAGGCCATGTCTGGGGTATATAATCGCAACCCACTTTATTTGCAAAACTGCTAGCTTAGTAAGGTATTAATATTGCAAAATAGCACTAATATGGTGAATATTGGGTGTGACTTCCCTCATAACTGCGCTAAGTTGACTTACACAGCATTACAAGCCTTAGGCTTCGATAAAGACAATATATTGTCTTATGATACATATGTGAATGGTGGAACCATACTAGCCTTTAATTTACAATCCGAGGATATAGATGACACCATCCCGATTGAAAATAACAGTAATCTACAGATTGCTTTGGAATTTAAACGTGGTGTAGCTAAAAATATAGTCATTCTAGTTTACGGATCTACAACATGGGTGATCAGCATTAATGCAGACCGGTGAGTTATTTGCGATACGCGAGGATAAATATTAATATGAATTGTTTGGAAATAAATGAGGCTATTAGAAGTAATTTAGGTGAAAAGGTTGACTATTTAGGATGTTTCCTAGTTAATGACGTAAGGAAAATAGTGCAAAAAATGCATAAAAAGAAGCCTGTGATGTTCATAATCAACACTCTGGAATCTGGTTCCTGTAATAAAATAGGACAATAGGCTAACATTCTATGTTAATGTTAATAAGGATGAAGATAGAACCAACATAGTTATACTAGACAGCTACACCAATCCCGCAATAGGAACATATTCAAGATATTTCGAAGAAAAATGTCCTACTTCCAAGATTATGACATATATTATGAAGAAAAAGATTCAATCCCTGAACAGTTACTTTTGTGGGAATTATGCTGTTTATTTACCTACCATTTTTCCAGACTAGCCATAAAGCCCGCCTTGCTTCACTTTGATGAAACATTTAAATATGGTCGATTTGCCAAGAATGATGAAAAAGTGTTGAAATTCACCTATGCTCGGATGAAAATGCCTGTGTGTAAGTGAACATTCTGCTTAAACAATTTTGATAACTGAAACGCTGTGTGAAGAAATCAGCCAGGATATTAGTATCGTGAGTAATACTTATGATAAGATTGAATGAAAGAAAGAAAGAATGACGCAAATAATAATAATAATAATGACTATTTATTTAAAACAATAATGACTATTTATTTAAAACAATAATGACTATTTATTTAAAACATTTAACAACTAAAAACTCATATCCCCTTTTCATTCTACAAATTGGTTGATTGACTAGGATGGCACGAAGGTTGAATGAGCGACTGAGAAAGCTACGATGGTCGAGATGACTGTCTACTCTCAAAGCTGAACAAAGAACTATTATTATTATTATTATTATTATTATTATTATTATTATTATTATTATTATTATTATTATTATTATTATTATTATTATTATTATTATTATTATTATTATTATTATTGTTATTATTGTAGCTGTAAATGTCTTACGTGTTTAATAATAATAATAAAGAATAAAAATTATATATAAACGGGTTTATTTCTCCTACCTATTTATTTAGTATTATGTATACCGAGAAAATGTGTGTAAGCTATTAACTGCTAAGTGTGTGGGGGGAAGGGAGCGGTAGCTGCTCTGATGTAATACTACCCCTCCCACATTTACCTCAGTCAGTCACACGACAATCATCAAAGAGGTGAGCCGCCCAAACGCTTGCTCTCCACCCTGGACCTATGAGGCGTGTGATGCTAGGTCATGTGCTACTTATTTGAAAGGCCCAAGGAGCAGGATGGGAAAAATTATATCCCCTCACGCACACCGATCAAACGGTCAGCGCGCTCAAATGCCCGCCCACTATGTGGTGCTATGTGGTGGTGGTGGTATGTGGTGGTGTGAGGGCTCAGGAGAACCACATGGACTGGACGGTTTAGCTTCATGCTGGTTGGCGTTCAATCCCCGACCATCCAAGTGGTTGGGCACTATTCATTTCCCCGTCCCATCCTAAATCCTTATCTTGACCCCTTCCAAGTGCTAAATAGTCGCAATGGCTTGGCACTTGCTCCTGATAGTTCCCTCATATTTTTCACCTGCCTGTTCATTTGCTTATCTGTCTGTCTGTTTTCTCATCTGACTGTTAATCAACCCATGTATATGCCCAATTGTTCTCTTGTCAGTCAAATTTATAATCTATTCACTTCCACAGCTGACTGTTGATGTGAGCATCAGTCTACAAGTATTACAAGTATCTCTCTCTTATTCCATTTCTCAATTACCTCGTGATACTTTCATGTATTCCATCTGTTCATTTTCAGTTTTCTGTCTATTTCTTAACCTGTTTCCTAATTTCTTTCTGTCTATTTACCCCTCTACCTTGTAGAAAATATAATTTCTAGTTATCTAGGGAAGTAAGTAACTATAAAAAAAAGAATGCCTCAAGCTGAAGAAACTTTGTAGCACTGTCTGTCGTTGAATATTCAAAAGGCGCTAATGTCGTTTAAGATGCCAATATGAAAACAAAAGGACATAAGGTGAGCGGTATCAAAGGTATTGGGTTCACGAAGAATTTTTTTGAGGGGCAATTGATCTTGAGAAACATTAAGAAAGCAAGATATAAGTTCCTCCTGAGAAGTGAGGCAAGTCTGCAAGACCGTAAGAGGGACAATGCAGTTCGGACAATAAGGAGCAGGTGTTTGTGTAAAGATGGCGTACATGACGCGTGTGTGAGATACACAACCCCGCCAGTTTGCTCCGTCTATTATGGTAGTAGGAGGAAGGCCAAGGGGACATGTCACCTTTAAGAGTGCGTAGTTTATTACTCGTAATACCACACCAACGACCTTGCTAACGGTTGTCGATTACGGAAACAATGAGCTAGGTAGAAATACGAATAAGGAATCCCTTTTCGGGAATAGGACAGGTGTGAATGACGTCACGTAATGTTATGGCAAAGGCAGTGTTGTCTTCAAGAAGGCTGGAAGGCGAGTCTTGAGAGCTGGAGCTGTACGTCCTGCCTCAATTGTATCTTGAAGGTGATTGATGAGAAGTCGTCTAGCTCAGGACTATGTCCTCTAGTTGATAAGTATGAAATTAATTAATTAGTTATTTCGCTAGTTTGTTGACTTCAGTAAAGTTTATAAGTAAAGTGCCAGTAGCCCATGCTTTATTCTTATTGGTATTTAATACGCATGCATCAATCGATTATTCTATTTAGTTGGAAAGTTTAATAATCTATTATTAAGAAGCATTTGAATAGCTTCATCTCTCTCATATTTATTTGCAATTTCCGAAATGTCTAAACAATATGATATTTTCGAACTAATCATGAATGAAAAAAATCAGTAATATTATGTATTTACCTTGTGGAAGGTGTGCCAATAACTCTTGTATTATCTTAATGCAATCCTTTTCTTATTAATGAATCCAATGGTCACGATGTGAGATATTGTATATCTGTCACGGTTACGGTATAGCTGGTTGTTATGTTAGCAACGTTTTGTCGCTTTGTGCCAACACTGGTTACACCAACTCCGGAAGACACATTCACACTTTATTGCAAAAGGTGTGTATTGTTAGTTCTTAAATGGTGGCAGCTTTTCATTTGCCTGTTTATTTAATCAGCTACGTCATTTAATTTTTTAAGGAAATCAAGTCAAGTTCAAGTTAAAGTACGTTTATTAAGACAATAAAATACATCTCAAAGGGAAAGAGTAGCTTAGGCTATTTCTATCCTACAAAATCAAGTCATATTTCAACAGTACATTTGTCCTCACTTTTCCCAACATTGTAAATGCGGTTTATAGTGTCTTCTTATCTTTTTACAGATTATAAATGCAACAGAGACTCTAACCACATGTACAACCAACCACCTCACAAGTTTCGGCGCCAGCATGTTCGTGATGCCTAACACAGTGGATTTCAACTATGTCTTCGCTCACATGGGATTTACGGACAACTTGACCATTTACCTCACGCTCATCATCTGTCTCTCCATCTTTGTTATCTTACTTATTTGGGCTCGAATCTATGACAAAAAGGATCTTGAGAAGGTGAGGTTGATAGTAGTATTGATAGTTGATGTTTGAGTGTAAAGTCATATTTTTAGAGTTCATAGACGAATAAAGTTGAAAAAGAAATATTAGTGTGAAAGAAACAATTTTTTTTATTTTAGTAACAATACATATATATTGAACACTTCAAAAATCAAATCAAGCAATTTAGCAAACTGCCAATGAGTTTGAGTTGGTAAGTCTGTTAACCTCTTAGTTTGTGAGACTGGAAGATTGCTAGCCTGTTAGTTTGTGAGACTGGAAGATTGCTAGCCTGTTAGTTTGTGAGACTGGAAGATTGCTAGCCTGTTAGTTTGTGAGACTGGAAGATTGCTAGCCTGTTAGTTTGTGAGACTGGAAGATTGCTAGCCTGTTAGTTTGTGAGACTGGAAGATTGCTAGCCTGTTAGTATACGAGTCTGTTATTTGTATGATTTGAGTGTAATTCCATTAGTCTGTTATGACTTACACAAAGAAATCACACTAACACGACATATTATTGAGAAAATCAACTGGAGGTCTGAGTTGAATCGAACCCGTGATCAAGGGACTCCCAGCCGCTCATGCTATCACTGGACCTCCCTGACTTGTGAAAGGGTAAACAACTGAGATTCTACTAAAACCACAAGAGTCTGGAGGCTTCTGCTGAAGTCTGTCCAAGGTCTTTGTATAACCCCCCAAGCTCTCAGATGTGGGCAACCTGTTCCTCCACTGTATGCTCCATCTTCAGATACACGTAACCCCAGTTGATTTTCCCTGTCAAATTCCTGGGTTTACAAATAGTTTATTTATATAACAAGACCTTGCCACCTTAATATACATGTTTTTTGCTTTAATTTGGCTCGAAGGATCAAAATTTTGGGGAAATTAAAAAAACATTACCCAGTACTCTTGGAGCAACTAATGAATTTTCAGCTTGTGCTGGTGAGAATGTAAGGCTCATGACCAGAAATGTCACCTGATTGTCCTCACAAACTAAAGGTTCTTATTAAATGATTGTACATTAGTATTTAAATAAATCAGCAATCATTTTGATCGCAAGTTTTTTTTCAATAATAAAGGAAAAAGAAAAAAATACAAATCATATTTGTCATTAAATTAACCACCTCTGCTATTTTCCCGGTATTAAATAGAGTCAACATGATTATTCTGATCAATCCCTTGTTTCACCCAAATAATCTTTGTAGTTTTTGGAAGATATGGGGTTGACTTGCTTGTGTCAATTTGGTTGTAATAATAGACCATGTGGAGTGACTTTTAGGGCCTCAAATAGCAGTTTGATAATTATATGAATATGTAAAATAATACTGCTTAATGATGAGAGCAGCTAAGTATCTTGAGTTCCCATTAGCTGTTAAGGAAGGGACCATATGATTTGATTTAGGAGAGCAGCTTGCCTCCTAAGCTAGTTCACAGCATTTAGGTAATGGCCACCATCAACAACATATTGATTCTCTTACCCAACAAATTTGAATGAGCACACTGTCAAGTTTAATTGGAAGACCATTTGTGAAGTCACTGAAGGCCTGAATCAGTTGACAATACTTCCACAATCGTTTAAAATTGCTATTGAAAAAACAGAATGTCTTCTAGTTACTGATTGACTAGTTTGCAACACCACACTATGATAGCATAGTGACTGAAGAAACAAGTTACCACAAGCCTGTGTATGAGACATGACTTGACGTTCCTGCTGCCTGTAGTGAGAACACTGTTGCACCGACCTTGAATGTTATGCATACTCCTTAGGTCAGCCAGCTGCCACAAAAGCGCCGCCTCACTGGCACTGCCTCATAGCGCTTGTGCTCGTTTGTGTTCCCTACGAGCCCCAAGTTGCAAATGATGATGATGAATGTCTCAAGTTGTTTGCATTTTGATATCAGTGAAAATTTTACACTGCTTTAGAGCCTACTTTCTTCTCTGTTTATAGATCTCTTGCGTGGCCGTCACGTATGTCGCCCAGTTGTGCTTCGCTTTTTCACCCGAACACCTGTTCGGGTGAACTTGTGAGTCCGGAGAGTGCATGAGTGTATATACAGTATGTGGTGTGCACCGTGAATGGAAACCTTCCTAAGTGTGTCACTTTTTCAGGAAGTGACCATGCGGGGAATTAAGTGAACATATGTCACCTATCAGAGTAGTCGTATATTTCAATGATTCACTTAAATATATCCTGTAAACGTTCCTGAGTACGATGAGGATTCCTCATGTCCCCAAATTGCTTTATTGATAATCTGGGACGGCACAGAGAAGTGTCAAACCACAATGTTAAACTTAGGGGACGTTTTTTGTGAATAGTCGAGTTCTTCGTGAAATGGCATCTCTCAGTTGGATCGAAATGCCTCTCTGTCTGACTTGTTTACCTTTTCATTGACACTTTAAGGAAGTATATAAATTAACTGTTTACTGAGACCGCGAGACTTTACTTAAATAATTTATTTGAATAATTCACTGTTCTCTGCTTCTAAAATATTAAGCCTATCAAAATTGTTAATTATTTGAAGCAGAACCCACAGCCATTGAAATTCTTATTCAAGGTTGATTTTGCACAGCAAGTCCTAAAATTCTCAATTAAATGATAAGGTTCTATGCACCTGGTGCACGACTTCTTCCAAATAGAATTGGGTGCTCACAGGTGTAAGGCTGCATGTCCAACACTGTCACTTGCTCTGGCAGACTTGCTTTACGGTGACAACTACTGTGAGTAGTCCAACATAGTGTATAAGGATTTGCAACTGACAGTATGAATACTTGTTGATATTTCTCACAGGTGCTATCGGAATAAAAAATAAATATTGGATACAGGATGTGCGACTATTTTTATAGTATTAGAAGGAATTATTGTTTCTTTAATGTCTTAAATAAATTACTTTAGATTTGGTATAGAAGAGCTGTAAGATTGTTACTATGTTGTGTTTACGAAGGTTATAGCAAATCTTTTTACGTTGGTTCTGGATTGCATCGGAAATGATCGCTTTATTATCATATTCTTTCCTTACAGAGATGAATAAATGATTATATGCAACAGACGTTTAACTATCTGTATAACTTTATTTAGCTTGGAGCGGCGCCTCTGCCCGACAATAAGGTGGAGGACAAGTACTTGTACGAGATCGCAGTCTTCACGGGAAACATCAAGGGCGCCCAGACGGACTCCGTCGTGCAGTTCATTCTGTCGGGAGAACATGATGAGACAGACGTGCGGACCATTGGGGATGACAGACGCAAGATCCTGCGCAAGGGCGACGTTGATATCTTCGTCATGACCGTCCCGAGGTGGGAGAATGTGTCTTGTAACTGCTTACAGCCTGAACAAGTTGCCAGGATGGTAGACAGCCCGTTTTCCTTCATAACCCACTTTCTTACGCTATTAGTAAACTTTATCTTTCACCCGCACTTCTCCTTTTCATTAAAACATGCATATTTACATAATTCATACACATTCTTGTATTCAACACCATCGCCCATAATGTTCATTCTTTTTTGTGTATCTATACTCTTGAATATTCTATTGCATTTTTTTACACCAAATTTATGCATGTAACTCAAAAATTAACACAAAAATTTAAAATTATTATAAATATTCTGTATCAGTGACCGGGATCCAGAGGAGCAGGAAACATTGGTGAGGGGCTTAATGCCAAAGTTAAACAAGTGTACACCACAACATATGTTAATGCCAGTGTTAAACAGGTGTATACCACAACATATGTTATTGCCAGTGTTAAACAGGTGTATACCACAACATATGTTAATGCCAGTGTTAAACAGGTGTATGCCACAACATATGTTAATGCCAGTGTTAAACAGGTGTATACCACAACATATGTTAATGCCAGTGTTAAACAGGTGTATGCCACAACATATGTTAATGCCAGTGTTAAACAGGTGTATGCCACAACATATGTTAATGCCAGTGTTAAACAGGTGTATACCACAACATATGTTAATGCCAGTGTTAAACAGGTGTATGCCACAACATATGTTAATGCCAGTGTTAAACAGGTGTATACCACAACATATGTTATTGCCAGTGTTAAACAGGTGTATACCACAACATATGTTAATGCCAGTGTTAAACAGGTGTATGCCACAACATATGTTAATGCCAGTGTTAAACAGGTGTATGCCACAACATATGTTAATGCCAGTGTTAAACAGGTGTATGCTACAACATATGTTAATGCCAGTGTTAAACAGGTGTATACCACAACATATGTTAATGCCAGTGTTAAACAGGTGTATGCCACAACATATGTTAATGCCAGTGTTAAACAGGTGTATGCCACAACATATGTTAATGCCAGTGTTAAACAGGTGTATACCACAACATATGTTAATGCCAGTGTTAAACAGGTGTATACCACAACATATGTTAATGCCAGTGTTAAACAGGTGTATACCACAACATATGTTAATGCCAGTGTTAAACAGGTGTATGCCACAACATATGTTAATGCCAGTGTTAAACAGGTGTATACCACAACATATGTTAATGCCAGTGTTAAACAGGTGTATACCACAACATATGTTAATGCCAGTGTTAAACAGGTGTATACCACAACATATCTTACATCCTGCAAACTTTGCAATTGATTACTATTATTTAAAGCTTATTGTGGAAAAGATCAAGCTCTTAAATTTAAGTTGAACAAAGGTTTTAAGCTGGTTGAACTCTTATAAATATAATTATACATTATATATAATAACTTTGTTTACAAAATGAAAAGTACATTATTTATTTATACAAGAAAAAATTAGTACGAGCTACTTAAGTGATACATATACATTGATGTACGTGCTACTCAAGAGGTACATATACCGTGAGGTTCGTGCTACTCAAGGGGTACATATACCGTGAGGTACGAGCTCCTCAAGAGGTACATATACCGTGATGTACGTGCTACTCAAGAGGTACATATAACATGAGGTACGAGCTGCTCAAGAGGTACATATAACATGAGGTACGAGCTCCTCAAGAGGTACATATACCGTGATGTACGTGCTACTCAAGAGGTACATATACCGGAAAATGTACTGTACTGTTTCTCGGTGAACTTGCAATAAGAAGTTATTAAGTCTTGGAGTATCTTCAAGACTAAAGTATACTGGCTGGTTGGTCAATAAGCTGCTGAAGTGGCTTTAATAACCCTCCTTCAGTTGATAAGTATTAAATCCAACACCAAAAACCAAGACATCTATTGTTATTATATATCTTTATCTTGCCCCTGTTAGACCAACCCTCCATCAGCACCACACTGAGATTCCACCAATAGTCCTAACACATAGTTTAATTAATTTTTGTATAGTTTTTATTGACAGCAACATAAAAATAAAAATACAGAATTTAAAATATTATTTTCTGGCTTATGAAACGCACCACACAGACCACTTGGAGCCCTGCAGTTGCTGAGAGTGTGGCACGACAACAGTGGCAAGGGTGTCAACGCCTCCTGGTTCCTCAACTGCATTATCATCACAGACGTCCAGACGGAGACGAAATACCACTTTATCGCTGACCAGTGGTTTGCTGTGGAGAGTTATGATGGCCAGGTGAGCACTTACCATTTTTTTTTTAACTTTATCCTGACTGAGACTGAATGATTAAAGACGTTCATTATTTGCCTCATTAGCGATAAGTGAGTCTGTGTTCACCCAACTAGTTACTGAACAAACCCAATGGTGCTTGACCCAGCTGGCCCGACGCGGACGCTGTATTTGGATGACGCGGTGGCTGAGATAATCATGTTTCTCAGGACCACAGGGAAACATATACACTATAATCCTTAGCTTCCCTCTGTAAGGCTTCATATTTATATATTGCGGACTGACACTTGTCAGTCCAGATTCTGTATTAATTCCTTCGTATAATATAAATAGGAGGAAGGCTGTTTCAATCGTTCCTTTTCTCAATAAGTCATCTTTGGATATACACAAAAAATATTGGGTATAAAAATACAATCTTTAGCTGGGGACACAAACAGTATTTCTCACAATTTAAATAGTGTTTACTAGTAACTAAAAAGTATTGGAGCAAATCGTTAAGGGAAGAGTAAAGTGTATTAGCAGAAAAATGGGTATAATAATAATAATTTAATTCACTGTGTCGGGGGACAGGAAGCCAGAGTGTATTCATACACGTATGGCTTTTATCGAGGTTGATACTTATGGGACTAAATAACAAGTAATTGAAAATGGGATTAATACAATAATTAGAAAACAGATTGATTAAGGGAAGTTGTAGACGGCCGGCTGATGACGTCATTGAACATCAAGGATGACTAAAACCGTGCGTCACCGAGGTAACTAAAATTATGGATGACAGATCGAGGGTGTTTAATCTACATGGGAAGAATAATGAACGTCACAACAGAGCCCTTTAATCTCTCTTGGAAAAATATTGTACGTCAGACGGATGTAGTCAAAGCTGGTGATGGTAAAAGTGTGCACGGCTGCAGGTGTTGTGATAAGCCAAAAAGCTACGATTTTGCACACTTCCCACTACTTCCGTCTACTCCCAGTACACGTGCCCTGTCCGTCTACTCCCAGCACACGTGTCCTGATCCTCTACTCCCAACACACGTGTCCTGTCCCTCTACTCCCAACACACGTGTCCTGTCCGTCTCCTCCCAACACACGTGTCCTGTCCCTCTACTCCCAACACACGTGTCCTGTCCGTCTCCTCCCTACACACGTGTCCTGTCCGTCTCCTCCCGGCACACGTGTCCTGTCCGTCTCCTCCCAGCACACGTGTCCTGTCCCTCTCCTCCCAGCACACGTGTCCTGTGTCTCTCAACACACACACGCCTTCTACGGGCTCACCATAGTCCGTGATACTTGGAACTTTATGTTCCAGGTAGCGAATCTTTAACAACAACAACAACAACACGCCGTGCCCATCTCGAGTGCTAAACTCTAAGGACTTTGGGTACCACACATTATCCGCCAACTTTGTGTGGGAGGAATATGAGCTGCTCCACACCCTTCAGTGGATGCGGGGGTGGGGGCTAAACCCTGACTCCCAAGGGGCACTTCCCATAAAATCACATTTAATTCTACCAAGTTTAATGATGCTAACTTCAAGCGTTCAACCTCAGACCGTCATTCTCTTTTATAGACAGAGATATGTAATGTAGTGTTCCATTTGTCAAATAAAGTATGTATTCCTTATTTGTATTGAACGTAATTCAATAAAGGTAAGAAAGGAGTGATGGGCTCAACAGAGAACACAGAGTAATTAAATTAAGTTCACGTGATACTAAATTTTACATGGTGTAAAGGGAGAGATATTGTAAAAAAAAAGAGAGCTTCAGTTGGCCTCCTTGGATCAACAAGTAATTACTTACACGGAGAAAGGTATTATATATAATGCATTACCTGTGTCAAGTATATATGTGGTAAATCATATCTCACAATAAATATGTTAAAAAGAATTTGTTGAAAAGTTACCTACCCATAACAACACAACAGGACTGGGGCATTAAGTCACTATCATGAAACTCTTGCACTACCGTCAACTCACAACACCCAGAGACGAGCAGGAAAATAAATTAATTTCCCAGCAATAGAAGAGCAAACTGTTTTATGTAATCAAATAATTCAATACAGTATATTTTTTCTTTCGAAAATAAATTTTGCTTCCAATTTCTTTCCAGGTTGAACGTCTCCTTCCAGTGGCAGGAGAGGAGGAGAAGAAAAAGTTTAAGTTCCTGATGGAGACGAACGCTAACAGCAGACTTACTGACGAACACCTCTGGTTCTCAGTCTTCCTCCGACCCAAACGATCACGTTTTACAAGGTTCTGCTAAACCCACACTAAATATATATGTATATATATGTTGTACCTAGTAGCCAGAACGTCATACTCGGCCTGCTATGCAAGGCCCGATTTGCCTAATAAGCCAAGTTTTCCTGAATTTATATATTTTCTCTAATTTTTTTCTTATGAAATGATAAAGCTACCCATTTCATTATGTATGAGGTCAATTTTTTTTTTATTGTAGTTAAAATTAACGTAGATATATGACCGAACCTAACCAACCCTACCTAACCTAACCTAACCTATCTTTATAGGTTAGGTTAGGTTAGGTAGCCGAAAAAGTTAGGTTAGGTTAGGTAGGTTTGGTAGTCGAAAAACAATTAATTCATGAAAACTTGGCTTATAAGGCAAATCGGGCCTTGTATAGTAGGCTGAGAAGTGCGTTCTGGCTACTAGGTACGACATATATATATATATATATATATATAGAAATATATATATATATATATATATATAGAAATATATATATATATATATATATATATATATATATATATATATATATATATATATATATATATATATATATATATATATATATATGTCGTACCTAGTAGCCAGAACTCACTTCTCAGCCTACTATACAAGGCCCGATTTGCCTAATAAGCCAAGTTTTCATGAATTAATGTTTTTTCGTCTACCTAACCTACCTAACCTAACCTAACCTAGCTTTTTTTGGCTACCTAACCTAACCTTACCTATATATATAGGTTAGGTTAGGTTAGGTAGGGTTGGTTAGGTTCGGTCATATATCTACGTTAATTTTAACTCCAATAAAAATAAATTGACCTCATACATAGTGAAAAGGGAAGCTTTATCATTTCATAAGAAAAAAATTATAGTAAAAATATTAATTCAGGAAAACTTGGCTTATTAGGCAAATCGGGCCTTGAATAGTAGGCTGAGAAGTGAGTTCTGGCTACTAGGTACGACATATATATATATATATATATATATATATATAACTGAAAACTCACACCCCAGAAGTGACTCGAACCCATACTCCCACAACTGGTATGTACAGGGACGCCTTAATCCGCTTGACCATCATTTGATAAAATGCTATGCCCAAGATTACCATCCGAGTGCCGGCGGGGAAGTGGTTCATATAGCCTCGGCTATCACTTCCTTATGTCCGGTCGTGATGGTCAAGCGGATTAAGGCGTCCCTGTACATACCAGTTGTGGGAGTATGGGTTCGAGTCACTTCTGGGGTGTGAGTTTTCAGTTGTATATAGTCCTGGGGACCATTCAGGCTTGTTTGCATTTGTGTTCCTCACGTGTGCCCCAAAGAATGAGGTGATTTGATAAAATGCTATGCCCAAGATTACCATCCGAGTGCCGGCGGGGAAGTGGTTCATATAGCCTCGGCTATCACTTCCTTATGTCCGGTCGTGATGGTCAAGCGGATTAAGGCGTCCCTGTACATACCAGTTGTGGGAGTATGGGTTCGAGTCACTTCTGGGGTGTGAGTTTTCAGTTGTATATAGTCCTGGGGACCATTCAGGCTTGTTTGCATTTGTGTTCCTCACGTGTGCCCCAAAGAATGAGGTGATTTGATAAAATGCTATGCCCAAGATTACCATCCGAGTGCCGGCGGGGAAGTGGTTCATATAGCCTCGGCTATCACTTCCTTATGTCCGGTCGTGATGGTCAAGCGGATTAAGGCGTCCCTGTACATACCAGTTGTGGGAGTATGGGTTCGAGTCACTTCTGGGGTGTGAGTTTTCAGTTGTATATAGTCCTGGGGACCATTCAGGCTTGTTTGCATTTGTGTTCCTCACGTGTGCCCCAAAGAATGAGGTGATTTGATAAAATGCTATGCCCAAGATTACCATCCGAGTGCCGGCGGGGAAGTGGTTCATATAGCCTCGGCTATCACTTCCTTATGTCCGGTCGTGATGGTCAAGCGGATTAAGGCGTCCCTGTACATACCAGTTGTGGGAGTATGGGTTCGAGTCACTTCTGGGGTGTGAGTTTTCAGTTGTATATAGTCCTGGGGACCATTCAGGCTTGTTTGCATATATATATATATAAATATATATATATATATATGTCGTACCTAGTACCCAGAACTCACTTCTCAGCCTACTATGCAAGGCCCGATTTGCCTAATAAGCCAAGTTTTCATGAATTAA